>NC_137679.1:13269596-13514596 GCF_963989245.1 Nansenia antarctica | reverse complement strand
GCCCAAGAAGCACACAGTTGAACTCTCAGAACAGAACAGAAATGCATAGAGTTCATGCACTCCTCAAAATGTACTCTTCATTATGAAAACTTAATTCAAACCTATCAGCTACAATACACTCATGTCGAACACCATTAAAACACCGTAAGCACAGTCGCAACACATTTAGGCTACTTAGTTTCACAAATATAAGTGGAAAGGCAGACTTTTGTAAGCTCCAGCTGCACTCCGACTCTACAACCAGGCCCTGCAGGGTGGGGGAGACCTGGAGCTGGAACTTTGGAACTTGGAACTTTTTACTTATTGAGCGTGCACTGTTTTATGTATTTTATTGAATGTTTTCTGTTTTCTGTATTGAATGTTTTCTACCCTAACTGAGCTGTTTGACAACAAAATTTCCCCATTGGGGACAATAAAGGTTTTCAATCAATCAATCAATACACCATACATGAAAACACATGAACACTTAACACACCAGCTCCGCTGATCCAGGGTGCACGCCTGCACGGAAGATCATCTCTTGGAACAGCGTCTTCATTGAATGAACTGCTTTCTCAATATCTTGGTTCTTAGACAAAGTTTCAGCTGCTGCTCAATGTATTTAAATATTTGAATGCTGCTCAATAATCACTGAAATATTAGACTTAGAATTATGCAGTGAACATACTTAAAGCTTTTCATAAAAACCACATGCCGCGAGACTGACTCGTCCTGAACTGTCGTAAGTCAATCAACAAAGAATGCCCCATCAAAATAAAAGTGCCCATGGTAGAGCTGTCAAAATAGAGCTTTCAAAATAAATGTACTAATACAGATAGAGATAAATACAGAACTACCTTTGCGTCACTAAGTGACTGCGTATCTTCTGAGACATGCGTTCTGTCATCACTTTCAGTAGCGCCTTCACACACAGTGGTGCTGTGCACAAACACTCTTGATCCGTATAGCTCTTGTTTTATTATATTGTGGTTTAGTAAATACTGCACTTGGAGTTACATTCAATGCATGATTTGTGCTATAGAACATAAATAAAGTTTGATTGATTGATTGATATCAAATCAAATCACATTTTATTTCTATAGCGCATTTCTCACAAAAGTGACCCAATGCGCTTTACAGAGAGCAGCGAAAATGATCTTATTAAATGTAAGCGAGTAATTGTAAAAAACCTTTCCTATCTACCAATAACTGAAGGCAACTATCTTTCCCATAGAGTGATTCGTTACCCTTAAATATAATCCCAATTAGATATTAATCCTCAGTTATTCTTCACAACTGACCAAACCTCTCACTCATTGCGCGGCAGATTCAGACTGTATCATTGTTATTTTCACACACGACAAACATGTGACATGTTCCAGTTTTATTCTTTGAACAACATAGGAAAAAAATAAATTAAAAAAAATCCGGTTTCAGACGGTTTTGATAAAAAAACGTTTCTATTTTTATAAACCCCGGTTTTCGGTTTAACCGAAAAACCGTCCATCCCTAGTGTGCGCACAACATATAGGCTAACTGTGTGACAATCAATGCATTTTAGAGTCCTATAATTAGGGATGCACCGAAATGAAAATTCTTGGCCGAAGCCGAATTTAAGGAAACACTTGGCCGAATACCGAATGTGTATCGGCAGTTTTTAATTTTATCATTGCATAAACTAAATACATTTTGCTTTTTATTCATGCTTCTCAAAGAAAGAAATTGAGATTGAAAAAAAATTACTTTTATTGAACATTCCAGCAGACATCAGTCTATACCAACAAAGCACAATAAATAAAATAAATCAGTCAAATTAAATGTTTTTGTTTACCCTGAATAGCTGCTGAAAGAAAATCTTTGTAGGCCTACAACAAAAAAGTGCATTGGGATAAAAGTGCTTTGAGCCTACTTTTTACTAGGCTACTTCTTTTCGTAAAAGACCATATTTAACATTTTAACAAAATGTTTTAAACTTTTTTCATTTTAACAAAACATTAGAAAACAAACAAACAACATTATGGCTATACTTGACTGACTATTATGGGTAAATGTAGTTCTGCGAGTTTTAAAACCCAACCACGTCCCCTAATGACTGCCCGGAGATGAACTACATTTCCCAGAAACGTTTCCTCAAAGAGATGTGCACCGCGTTGTGGCGACCACCAGGGGGCTCTTCGCTTCTCTCTGCAGATCAGTTGACATCGCTGATGACTCGAGTGAGGCGCGCAAGCGAACGACGCGGAGACGTTTTTTTTTTTTTTGTCGAACTAAACGTTTGCTCCTGTTGGGGAAAGAAAACCACCAACTTTTAGCCAAAAATAGATGCTTACACTGTTTGATTGCGTCATCAAAACACGCCCACTATTCGGTGGTAAACATTCGGTGTTTTCACACATTCGGCCGAATACCGAATGTGCTTTATTTTGCGATATTCGGCCGAATACATTCGGTGGCCGAATGTTCGGTGCATCCCTACCTATAATCAATATATAACCTATAGTTAATAGTGTTGTTCCGATACCATTTTTTTATACCGATACCAATACCTAGGGATGCACGATATTATCGGCACCGATATTTATCGGCCCGATATTGAGGAATTAATGTTTATCGGTATCGGTATTTATTATAAAATTTAGCCGATATTTAACCGATAATATGAAGCCGGAAATATTTCTGCTTCCGGTTTCCGCGCTCTGCTTCCGGTTTCCGCACTCAGGCACGCAGTTTGTTTTGACGAGACGCGAGCGAAACATGCCTTCCCCGGTGTGGACATTCTTCACAGTTTCTGAGGCAGATATTGCGTTTGCAATTTGCAACACATGTTCGACAAAAGTTCGTAGAGGAGGGCAAAGGTCTACGAGTTACAACACAACGACACATCTTGTAGCGGGTAGATAGTAATATCCATCCCCTGGCCCCTCTGTTTTCCCTTGATAGCTGACAAGCTAACGGGTGAAGTAGCGAGGCCTGCTAGCAGCTAGCCTACAACCCCTAGCCAGCAATGGCTAACGTTGAGGCTAGCGGACCTAGCACAGCCGAGACGTAAATGGCTAGCTGGGACACCCACTCTAAGTGCGCAGCGTGTCTGGGATTAATCCACGCCCAGGCCGCTGTTATCTCTACCGATGAGTGTATCCACTGTGCAGTGTTCCCCAAGAAACTTCTCTGCTGACGGCTAAGTCGCATGGCTAGCCTGTCGGGAGAAGATCCGCTGCCATCACAGTCTAACGCGGACATGTCTCCAGGTTTACCGACACCATGCTGGGCGGACTTAGTGCCACATAGCCCTAACATCGGTTTCCCGGTACTGGATGACAAGGGAATTGACAGCTTTACCGCTGCTCGCTATTGTAATGTTCTTGACAGACACGGACACGACTTTACTGTAGACATGTAGTTTATTTCTGGTTGCTGGCCGCGACCTACGGCAACTCCGTTGGGACACGACGGATACAGAAAGCGAATCACATCAGTGTGTTAGTGTGGTGTAGTGAGACAACACACAGTATGTTACAGCTATGACCCTAGGAGAGACTCGGACAATGATGAGGTCGCACAACGCATCTAATTACTCTTAGGTGTCGTGAGCCTTTTTTGTTTTCATAAAACACGTGCACAGTTGGCTAAAAAACGCATTGTGCACTGTCTATAACAGATTTAGTTTGTTAGAGGAAATAATAAATGAACATTTGAAGAGTCAGAAGTGTTCTCTTTGTTGTGTTAACAATAGTGATGTAAGTTAGATTTGGTGAGATCACTATGGAATATTAAATCATCAATCTTTGCTCACTACATAGCCTTTCTTACCTTCAGGTGTGCATGAACTACAGGTTATCAACTGTGAAATTATATCTGAATGGTCTTTATTGTCATTGATATAGTACAGGTACCAAACAACGAAATTTGGGAGGGGGAGCTCCCCTGGGGCTAGGAAAGAAAAAACAAAATAATAATAATAATATCGGTATCGGTTATCGGCCACGAGAAGCGGGTAAATATCGGTATCGGTATCGGTTGGAACAAATGCATATCGTGCATCCCTACCAATACCTGACCGTGCAGTACTTGCCGATACCGAGTACCGATCCGATACCACGGTGTTTGAAAAAACAAAACAAAAAAACATGTTTTTTGAGCCGCATACTCACCTCGATGTAAAATGACATAACACTCAAAACCTTTGTAAAACAGGAAAAAATACCAACAGAGAGTGAATGCTATAGAACTTTTTTTTATTGTCTACCTGGTATGGTGACAAGAAAATCAACCCCTTATAAAACCTGAAATGTGGCTCTCACAGATGCCAATCAGTGCAATATCCATTTAAGATATAAAACAGTCGTAGTAGTAGTGCAACAGCAAGTGAACATTTACAAACAAAATAACTTTAAGATATAAAACAGTCGTAGTAGTAGTGCAACAGCAAGTAAACAATTACAAACAAAATAACTTTAAGATATAAAACAGTCGTAGTAGTAGTGCAACAGCAAGTGAACATTTACAAACAAAATAACTTTAAGATATAAAACAGTTGTAGTAGTAGTGCAACAGCAAGTGAACATTTACAAACAAAATAACTTTAAGATATAAAACAGTCGTAGTAGTAGTGCAACAGCAAGTAAACAATTACAAACAAAATAACTTTAAGATATAAAACAGTCGTAGTAGTAGTGCAACAGCAAGTGAACATTTACAAACAAAATAACTTTAAGATATAAAACAGTCGTAGTAGTAGTGCAACAGCAAGTAAACATTTACAAACAAAATAAGGCCCATTTAGACTAACATAAGATGTAGGCCTACCTGAGGGAATAATAATATTTTAGAAGTGCAGCCTGAATTTGGTAAAATAAATAAAAGGATATTTTAAATGTTAGGAAATGTTATCACAAATGTAAACAAACTCCACTTTAAAAAACAAAAGAGCTGGAGCAAAATAAAGTGCACTGCACATTAGTGCAGACATGTCACATAGCAGCACTCAGTCCTCCAAATTAAAATCCTTAGGCTTCAAGTTCAAATACATAGGCAGGTTCGTCTTTAAGAAGATGAGCATTTCTACTCTCTCTCCTAGCAGCCTGTTCCTCTTTTCATCCAGTATGTTGGAAGCTGTGCTGAACAGTCTCTCACTATCTACACTAGTAGAGGGAGCACAGAGAAACACAGCAGCAGTAGCAGCCAGGGTGGGGAACCGTTCCTTATTCTTTCCCCAGTACTCAAATGGGCTCTCTAAGCGGTGGATGGTTTTCTCAGCCAGATATGTCTCTATCTGTACCTGTGTAGCTGTGCTGCTGGCCCCGCCTTGTTCCTCATCATGCTCTTGCAGGATTTCCTCATACAGCCCCTTAAAGCAGCTCTTGCTGGTCCTGCTGCTTGTGTGGGGCTCTGCTTCCATCCGTGAGGCCTTGTTGGCTGGCTCTGCTGCCAGTGATCGAGACTCCTCAGTCTTCTCCACCTCTTGGATCAGTGCACTCTTTGCAAGCTTGCTGCTTTCCACACTTGTGAAGTATCTGCAGTAACATAGTAAACAACATACACGTGTTGAATAAAGTAAATATTTACACTTAACGTTTATACTTAATCAGCACACTATTATACACACCTGTCTTTGTAACGCGGGTCCAAGAGGGTTGCAACAGCATACTGGGGCTCCTCCTCGACCTTTTGTCGACAGCCGCTAGTAGGGTTGCTTTCATTGTTTTTATCCCGCTGTCCTCCTCGGTCTCTCGGGTCAACAGTCGCTTCAGTACCACCACCGTGGGGACGACTTCGGACGCGATGGAGGTGCTAAAGCTGATTTGTTTCGTAATCTCCTCGAATGGAGCCAGGACGATGTTGACTTTTTCAAGTAAAGCCCACTGGTTGGTACTCAGGGTGGCTGGGAGGTCGTAGTCAGCCGCGTAGGCTGAGAGAGATCTCTTCTGCTCCAGCAGACTCTCTGTCATGTAGAAGGTGCTATTCCACCGGATGGGCACATCTTGTTTCAGCCGTTTGATTGGCATTCCAAGTTCAGTCTGTACAGTTTGCAGACGTGAAGTGGCCAGTGGGGAATGCTTGAAGTGGCCGATGATCTTTCTCCCATTGGCCAGCGCGTCGCACACACTCCGGTGACAGTAGGCCTTCCTGCACCACTAGCTGGATCAAGTGGGCAAAGCATCCCATTCTCGAAACACCCAAGTCCCTCATCGCCTTCTTCATGTTGCTGGCGTTATCACAGAGAATGGCGTGGACCTTCAATAATAACTAAGTAATAATACATTATTAAGTAAATACAAACGACAAGTGAAAATAAAAACACAAGAGAAAATACAACATTTTAGAGTAAGACAAGAACAAAGAAGTAGGCTAATGTTACCTTGGACTTTGGGATGTTCCAGTTAAGCAGCATACTCTCAATTGCTTCTGCAATTGCTTCACCAGTGTGGGACCCCTTGAACTCGTTTGCATGCAGCACAACGCTTTCCCGGTTGTATGATTCGGAGTCCACCCAGTGAGCAGTTAAACTAAGCAGGGACAGTGGGGAGACGTCACTGGTCCAAATATCCGTAGTGAAGCTGATGGCCTGCACCTTTCCTAGCTTATCTGAAACATGCTCAGTCACCTTCTTATTGAGGGCAGGGACGGCCGTCTCCGTGATGTATTTGCGACCTGGTATTTTGTATTTAGGTACAGCGTGAGCCATAAAAAGGCGGAATCCCACATTGTCAACAAAGGAGAGGGGCAGGTCACAGAGCACAATAATTTCAGACATTTTCTCAGTCATCTTTCTTGCCATTTCACTCGTCGCGTCCCACTGGTCCTTTTTATGGAATGAGCTACTCAGCGTTTGTTGTTTTGGTCCATCCGTTCTCTTGCTCGCTGTCGCAGCTGCAGTAGATGACAGAAACTCTTCGTGCTCTTTAATATGTTTTGCCTTTAAATGCTTAATTAAGTTGCTAGTATTGAAACTGGCAGCTTTAGTGCCACCCCTCGACACATTGAGACCGCAAATTGGGCATTTAGCCGTTGTACACACCGGACTATCCACCTTGAAATATCTCCAAACCGCCGACATGTTCTCCTCACTACACCTCTACAGCATGCGTGTTTGTTTTTCCGCGATAGTGAAAAGCTGCCACGCCATTGGTTGAGAGCAGCTACTCTGGGCCAATAGCGTTCCAGCAGAGGAGCATGCCTGGGCATGTCTGGGCATGTCTGTGTTAGGAAGGCTGTGTCAGGCTACTATAGCAGACAAGCTGAGAAAAACGCAACGTGCTGCGTTTGAACAAGAGCTTGGTATCGGGTGTTATTATTTGTTAGTACTCGCCGATACCGATACCAGCATTTTTGTGCGTATCGGTGGCCATGCCGATACTAGTATCGGTATCGGAACAACACTAATAGTTAATAATAGTAACACATTCACACAGTCTGTATCTTTTAATCCATCTATCGGACTATTTACAGTTTCTGTACTGAACTTAATTTTCTAGATTGTTTCATGTTGTTGTCCCAATTATTCACAGTGTAACAATTCAGAGTAATGCATATCCTATTTTGGTCATCTCAATTTACCCTTTACTGTGTGTGTGCTTCTGCCTTTGTTTACCCTACACAGATCCACCTCACAGCCCAGCTACCATGTCTGAACACAAGTCGATAGAAACCCCGGGTTCTGGCTGTGGTTCTCCAGCCCAGACAAGTACACAGCGAGGGTCCCGAGACGGTGGCAGTGAAGCTGGAGGACTGCAGTCAAACACCGGAACTCAACGTGGTAGTGAAAGACACCACTGCTCCCAGTGAGGGTAGAGTTTCAGTCAACAAGGAAACCTAAAGACACATCAGACACAGGTTTCATTCTACTGGCCTTGTCTTAAGGTGTCAGCTCCTGGTACTGATATTAGTCATCCTGAGACATGTGCACAGCCTGACTGTACAAGAAGAAAGCCAAGCAGCATGTCGGCTGTTATGGAAGCTTAACCGTGTGGCGGTTAAGATGGTGCTTTTTGTTCCTGTGTTACCGCTGATACATTTTGGGTTATTATGGTAATGCTTTACTAACCCCAGACAAATGCTATATATGTTTTTTGGTTTAAATACTATTGTTATTAGCCAGTTCAATTTATCTTAGTGTATATATGCCATCATCAAAATGATTTAGATTTATTTTATTTTTATTATTATTTTTTTTTATCACCATTTTGCCTACACTTTTATCCAAAGAGACTTACAATTATAGATTACAGGGACAGTCTCCCTGGAGTAATTTAGGTCTAAGTGCCTAACTCAAGGGCACATTAGTGGTGGTGTTCCCAAGTGGGATTTGAACTCATGACCTTCTGATCACTAGTCCAACTCACTCCCCTAGACCACCACCACTACTTGATTCTTGACTCCAGGATTAACGTCTTGGGATACATTGAGACCCAAAGGAATGAATGATGATCAGAAACGTAGATCCTATCTGTAAAGGGCAGAGTTCAAATACCAGACACTATTCCTTGATATTTATTTGTACATGGCTTTGCTGTCATTCTGCCCCATGTCTCACTGTAGACTATCATGGCATATTATTGGTTAAATATTACCTGGTGATTGGTGTTAATTACACACAGGTGAGGGATCTGATGTCTTCTCACACCCATATGTGTGTATTCATTCCTCTGTGTCTGTCTTGAGAAAGGCTACGTCCTAAACGTCAACTCTCCTGCTCTCCATTGCTGAGTTGGAATAAAGATACAAGAACATACTGTTTGCCCTCTAGTCTTTATTTTCCTTCATTAAGCAAATACAAACACAGACTTTGTAGGCATACACGTGTGCACACACAGAGGATTCACAGCTCATAGTCAGCTAGAAAAGCCAATGCATGTTATGGCTGCAATTACGTGAATTAGACACCTATATCAAGAATACAAAATGATACTCTCTTGATATCTTCAAATGCAAGAGGAGTACTAAACTCCATCTAGTGCTTGCCGTTTTCACAGCTTCAAAATAAAAGCGTGAGTTAAAACATGAGTAGAATGTGATAACAATATGTTCTAACCTTAACCCTAACCCTAAGAGAAACCGTTCTAGGGTATACGTATAAACTGAGTTTGAACCATGAGGGGTATCATACAAATAATTTGTCCATAATGTGTAATTATGCAATCTAGAGGTGGCACTTAACTGTTGGGCCACAGTAAAGGCTCAATAAATCTTTGTATGACACCCCTCATGGTTCAAACTCAGTTGATAGATATATATACTCGAAGAGTTGTCAAGTCCAGTAATAGTAAAAACCATGTTAAGCATTAAAACATTTTGTGTACAGTCCATTATGTGTCCTACGCAGTGCAAATAGGGCCCTTTGATGTGTATGGCTGTAGAATTGCAGACCAACCACAGCTGCTACACCTAAGTAATACAATAAATAACACTCCACAAGGAACTTAATTTTCAGTGTTTGTGGCAGTTTGGGTGATTGTAGGGTGGTAGAGGCTATGCTATCCTTTTTTTATTTTTATAGGTTTAGCTGCAGATGCATGTATGCAGAACAGGCTATGCAGACTTCATCACCTGGACTCTGAGGCAAACGGTCATCTTCCGTGTCCAACAAGATGAAGGTTTCATCTGGAAGGCAGCGGACACCATGGGCCAGGCACCCTCAGCTGACGGGAACCTCAATCCCAGAAACAGCTGGAGCTTCAGGTACAAAACACTTTCTCAGAGACTGCAAATACATTGTCTGTGTCATGTAACATTTCGTCACCTTCTTAAAATAATGGTTTACGTCATATTTTCAAGTTTTGCGAAAAACAATAAACTGAACCAAATCTAGAATATATGATATTTTAAGCAAAAACAAGTAGCAGAATGATTGCAAAACTCTAAACAAAATCTAAAGATAATGAAATAAATAGATAATAAATTAATCTATATTAATAATATGGAAAATATTACAATCTGTTCTATTTTGTGTCATTATTTATGAACACTATTTAACATTAGCATAGAAAACTGTGTCAGTGCAGCACTCGACTGTCTGGAGATGGTAAAGTAGTCCTTGGCCATGTTGAGGAACAACCCCTGGCCTCTACTCCCTGTCCACTTGTGTAAATCTGAAAGGATTGGACAGGTGTAACCTAGCCTCTCAGGGGGCAGGTGGAGCCACATCCATCGTGCTTAGACCTATAGGCCAAAAACTGAAAACCACAGAGAGAGCAGCTTGAACAGCTTGTCACCCAGTGATAGGCACTGTTATGCAACAAGATTAACCGTGGTAAATGTGATACATCTTGCTAGACCCACGTGCATTGGTGCCCTGTCAATGGTTAAACAACTAAATGAAATGGCCACGCCTTCAGTGGCCAGAAATATATAATTACCTGATCGACACTCCAAGTGTTTATCTGTTGTCTCTTGCTGTGTACAACTTTGTTCTTTGTGGTCATGTCCAAGATATACAATACAGTACAATTCATGATTACCAAGTTTAAAACTTTGTAGTGCTGAAGACCTGCCAAAGACAGACAAGCTTTTGGGGGCGGTGGTAGCCTAGAGTTTAGAAAGGCCGGCTAGCAATCGGGAGGTCTCTGGTTTGATCCCCACCTCTGGAGGGAGCCGCATGTGCCCTTGAACAAGGCACTTAACCCCTAATTGCTCCAGGGGCGCCGACTATGGCTGTGCCTAGAGCAAAAAATACCAAATTGACTGACAAGTTGATTGCCTGGCAATAAAACTGTTATAATTATAATTATTATTTGTATTATTAAGACAGGGCTGGAAGACAGAGTAGTACATGGCCTGGGTTATTGTCAACAAGACAAACAACTGGATTCTGACTGCGAACTGCACCTGTATGGCTGGGCATGTAAGTTAATTTATTGACCCAATCCAGTCAGTGTTTTATTCTTATTTTTAATTTTATTTTTTTATTAATCGTTACCGTTCATGTGCTGCAATCATGCACCATTTAAAACAATGTGTTTAATACATTAGATAGCTAGGGATAAATCTCTATAATATTTTCCCACAGGTTAGAGTCATGCTGCAGCCATCCAACTGCACTTATGTTAAAAGTTGAGCTTTGAGGGGTGCTTTGTGGCGTAACAAACGAAGGCGTCAGCCATGTAATCGCAAGGTCCCCAGTTCGATTCTGTCGAATGCGAAAAATTTACGCAAATTAATCTTATAACCATAAATCATAATCATTCTACTAACATGTGTGTCAAACGCCTGTAGAGTGGTTTCAAGACAAACTGTGTACTGGATTATAATGATGAGACAGTCGTTGGATATATTCGTGACCACTTGTCATGTTTACGATTGTATATTGTCTCGAAGACAGCCTATATGCCTCGAAGACAGCCTAAATGCCGCAGTATTAGTGTATTTGGTGTACAGTGGGGCAAAAAAGTATTTAGTCAGCCACCAATTGTGCAGGTTCTCCCATTTAAAAAGATGAGAGAGGCCTGTAATTTTCATCATAGGTACACTTCAACTATGAGAGACAGAATGGGGGGAAAGAATCCAGGAAATCACATTGTCTGATTTTTAATGAATTAATTGGTAAATTCCTCTGTAAAATAAGTATTTGGTCACCTACAAACAAGCAAGATTTCTGGCTCTCACAGACCTGTAACTTCTTCTTTAAGAGGCTCCTCTGTCCTCCACTTGTTACCTGTATTAATGGCACCTGTTTGAACTTGTTATCAGTATAAAAGACACCTGTCCACAACCTCAAACAGTCACACTCCAAACTCCACTATGGCCAAGACCAAAGATCTGTCAAAGGACACCAGAAACAAAATTGTAGACCTGCACCAGGCTGGGAAGACTGAATCTGCAATAGGTAAGCAGCTTGGTGTGAAGAAATCAACTGTAGGAGCAATTATTAGAAAATGGAAGACATACAAGACCACTGAGAATCTCCCTCGATCTGGGGCTCCACGCAAGATCTCATCCCGTGGGGTCAAAATGATCACAAGCACGGTGAGCAAAAATCCCAGAACCACACGGGGGGACCTAGTGAATGACCTGCAGAGAGCTGGGACCAAAGTAACAAAGGCTACCATCAGTAACACACAAAGTATTTTGACTGGGGGTGCTGAGGTGCTGTCTATATACGCTACAGGGGAAAAAATGATAACGATTTCTCTCTCCCTCCCTCCCTCTCCCTTGCTCGTTCGCTCACACGCACACAGTGGCATAACGACGGGCCCCAATGCACGGGCAATACTAGTTAAGCACGCACACACCCACACACTACAAAGACGTAACGTTAAATATTTTACCAACAATGTGTTGGAATTTACAGTAATTTCCACTGGGGGTGGGGGTGGCGGGACCCCTGGTCTGTGTTGGCTAGGGCTAACGTAAGCCTCAGACCTGCTAGGTCCTGCTGCTACACTGGATGGGGTAGGATGGTGGTCTGTGGGCAAAGTGGAAGAAGGCCCTGCCCCTGCATCAGCATCTTCTTCCAGCTCCACTTCAATTGTTCTGGCTCAATTGTTCTGGCCCCCGCGTCACGCTCGCCACATAACAGCTCAGAGATTCGTTTTTGCGCCAAGTTGCACCTGCACCTGATAGTTAGCTAACTCGGATGTCAAGTCCCTAGCAAGATATGACCATGTGATCACTAACATTAAAACTAATAAACACATTTTTACATTTATTACAAAAAACACATTTATTTGTATTCCCAAAAGCAACAATAGTTATTATATTGTTTTAAATTATTGTTTGAATAATATTTTCATTTTTTAAATTCAGGCAGGAGGAGCTCCTTCTGCCTGCCGCTAGGGGGTGCTGCAGCACCCTCAGCACCCCCCTTCCCGCGTCCCTGGTGCCAGACGTGTCCCCCTGCTTAAGCCAGTACATGTCCAGGCCCGTCTGAAGTTTGCTAGAGAGCATTTGGATGATCCAGAAGAGGATTGGGAGAATGTCATATGGTCAGATGAAACCAAAATATAACTTTTTGGTAAAAACTCAACTCGTCGTGTTTAGAGGAGAAAGAATGCTGAGTTGCATCCAAAGAACACCATACCTACTGTGAAGCATGGGGGTGGAAACATCATGCTTTGGGGCTGTTTTTCTGCAAAGGGACCAGGACGACTGATCCGTGTAAAGGAAAGAATGAATGGGGCCATGTATCGTGATATTTTGAGTGAAAACCTCCTTCCATCAGCAAGGGCATTGAAGATGAAACGTGGCTGGGTCTTTCAGCATGACAATGATCCCAAACACACCGCCCGGGCAACGAAGGAGTGGCTTCGTAAGAAGCATTTCAAGGTCCTGGAGTGGCCTAGCCAGTCTCCAGATCTCAACCCCATAGAAAATCTTTGGAGGGAGTTGAAAGTCTGTGTTGCCCAGCGACAGCCCCAAAACATCACTGCTCTAGAGGAGATCAGCATAGAGGAATGGGCCAAAATACCAGCAACAGTGTGTGAAAACCTTGTGAAGACTTACAGAAAACGTTTGACCTCTGTCATTGCCAACAAAGGGTATATAACAACGTATTGAGATGAACTTTTGTTATTGACCAAATACTTATTTTCCACCATAATTTGCAAACAAATTCTTTAAAAATCAGACAATGTGATTTTCTGAATTTCTTTTTCTCATTTTGTCTCTCATAGTTGAAGTGTACCTATGATGAAAATTACAGGCCTCTCTCATCTTTTTAAGTGGGAGAACTTGCACAATTGGTGGCTGACTAAATACTTTTTTGCCTCACTGTAGTTCTTCTCATTGACCAATAGGTGCCTCTCAGACCAGGGAACGTTACAGGAATTTGTGGGAAATATGTGGGTTTAAAATTACATGATCACTGATTGATGTATTGTAATGTGCATTGATTCGTATTTAAAATGGGCCGCTGAACAACCGCTGAACAACCATTGAACAACCGCTGAACAACCGCTGAACAACCGTTGAACAACCGCTGAACAACCGCTCAGGAATGTCTGGCAAACAACAATATTAGTCTAAAAATATTAGCTTATAACCTGCGCAGGCTTTAATAATAATTGAAAGTTTCAGGAAGAGAGACATCCAAATAAACCATAATGGAAAATTAAGTTTCAGGAAGAGACATCCAAATATACCCTAAACCTAACCCTAAATGTTAACAAAAATAAAAACTACTTAGGTTCTCTGATTATATAATAAATAATTAGAATTTCCCTTTTTGGAGAAGGCAGGGAGATTTAGGAATAGAAATGATGCAAGCAATGCTATTGAATATAACTAAAATTCAATGTATCAAAGCTGGTCTTTTGGCTTTATACTCCCAAATATTTGGATTTGAAATGAAACAATTACTATGAGGTTAAATGAGAGATCATTAGCTTTCATTTTATGTCTATGTACATATGGTTTCCATTCTATATGACAACACTGTTTATATATAGTCCCACAATTTAAGGGAATCACATTAGTTTGTTAAAAAAGAAGAAGAAAGAAAGCATGCCAAGACTTTGAGAACAGTCTTATGGACAGATCAGATTACTATAATCATGGACCATAGTGATTGAAAGAGGAAAGTTTGGAGAAAAAAAGGTTCTGCCCAAGATGTACAGCATACCACCTCATCTGTGAAACATGGTGGAGGGGGTGTTCTGGTTTGGGCATGTATAGTTGACACTGTACTGGATGTTACATCGCCAGACATTATCCCGGGGATGAGGGGAGTAACCATATAGTAGGTCTCATCTTTTGGTCTCATCTGACCAGAGTACATGCTCCCAGTAGTCCACTGGCTTGTCCAAATGTTGTTTGGCAAACCTTAAACGAGCTTCAACATGTCTTTTTTTCAGTAGTGGAGTCTTGCGGGCTGAGCGAGCACAGATGCCATGGCGGTGGAGTGCATTGCCTACTGTCCTTTCTGTCACAGTTGTTGTACCTACTGCCTCCAAGTCTTTCTGGATCTCTGTCCTAGAGGTCCTTGGCTCTTTGGCTACTCTTCTAAGTATCTTTCTGACTCTCTGATCAGAAATCTTGCGAGGAGCTCCTGTGCGTGGCCGGTTGATGGTGGAGTGATGTTGCTTCCACTTACAGATAATGCCCCCAATGGTGCTTACTGGAAGATTCAGAAATTGTGAAATACGTCTAGCCAATTCCATTTTCATGTTTTGCCTATATAGTACAACAATTTAGGGAAAAATACCTAAAAACAAAAAACTGAAGATGGCTACATTAAAAGGCCCAGCAGAGCATCACCAGAGCAAAGATCACAGACTTCAGGCAGTTATTATTAACATCTAACCAGTGTGATACGCCATCCCTACTCTAACATTTAACTACTAACACTGCCTATGATACACATAGTTATCACAATACTTCTAACGAGGTCAAACAAAGAATCAATTGGAGCATGTGACACTCTCTTATTCTGTGACCAAAGAAACAGTTTACTACAAATCAACTGATGATTCTGCCCATCTTCCTTCTTACACAAGGATCTCTGTCAACGTTTGGACTATGATGCTCTCTCTGGTGTTTTATCAGGTTGCAGGACTGTAACTCTTCTCACACTCGGAGCAGTGGTACTCTCTCCTGTGTGTATTCTCATATGTCTCTTTAAGTGGTAAGAGTATATGAAACTCTTGTCGCACTGTGAGCAGTCGTACGGTCTCTCTCCTGTGTGTATTATCTTATGTCTCTTTAGGTTTCCTAGTCGACTAAAACTCTCCTCACACTGGGAGCAGGGGTACGGCTTCTCTCCTGTGTGTATTTTCTGATGCGTATTTAGGTAACTTATTTGACTGAAACTCTTCCCACACTGGGAGCAGTGATGTGGCTTCTCTCCTGTGTGTATTTCCTGATGTCTCTTTAAGTTTCCTAGTCTACTGAAACTCTCCCCACACAGGGAACAAACATGTGGCCTCTCTCCTGTGTGTATTCTTTGATGTGTCTTTAGGGATTCTAGTTGACTGAAACTCTCCACACACTGTGAGCAGTGGTGTGGCCTCTCTCCTGTGTGTATTCTCTGATGTCTCTTTAGGGTTCCTAGTCGACTGAAACTCTCCCCACACTGGGAGCAGTGGTATGGCCTCTCTTGTGTGTGTATCGTCTGATGCGTCTTTAGATTGTGAGAGCGTATGAAACTCTCCCCACACAGGGAGCATTGGTATGGCCTCTCTCCTGTGTGTATTCTCTGATGCGTCTTTAGGCTGTGAGAGTGGATGAAGCTCATCCCACACAGGGAGCAGTGATATGGCCTCGCTCCTGTGTGTATTCTCTGATGTATCTTTAGGCTGTGAGAATGTATGAAACTCTTCACACACAGGGAGCAGTGGTGTGGCTTCTCTCCTGTGTGGATTCTCTGGTGTTTATTTAGGTGTCCTAGTTGACTGAAACTCTTCCCACATTGGGAGCAGTGGTGTGGCTTCTGTCCTTTGTGTATTCTCTGATGTATCTTTAGGTGGTGAAAGTATGTGAATGTCTTTCCACACTGGGAGCAGTGGAACGGCTTTCCCCCTGTGTGTACTCTTTTATGTCTCTTAAGGTTGCTCATTGTAAGAAAACCTTTCCCACATTCAAGGCACAGGTACGTCTTTTCTCCTCTATGAGGCTCTAGGTGTGGTTTATGGTGATTTGGACAAATGAAACTACCACTGCAATCTAAACAGGGATGAGGCCTGCAAGTGTGACTTCTCAAATCCTCTGGCTCGTAGAAGCTGCTTAAGCAGTCCATGCAGTGGTGATTCTTCCGTCTTGAGCGTCTGAGTTGTTTATAGTTTCCTGATGTGGTGGAGCTGGGCTCACTGTCTGAGCCTGGGTTGGAGCTCTCTCCTGTAAGAATAGGGACATATACATGATTAGAAACAATATGGGAACAAGAAGTAGTGTTTCCATAGGCTTATAACAACATGAAAGAAACAGGTAGTGCTTCCATAGACTGAATACAACATCTCTGGGGTCTGAAGAATGCAATAACTGAACTCATAGGTCTTTCACACCACCAAGGCTCCATGCTGGTTCCGGTTCCCGTTCTGGAGTCTCAGAACTTGGTGCTTTCTGGCGAACCAGCCTGCGTTCATACCAGTTTAAGCGGAACCATCAAGGTCATCAACAGAGGGCGTTGCTCAATGCTAAAGGCAGGCGGAAGTAAACAAACAATGGCAAAATGGCGGATTGCATTGATTATCTGCAAGCTATAGTTTTGTTACTTCAGATATTTGTTTTCATCCAACAATCCAACATGCACCAACTGTTGATGATGAGAAGATGTAGAAGACGATTACGTATAAGGCGAATAGTACGTAAAAAGTATATGTAACGTTATATATATTTTTGCAGACGTAGCTATAGCCTACACTGGAGCTGGATACAATTATAAGACTCTGGCCTAACATTACACGTAAATGTAGCGTTCAAGTCAGCAAATAAGTTAGTAATTTATCATATAACTTTAATTATAACAAAGCATGGAAGAAAACAGAAATGTAATCTAAATGTTAACTTTACAGGCAATCATAAACGCCATGAGAAGACGGAGGGTGTGGGCACATCCACGTACACAGCAATGGTGGGATGGTATTTTTCCTGGCTTCAACAACACGTTCATAAGGAACTTTCGGGTGTCCCGGGAGTCCTTCAATTACATCTGTTGTCGTCTAGGCCCTGTCCTGCAAAGGAAGACCACCAACTACCGTTTGCCTATACCTGTGAATAATAATCGCCCTGTGGAGACTGGCCACCAACCAGGGTTTCCGTTAGAAAAAAATTGTGCCGGTCAACGTGTCCGGGAAGATTTCAATTTACCGGACAAACGTGAGATATTCCGGTCATCATATTAAAATATAATATAGCTGTTTGTCGCGGTGATTACTGTTGTGTAGCCGTTTAATGTCTATTTCTCATCCGATACGATTAGATGCGAGCTATATAATAAATATAATAATAGGCTTTCATGATTCGCATGCGCGCTATGCCATGTCCAGCGCTGAACGCGCGCCACAATGTCAACGGAGTCGCTGTGGCGGTGGCCCTCACTCAAGACACAATCTGAGCCTTAACTGCTTTCAGTAGCTCAGTCAGTCCCAAATACAGGCAGCAAGTCACGTGTCCCACCAGGGGGGTGAACACTCTGGACCATTGCTACTGTACAGCTCGTCAAGCCTACCATTCTGTCCCCCGTGCCGCACTGGGCCACAGTGACCACATCCTCATACACCTGATCCCTCGCTACAGGCAGAGGTTAAAACTCTCTAAGCCTGTTGTACGGCGCTTCAGGGTGTGGTCCAGTGAGGCATGCGAGCGACTCTGCGCCTGGTTGGAGAGTGCAGGCTGTGACCAGGACTTGGTGGAGTGGGCGGGGCCAGAGGCTGGTAACAATC
The DNA here is from genome assembly GCF_963989245.1 of Nansenia antarctica. Classification (NCBI taxonomy): domain Eukaryota; kingdom Metazoa; phylum Chordata; class Actinopteri; order Argentiniformes; family Microstomatidae; genus Nansenia; species Nansenia antarctica. The sequence goes on along the minus strand of NC_137679.1, from coordinate 13,496,306 downwards.
TGGATGTATACACAGACACTGTTACATCATTTATCAGCTTTGGCGAGGAGGTGTGTGCCCCCCTCCGCTCCAGGAAGTCTTTTAACAACGACAAGCCCTGGTTTTCATCCCAACTCAGGCGTCTGAGGTCAGAGAAGGAGGTGGCTAGGCGCAGTGGGGACGTGGACCGGGTCAAGCAGGCCAAGTACAGGTTCGCCAAAGCCGTGAAGGAGGCGAAGCATCGCTTTTCGGAGAAGCTGCAGCAACAGCTCTCTGAGGGGGATTCCGCCTCCGTCTGGAAAGGCCTCAAGACCATCACCAACTACAAACCCAAGTCCCCGCTGATGTCCGACAACCTCCCTCTTGCTAACGAGCTGAACGAGTTCTACTGTAGGTTTGAGAAAGAGAGGTTCCCGCCCACCCCCGCCCTCTCCCTCCACCCCCCCCGGCTACAACCACCACCCCCGTCCCCCAGGGGGGCCAATGTCCCTCCTGCTACCCCCACCCTCCCCCCTTCCCCTCCCCTCCCTCCCCCCTCCTCACCCGCCCCGCCCCCCCCCCCCTTTCCCCACCCCCTCTCTCTGTCACAGTGCGAGAGGTAAACAGACTGTTCAAGAGGCAGAATCCCCGGAAGGCAGCTGGTCCGGATTCCGTCTCTCCCTCTGTCCTGAAGCACTGCGCCGACCAGCTGGCCCCGGTGTTTACCCACATCTTCAACACCTCGCTGGAGCTGTGTCACGTCCCAGCGTGCTTCAAGGCGTCAACCATCATCCCCGTCCCCAAGAAGGCCAAGGTCACAGGCCTTAACGATTACAGACCTGTCGCTCTGACCTCTGTCGTCATGAAGGTCCTGGAGCGCCTTGTCCTGGCCTACCTGAAGCTCATCACGGATCCTGTGCTGGACCCCCTGCAGTTCGCGTACAGAGCCAATAGTCCCCTCCTAAATTTCGTTGTTTGGTACCTGTACTGTAGCAATGACAATAAAGACCATTCATTCAATAGATCCACGGAGGACGCCGTGAACATGGCTCTGCACTACGCACTAGAACACCTAGACACTGCAGGCAACTACGCCAGGATCCTGTTCGTGGACTTCAGCTCGGCCTTCAACACGATCCTCCCACACATCCTGGAGCACCAGCTATCCCTGCTGCAGGTGCCGGACTCCACCTGCAGGTGGATCACGGACTTCCTGACTGACAGGTCTCAGCGGGTGAAGCTGGGGAAGAGCATTTCCAGCTCCAGGTCCACCAGCACGGGCTCCCCGCAGGGCTGCGTCCTGTCTCCAGCACTGTTCTCCCTATACACCAACAGCTGTGTCTCCCGCCACCCCTCGGTCAAGCTCCTGAAGTTTGCAGACGACACCACCCTGGTGGGCCTCATCTCCGGGGGGGACGAATCTGCCTACAGGGGTGAGATCGAGGGGCTGCAGAGCTGGTGCAGTTTTAACAATCTGGAGCTAAACGCTCTAAAAACAGTGGAGATGGTGGTGGACTTCCGTAGGAAAGCAGCCCTGCCCCCTCCCATCACGCTGGGAGGTACCCCGGTGGCCTCCGTGGAGTCATGCCGCTTTCTAGGCATGACCATCTCCCGGGACCTTAAGTGGGAGCGGAACACCGAGGCCCTCACGAAGAAGGCCCAGAAGAGGATGTTCTTCCTCCGGCAGCTGAGGAAATTCAGGCTGCCGAGGTCCATGATGGTCCAGTTTTACACGGCCATCATAGAGTCCATCCTCACCCACTCCATCATCACCTGGTTCCCTGCTGCAACGACCAAGGACAAGGCCAAGTTGCAGCGGGTGATACGTTCAGCAGAGAGGGTGATCGGCTGTCCCTTGCCCTCCCTCAACTCCTTGCATGACACCAGGGCTCTGAGGAGGGCAAGAAAGATCATGGCCGACCCCTTCCACCCCAGCCACGGCCTCCTCACCCTGCTTCCCTCTGGAAGAAGGTTGCGGCTGCCTAAGTCATTGAAGGCCCGCCACAGGCTCAGTTTCTTCCCCTCAGCCGCCAGGCTGCTAAATGACTCTGGCTTCCCCCTCCCCCCCGCCTCCAAGTCTGCCCAGGACTGAACATGCACTAGACCTTGAATAACTCTGCACTGCACTTTATATACAGCACTATCCATGCACTGTCTGTCCTGTGTTGTCCTGTTTTTGCATTTGTATTGTACTTGTTTTGTTCATATATGAAAAAAGCACAAATGCACCTTCTGTAATGCCAAAGCAAATTCCTATATGTGTCAAGCATAATGGCAATAAACGTTATCTGAATCTGAATGCGATGCCATTTTTTGCCATGTGAAATGCAACTTGTAGCTGAGAGTGCAGCTTATTGTTAGCCGTTTCATTAGCCTGCTCACAGTGGCCTTTCATAGCGGTTTGCTGTTGCCTCAAACTGACCGCCGATATGTGCTCACTGCACCGCCTGTGATCAGTGAGACATTCTCATATTCGCTATATGCTATATTATATATATCATATTCGTTGCTCCTCTCGTGAATCCGTTATTCCTCCCCGATTTTTGGCACGGTGAGCAGAACATTTTTCCTTCCCCATCTAAACGCAGCCAGGGGAAATGTTCTTTCCATTTAACTCGGAACCCTCGAGCCGCCTCCATCTCTTTACAGTCAGACTTCTCCTCAGACTCATTGTAGCTTGGTTTCATGAAGTCATTGTTAAGCTTACTTTGTCTTGCCATGTTTACCACTCGCTCGCTATGGTGCACTTTGAGCTGCAACGTTTGCAGGTTAAAAGCGCTAGCCTATACAAATAAAAGTTATTATTATGGTGGCGAGATGGGCCGGGTTATCGCCGAATGGGCTACTGGGTTTAGCGGTAATAGACTGGTTAGGCTGTATTGTCAATCCCATCTGGCAACCCTGCCGCCGCTGTTTCGCATAGGCTAGCCTACACATTAGGAGTCATCATCATGCCGGCGTCAAATCATATCATAATAAAAGAAATATATAGCCTATATTCGTCTTTTTTAATATAGAAGGAATCAGAATGTGAACTTTAGCGAATTGTATTCAAATTGTGCTTAGAGGGAATTATTTTCACCGGACATTATGACCGAAGAGATTAAAATTTTACCGGACAAAGACCGGTAATTACCGGTTAACGGAAACCCTGCCACCAACATATAAGGGTGCTGCTTCCTGATCACATCAAGACCCCTGATGCTATTAAGTTGATGGAGATGGCTACTTTTTTGACAACAGGTGGAGGGCACCTCCATTTTAAAAAATGTTATAAGATATTACCTTATATGCTTTTCTTTTTGTATCATATTTGATACATTAGGCATTTAGGGCTGTGTATTGCTCAAAGCATGACATTTTTTAACAAACCGAAATGTGCAAAATAGAACATTTGTAGTGCATAATAGACCTTTTCAGTTGGTTTGGTATATTTTTGGGTTAATTTTTTTCCAACTGGAACCTTTTTACAGCCCTTTATTTTGCATTGTGGTAGGAGAGAAAACTGTTTGTCCTTGTTCAGGCAAAGATGGACTTTACATTTTCCACAGTAGACATGGGAGACGTGATTGCCTGTGCAGTGCTTGCATCTCTGTCAAGTTGCCCATGTTGGGAAATGATCAATGCCATCCTTTCTCACATCAGGAGAAACTCTGGAGGTTGGAGCTTTTGCGGGAGGGTGTTGCTGCCGCTTCTGGAGAGGATAGTGGTCTGCCAATTTTGAAGTGCCAACAGAGGCCTAGAAGCTTCGTAGGGCCCTGGGTTTCTGCCGGGTCTCCAGGTATTCGTCTCTCTTCCCTTTTCCTGGGTAACAGAAAACAGGTATGGTTGGCTGGACCTCTCTTTGTTCACGTAGGAAACTCCATATGTATGTCTCCATATGAAAAGCCATTACTGGTAAGCTCCCATCTTTTTCTTTTTTTTGAGTGGGGCAGTCCCACTCATATTTTAATTTTATTGGACAGATTCAGTGAAGACAGACAGGAAAGTAGGAGAAGAAGGGAGAGAAGGCATGTCAGCAGGGCATGGGTCGGATTCGAACCCATGCCGACATGGGCATATGTGTGCACTGTAGACCGCAGTGCTAGACCACTGGACCACCCCAGGCCACGTAAGCTCCCATCTTACCTTTCAAGTCTTTTATCCTTTTCCTCAAACAGCTCCCAGACTAGAGCCACAGACCTAGGTAAAACAGCCTTCTCATCTCATGCACCCTGGGCTTGGAATGCTTTACAAGGCCTCATTAAATTAGACATACGGTGGGGTGCAAAACTTTGGGCACCCCTAGGCAAAATGCCTTTTACAATTAATATCTTGTTACGGTCAGATAGGGAACCCAAGCGCAGACACAGACAGAGACAGGTTAAAGTAAAATAAAGTATAATTTATTTTAGGGAGTAGGCAGAGAATGGTCGTAAGGCAAGCGGGGGGGGGGGTCAGGCAGGAGAAGGAGTCGGCAGGCAGGCAGGGGTCTAGTCAGGGGGAGTAGTCGGCAGGCAGGGGTCTAGGCAGGGGGAGTAGTTGGCAGGCAGGCAGGGGTCTAGGCAGGGAGACAGGTAGCGAGACTGGTAGGGCAGGAGGGCAGGCGAGTAGGGAGGAGGACTGGTGGGGCAGGCAGGCCGGAGGGCAGGTAACAGGCAGGGTAGTAAATAGGTAGGGGAGCTGGAAGCGTATCTTTACGGTAAGCTGAAGCTACGATCTGGCAGAGAAGTGAAGGCTGGAACGGGTCTTTATGCAGGGCTAACGATGAGGTAATAGTGAACAGCCGGACAAAACGCACACCTGAAGCTAGGGATGCTCCGATCTGGATTTTTGGGGCCGATACCGATCACCGATTTGTTTCCTCAAGATCAACCGATACCGATACCGATACCGATTTTAAAAAAAATACATAACTGACTGGATAGCCTAAATATTTTTTGCTTTTTAGACAAAAGTTTTGATCCATTAGGCACCAAGCAAACGCAGACCCATTTTTATGGCATAGTAAAGGTCTGGGCCTATCACCCAGTTAGGGCCTGAAGCCCAAGTCAGTCGATATGGCTGTATAAAAGACATCATAAACGTGGCCTTCATGGTTTACATACTGTTACGTCCTCCTATGTTTTCTGTTCAGTTATCTGTCTTCCCCAGGAAAAAAAAAAAAAAAAAAAAATCGGTTTTTGCGATCGGCCATTTTTGCCGATCACCGATCGAGTCATTTGGAGTGAAATCGGCCGATTTAAATCGGTGGCCGATAAATCGGAGCATCCCTACCTGAAGCCACTCCTGCCACTTAGAGGGAGAGAGAGAGAGGGAGAGAGGGAAAGAGAGAGAGAGAGGCACTGCCCACTACCTAGAGGTAGGGCTGCACGATTTGGGGGGAAAAATCGAATTGCGATTATTTGGACAGATATTGCGATTGCGATTTAATTTGCGATAGCACAAAAAAAAAAAGGAAAAAAAAAGAGTAAGTTTTTGTAAAGTGTGGCCATATCTCCGGCTTGGAAGGTCGTATCAACGTGCAGTTTGTTTGTACGTCTTCAGGGGACTTAGAGGCTCCCTCCTCTAGCACCCCCACAGCCCGAGCTACGAGTGAAAGAACTAAACTTACATTGGGTTGCTTTAATGTTGGGTTGCTTTAAAATCAAGCTTCAGATTAAAACATGTGATGGAGCATTACTAACCTGACTCAGGTGGTTTGTTTCACACAACCATCTAGGAAAGCTTAATTGGAAGCTGTTTGTAAAAGGGCAGGTACTTTCAAAAAATACTTGGCAGGTGATTGGATGAATCTGTCTATCACCTATTTTCAGAGAGCATTACCACATGATACCATCAAACTATTAACTGCTCTAATTCTAATGCAAGGATGAGAACTTAAAAGATATGAATTGGGACAACATATTTATTTATGGGTTTTTTAAACAGCAACACCATTTTGTTTCTCTCAACAAGTGTATTTTTTTTTAACAATTCCAATATCAAAATAAAATAGGACCTCTCTACAAACAAGGTTATTCAATTATGGCTCAGGAGCAGCATCTAAATATTGCACATACTGCAATCAAATTAAATAAAGTGATAATAAAAATGATCCAGTAAAAAATAATAGGTCCTTTCTGTAAACATTGAAATAGATAAAACGCAGAACAAATAAAATAGTAATTCCCTGTCATCTCTACTTCTCAACACAAATGTTTATCTTTACAGATTTTTGGTCAAGAAAACCAACATGTCAACCTTTGCTGGTTTCAGACATGAACGCTGACAAGTGACCACGTTAACTCCAGCACTAAACACTCTTTCTGGTGGGGAACTTGTGGCTAGTATACACAAGAATTTGCGAGCCAGCATGCTCAGCATCGGAAAGTTAACACAGTGAACCTTCCACCAGGCCAGGGGATCCTCCTCTCCATCGATGGTGGGAGTCATTAGGTAGGTGTTCACCTCAGCTTCTATGGCACCCATCAACTGCGCACAGTGCGCAGTGGTTGAAGCAGGGGGCACAGCAGTGCTTCTCTTAAAGAAGCTGCCCAATGACCGCTTTGCCTTCTTTGCAGTGGATGGCTCTGCCTCTCCTGCACTCTGAAGCACAGCGTCTGTGGTGCTGGCATGAGCCATCTTCTCCTGCAAAACACAGAGATGAGCGTAGAGATGAGAGCTTTTAAGTTTTGCATCAATGTAATTCTAAGCAATTGGTCATTTTATGTAAACATTTAAAAAATTGCCGATCAATGAAATCAAAATACAATATCATTGCATGTGGCATCTTGTGTTCACTAAACTGCACATAAATACAAGTTACCTTTCGTGCCACCTGTTCCATTTCGATCTTCACTCTTGCTTTGATGTCTGGGACATTCTCTGCACTCATGTATTCTGTCTTGAATCTTGGATCAACGAACGAAGTGATGTCCATAAGCTCCTGTGTGTAGAATCATTAGAGAATAGTTAACTCAAGAGAATCTACATTGTATGCCTCCAAGCTTATCAATTCCTTTCATTAATATAGGCATGTTTTTCTAATTGCATTCTCAGAGATAATAAAACAGTTGAAACCATATCAATTCCCATCCCTACCTGTGTGGCTGGGTCGCTGTATTTATTCTCCATGTAGCCAAGGACCATTGACTTTATTTCCTTGGTAAGGGCTGTGTCCTTGTCATTTGCAGCCAGAGTTGATGTTTTCAGGAGATGAAGGACTGGCTTCAGGTACGATACGCTTACATAAGCTTCACCAGAGAGGGCATCTGTGAACTCCTGGAGAGGACGCAGGACGTTGTTGATGGATTCAAGGACATCTATGTCCTGCCAACTGGGGACCAGGTGACGCGTCTTCCTGTCTTCAGAGAGAACCTGACACAAGGCCTTTCTCTGCTCCAACACCCTCCCGACCATTTTCTGCCTTGAGCCCCATCTTGTTGGACACTCTGTGATCAACGAGTGCATCGGCAGATGCAACTCTCGCTGGGCCTCACTCAGTGCAACCTTCTTTTTCCAACTGTGCGAGAAATGGCAAACAATAGACTTACAAAGTCCTATTGCCTGACTTATACGGTCTTTCACGGTCTTCTCTTTCAGAGCATTTTCTGAAAAAGAAAATCATGAATCAAAACATTATTTGTGGAAGGTACAGTATTGCATTTTTCAGATTGAAAATGTAATAACAATAATTCTGAAACTGAGAGGGGTGAGAGAGAGAGGAGAGAAAATTGGGAGGGAAAGAGAGGGAGAGAGAATAGCATTTTTACACTTTTAAAATATTTTTTAAATACACTTACCAATGGCAAGATGCAGCCTGTGTCCAAAGCACTGAAGCCTTGTCCATTGATTCAGTTCCACAGCTTTTACAACATTTGATCCGTTATCAGTGGTGATGCACGTCTGATCCTCTTCCTTCAGACCCCAGTTGGACAAGGACTCTCTTAGTCCACAGGCAATATTCTCTCCCGTGTGGTCAGCAGGAAAGTATACCGTTTGCAGGCAATGACTCTTCAACTCAAAGTCGGAATTTATGAAGTGCACGGTGAGACTGAGATACGGCTCGGTCGTCCTGCTCGACCACAGATCGGTTGTTGTCGCATAGTACTGGACATTTTTCAGCTCCGTCTCAATTTTCTTCCTACATTCCGCGTACATTTCTGGGATGGCCACATGGCTAAAGTACGTGCGGGAGGGAATCGTATATCTTTTATCCAGCGTTTGGATGAGTTTTTTAAACCCTAAGTTGCTCACAGTGTTAATAGACACCATGTCTTTTGCGAGGTAGTGCGTGATGGAATTTGTTATTTCACGGTGCCTTCGTGAGCCCTTTTCATATGCCGTAACAGCCGCAAACGAGTCTGAAACACTAGTTTGCTTAACTTTGTTAGACTGCGCTACGGGACGTTCACTCAACTCTCCTTTTCTGACCGCACACTCGTCATAGAGCTGCCTGTGGTACTTTTTCAAGTGCTGATATAGGTTTGTGGTGTTGCCTCTGGATGTACCGACTGTTCCACGACAGGTCGTGCACAACACCTGTTTTTGTTGCACATCAGTCGTCCTAAATCCGAAATACTTCCACACAACAGAAGTGCTGCTTTTCTTCGGGACTAAATCGTCCAACGTTGCTTCTAGTTCTGCTGAAGCCATTTGTGACAACTGCCAATGAAAAGGGCTACCTGCAGGCAAACCTGGAAACAAATTGAAGACGACATGAGTATTTGAAAGTTGCTACACCTGAAATCACTAAGCACAGAAAATCCCCATCAAAGATAATAAATCCCCATCAAACAACAAGAAACGAAGTCATTGTGTTATAGATTACACGGTTTAATGAACGTAAAACTGTTCGGAAAAATAACGAGTGGGTACTTCACATCTTCGAGTTGAATGTTAGCTGAAAAAACGAAAATCTGAAGAAGAAAAAAAAAAAAGACTTTCAAGACGAATTTCACGTCTTTCTCATTTTCGAGAGGTGTCTGTTTACATCAAATTGTGACACATTTATCCACCATGAATGTTGCTATTACTAGCTACCGAAACGTGGGCGTTTCACGTGCGATGTTGTTGTTGTGCGTGTGTGCGTTCATTGACATTGACGTTGACGTACATTGACGTTCATTGACGTTGACGTTCATTGACGTTGACGTTCATTGACGTTGACGTTCATTGACGTTGAATCCGACGCGCTGTATGACGTATCCCAAATCGCAGGCAAATCGCAGGCTTTGCGATTAGCTAATCGCATCATTTCAAATCGCGATTTCAATTTAAAATCGATTAATCGTGCAGCCCTACCTAGAGGTAGAGGGCGTGTCAGTACCCCCCCCTCTACGAGCGCCACCTGGCACAACTCTAGGGCGGTCTGGGTGCTCCTTGTGGAAGGAGGTGATGAGCGTAGGATCCAGGAACTGGGTGGGCTGGTGGTAACCGGTCTTGTCTTGGAGATATGGGACCAGAGGGGACGGGGAACCGGTCGGGGCTGAAGGAGACCAGTGGGAGGCAGAATGGGTTCAGGGTCAGAGCCGGCCTCGTCCACCGCAGACTGACGGGACAGTGCGTCGGGAAGGAGGTTGACAGCGCAAACATAAGGGCGGAGGGGGGGTAGAGACTGAGGATGCTGTTTGCTGGACACCGGGGCGAGGTAGTGCACTGGGACAGAGGTCAGGTCAGGGGACTCTGGCATAGGGGGTGTCTTGGTGGGGACAGAGCTCCGCACAGCAAGAAGGCAATGGGTATGACAGTGAGGACTCCACAAACTAACTTGGCCAGTGGACCAATCAATGTGGGGATTGTGTATCTTGAGCCAGGGGAAACCGAGCACCAAGGGTGTGAGGGGACAGGCGATGATGTGAAAGCTCAATTCCTCCTGATGATTGCCTGACAGGGAAAAGGTGACAGGAGGGGTCTTAAACTGAATCTGGGCTAAGGGGGTGCCATTGAGACCCTTAGCTCTAAGGGGCACCTCCAGGGGTTCCAATTCAATACCCAGCTGCCGGGCTACATCCATATCCATGAAACTTACATCCGCCCCGGAGTCTATTAGGGCAGAGAAGGGCTGGGATTGGCCACGCCACGAAAGATGGGCTTGAAGTAGGGGACGAGAGAGAGGGGAAGTAAGATAGTTCTGACTTGAACGTAACCCGTCACCTACGGACGGGCCAACTCTTCTAGGAGGACGGAGGGGACATGAGGATAGGAAGTGTCCCATGCGTCCGCAGTATAAGCACGCGTTGGAGTTGACTCTGCGAGTTCGTTCCTCTGACGTTAAGCGAGCTCTACCGAGTTGCATGGGCTCCGGCTCGGCAATCTCCGTGCATTCTCGGGAGACCCCGGCATAGGACAGAGGTGATGACGGGGCCGGGGCTGAGTATGAGGAGGAAGTAAACACGGCTGGGTGGTCAGGCCATTCCCTGCGGCGCTCCCGAAGCCGGTTGTCAATGCGAATAGCTAGGATGATAAATTGTTCCAGATTCTCTGGTTCATCCCGGGTAGCTAGTTCGTCCTTAAGTTTGTCACTCAACGCTTGTGAAAAAGCGCTCTGGAGTGCCTCATCATTCCACCCGCTCTCTGCAGCGAGGGTTCGGAACTCGATGGCTAGTTCAGCCACACTACGGGTTCCCTGACGGAGGGAGTGAAGACGTCTGGCGGAGTCCCGACCAGCGACAGGATGGTCAAAGACCCTACGCATCTCCACGACGAAGTCCTCATAGGAATTACAAACCTCCGTCTGTTTCTCCCAGACCGCCGCAGCCTAGTCGAGAGCAGGACCCTTCAATAGCCCGATGAGGTAGGCAATGCGAGCTCGGTCTGAGGTGAAAGTCTGGGGCCGTAGCTCGAATAATAGGGAACATTGGAGTAGGAAAGGGCAACATGACCCAAAACCGCCACTATAGTGCTCGGGGAGTGGGGCCATGGGTGCGGGGTGGAACGGTCCGTGAGCGGGCATAGGACCCGGGGAAGGTGCTGGGGGGATGCGAGATGTGTCGGGTCCGGTGACCGTGGAAGCGAGTATCTGAAAGTTTTGGCTTATCTCCGCGAGCTTCTCCGCTAGATTCTGTGTTGCTCGCGCACAGTGAATTGTCCACCGAGGGCCATAAGGGCGTCTGAGTGTTGCCCCAGCAGTTTGCCCTGTTCCCCGATGGCTCGTAGAACTGATGCTAATTGCCCTTCCAGGGCCATAAGGGCATCAGAGTGTTGCCCCAGCAGTTTGCCCTGTTCTGTGAGGGCTCGTAGGACCGATGCTGTGTCTGCTGGGTTCAGTTCCATGGCCAGATCGTACTGTTACGGTCAGATAGGGAACCCAAGCGCAGACACAGACAGAGACAGGTTAAAGTAAAATAAAGTATAATTTATTTTAGGGAGTAGGCAGAGAATGGTCGTAAGGCAAGCGGGGGGGGGGGTCAGGCAGGAGAAGGAGTCGGCAGGCAGGCAGGGGGAGTAGTCGGCAGGCAGGCGTCTAGGCAGGGGGAGTAGTTGGCAGGCAGGCAGGGGTCTAGGCAGGGAGACAGGTAGCGAGACTGGTAGGGCAGGAGGGCAGGCGAGTAGGGAGGAGGACTGGTGGGGCAGGCAGGCGGGCAAGTAGGGCAGGCAGGCGGGTAGGAGGAGGGCAGGTAGGCAGGAGGGCAGGCAGGCAGGCAGGAGGGCAGGCAGGCAGGAGGGCAGGCAGGCAGGAGGGCAGGTAGGCAGGAGGGCAGGTAGGCAGGAGGGCAGGCAGGCAGGAGGGCAGGCAGGCAGGAGGGCAGGCAGGCAGGAGGGCAGGTAGGCAGGAGGGCAGGCAGGAGTACAGGTAGGCAGGCCGGAGGGCAGGTAACAGGCAGGGTAGTAAATAGGTAGGGGAGCTGGAAGCGTATCTTTACGGTAAGCTGAAGCTACGATCTGGCAGAGAAGTGAAGGCTGGAACGGGTCTTTATGCAGGGCTAACGATGAGGTAATAGTGAACAGCCGGACAAAACGCACACCTGAAGCCACTCCTGCCAATTAGAGGGAGAGAGAGAGAGAGAGAGGGAAAGAGAGAGAGAGGCACTGCCCACTACCTAGAGGTAGAGGGCGTGACATATCTAAGTGAAATCAGAATCAGAATGACTTTATTCGCCACGTAGGTTTTCACATACAAGGAATTTGCTATGGTAGATTGGTGCAAACAGGCAACATAAGAAGAAGAAGAAGTAAAGAAGCAAAAAATAATAATAAAGAAGAAACCTAACCTCTAAAATTTGGTACAAAGTTAAACACGACACATTTCATCATATTTTAAAGCAAGATTAATTAAAAATAAATAATAATAAATAAATAATAAAACAAGGAAAAAGGCCTTGTGCAAAAGTTTGGGAACCCTGTCAGCTAGTACTTTGTAACTCCTCCTCTGGCAACTATATCAGCTTGCAAACGCTTCCTGTAGCCAGCTAAGAGTCTTTCAATTCTTGTTTTTGGAATTTCTTCCATTCTTCCTGGCAGAACACCTCTAGCTCAGACATATTCTTCAGCCTTCTTCCATGTTTGAGATCTCTCCACAGATTTTCAATAATATTCAAGTCTGGGGACTGTGATGGCCATTCCAAAACCTTCATCCGTCTTTCCTGTACTTCATGGTTGATTTTGAGGTATGCTTCAGGTCATTGTCTTGCTGGAATACCCAACCTCTCTTCAACTTCAATTTCTGGACTGACCTTTGAACATTAGCCTCTAGAAGGTCTTGATATTTGGTGGAATCCATTCTTCCTTCCACCCACACAATATTGCCTGTGCCCCCAGCTGCTACACAACCCCAAAGCATAATGGATCCACCTCTATGCTTAACAGTTGGCAAGGTGTTCTTCTCTACAAATGCTTCACCCTTTTTTCTCCAAACATACCTTCTTTGGTTGTGACCAAAAGGTTCCATTTTTGTTTTGTCAAATTGTTGGAAATTGTTCCAATAAGCTTCAGGTTTCTCAAGGTTTTCTCAAGGTTTTACTTCAGAATATATAGTTAAACCCTGGAATTATATTCACCTGACTCACTGAAGCCCTAACGAGTAAATCACCTTGGTCTGGGCCTTAGTAATCATCTTCTCAGAAGGTAACAAAGAATAATCCAAAAGGATTCCCAAACTTTAGCACAGGGCCCTTTTCTTTTTGTATCATTTAAAAACTCTGAAAAATGAAAATAAAAAGAAAGAGAAGACAGAGCACATTTTGTAAGATGTTAAGATGTCAACACGAGCTTACAGATATGTAGCCTACCTAAATGTCGATATGATTTGGCGCTACATAAATATACAATTGATTGATTGATTGTCAGTCAACACGGCCTTGTAACAACATGGCGACATTTAGGTTAAATGAATTATTCCAATGTTTGATCGACATAAGTTAGCATATCTGAACTTTATTTTCAAAGAGTGGTATGCAGTCAACCTACCGTCGTCATGTATGGAAGACCCAGGTGTGGAAGGTGTAAGGTCTCCATCACCTGTGGCAGGCAATGCAAGGTCTCCATCACCTGTGGCAGCTGTGGCTGAATTCAGCGCCCCCGTCACCTGGTTAGCTGGTCTCTGACCCATCACGCTGTCCAGCAGGTCGTACGATGGACGATGTATCACCACGTCCAGCTCCACTTTTGCCCACGTCTTTATTGGTGTCTTGGAAGTCCTTCTTGAGTTTTTTCAGTTTATTAATTATTTGGTCTGACGTTCCAGTGAACCCAGCCGTGGCCAACTCTTTCACCAGTTCGGAATATAGCTAGCTCTTTCTAGTGGTACTCTCTAGTCTTTCTTGGAACTCAGTTGATGCCCAAATCGCCACCAAAACATGTAGTTTCCTCAGCAGACCACTGCGAAATCTTTTTCTAAATGTTTCTACTTCTTGTCTTTCCTTTTCTCTTCTTTTCTTCTTCTTGCTCGTCTTCACAGCCGATATAGAATATGACTGACACACCCACTGACGACGTCACGGTTCGCAAGGAAAAACCAAAAAAACGTGGTTCCAGCTGAGAACCAATTTTTCAGGTTCCGAACCAATTTATTTTCGGTCTGAACGCGCCAGCTGGTTAAAAAATACATTTGGGTTGGGAACTGGAAACGGAGCCCTGCCGGTGTGAAAGGCCTAACAGAGTTCAAGAGTGACTTATAAATCCCACAATGGGAGAGACTAAAGAGGCACTGTCAGACAGTATTGGCTGTTACAGTAGTACACTATAAACACCATAGAGCATTGAACACCATGACAATGAACACCATTTTAACATTGGCCAAATTCTTCACATGAACTTACCATCCAACTCGCTCTCTTTCTCCTCTGCATCCTCTCCTCCTTCCTCTTCTTTCACCATGACATTTTTCTCATTCTCCTCCTCCTCTTCTTCTTCTTTCACCATCACTTCTTCCTCCTCCAGTTTCACTACCACATTGTGTTCCAGTGGTTGACTGCAGTCGTCCAGCTTCACTGTCACCATCTCTGGACCCCACTGTGTGCTTGTCTGGGCTGGAGAACCACAGCCAGAACCCTGGGACTTAGTGGACTTGGGTTCAGACATGGTAGCTGGGCTGTGAGGTGGATCTGTGTAGTAAACAAAGAAATATATTAAACATTTGCCAACTTCATTGATTTAGATGGTCAGCTGACCCCCTTACTCCCTTCACTCTGGCTGCCGGTAGCACATCTCTGGTCAATGTGATCACTCTTTAACCTTCGCCAGGGTTTCCGTTAGAAAAAATGTGTGCCGGTCAACGTGTCCGGGAAGATTTCAATTTACCGGACAAACGTAAGAAATTCCGGTCATCATATTAAAATATAATATAGCTGTTTGTCGCGGTGATTACTGTTGTGTAGCCTAGCCTATATATGCCGTTTAATGTCTATTTCTCATCCGATACGATTAGATGCGAGCTATATAATATAGGCTTTCATGATTCGCATGCGCTATGCCATAATATTATGTCCAGTGCTGAACGTGCACCACACTGGGAACTGAACAGACTGCATCGATCAATGAACGGACTCCACATTACGTTAACTGAAGTCTGTTAAATTGTTTGGGATTAATGTGAGTTTTCTATTTTCTCTTTCCAGTTTTACCCTTTTTTATCAATAAAACAACGTCATTTCTATAACCAGGTCTCGCTGGTTGGGAAGGCATTTAGTTCAGCTGCCTGTCAAATCATACTTAATCGGACTCGCGAGTATAACAATGAGGAGAACATAACTGTTTATTGAGAAACAATTGACATGCAGGCTGGGATACGTATATAAAGAAATACCACAATGTCTAGATTTATTACATTTTATTGAAAAGTGCAAGAGGTTACATGTAGGCTTCTGGCGTGACACATAGGCTAGCCTAATTTCCGTTCATATGCCTTTTATCAGATAAAATAAAATAGAATAAAACTCTTTGAAAATAAATAGGCTTTAAATTAACTTAACTGCTTTCAGTAGCTCAGTCAGTCCCACATACTGATGACATGCGATGCCATTTTTTGCCATGTGAAATGCAACTTGTAGCTGAGAGTGCAGCTTATTGTTAGCCGTTTCATTAGCCTGCTCACAGTGGCCTTTCACAGCGGTTTGCTGTTGCCTCAAACTTTATACTTTATGGACTTTAAACTGACCGCCGATATGTGCTCACTGCACCGCCTGTGATCAGTGAGAGCCGACATTCTCATATTCGTTGCTCCTCTCGTGAATCCGTTATTCCTCCCCGATTTTTTGCACGGTGAGCAGAACATTTTTCCTTCCCCATCTAAACGCAGCCAGGGGAAATGTTCTTTCCATTCAACTCGGAACCCTCCAGTTGGCTGGAGGAGCCACTACCTCCATCTCTTCAGAGCCAGACTTCTCCTCAGACTCATTGTAGCTTGGTTTCATGAAGTCATTGTTAAGCTTACTTTGTCTTGCCATGTTTACCTCTCGCTCGCTGCTGTGCACTTTGAGCTGCAACGTTTGCAGGTTAAAAGCAGGGTTGCCAGATGGGCCGGGTTATCGCCGAATGGGCTACTGGGTTTAGCGGTAATAGACTGGTTAGGCTGTAAAATCCCATCTGGCAACCCTGCCACCGCTGTTTCGCGGAGTCATCATCATGCCGGCGTCAAATCATATAATAATAAAAGAAATATATAGCCTATATATTCGTCTTTTTTAATATAGAAGGAATCAGAATGTGACAATTCAACTTTAGCAAATTGTATTCAAATTGTGCTTAGAGGGAATTATTTTCACTGGACATTATGACCGAAGAGATTTCAATTTGTCGGACTTCAATAGATTTTACCGGACAAAGACCGGTAATTACCGGTTAACGGAAACCCTGCTGAGTCTTCGCACTACTGATGTTCACAATACTACCTTTGCACATACTGTATATTGCACATTGCAAATACCTCTTTGATACATCTGCACATCAGGGACGTGCCGTCCATATAAGCAGGGTAAGCAGTGCTTACCCAACGAAAAAAGAAAAAAGGGAAATATTAAAATAAAAGTGCATGTAACCGTTTGTTTGTTTTCATTAAAAGAGTCGTATTTTAGGTCCCAGGGCAGCAGGAGTCATTCATTTTGACGTTGCATTTTTAGCGCCACCTGTAGGAGTAAAGCACTCCCTACTCTGCTTTGCATATAAGCACTCCTCTCTCTGCTTTCCCTCGCGTACATTCGAATGCGTGAAAATGTCTTTTTTATTTTTTTACGATGCCTCAACCCGCTGTTTAATGTGACCAGGGTAAGCATGCTTACAGCCAATCAGAGTAGGTCTTTCATTCCGATAAGAGCTACTGATTGGCTCTTATCACTTTCAAGTTCACTTAACATTTCACCTCTCGCCCGGCAGAATAGCTTATGCCAGCTAGCTCAAACGATCTAAATAATAATAATCAATAAGGATAACTTGCTTGATTTTGTGAATATGGACATTACTGTCAGCGACCTAAAGGGATTTCGTAGACTGGACTGGACTGGAAAAACACAACTACTGGCTAAAGGCCGCCCGGCCGCTCGCTCACCGATGTTCACACTGACCCAGAAAGGGAGAGTCGCCAGCGGCTACAGCAAGCCTGGTATGAGCAGTTTATATGTATATGATTCGCGAGGCTGGTGGCGATCTGTGCTTGTTTATATGGTTTGAGTACTTTGAGAGGGAGGGTCTGTGATGTGATGTCAAGTGCCTGTGTGACAAAGTGTGAAAAGAAAGTGTGTTGTGTTTACTATGGAGGATGGAAACGGTGTGTGTCTGTGTTGTGCGTGTGTGCGTGTGCAATGTTGAAACTGGACTTGTAGATTTCAGTAGGTTGGCTACTTGAAAAGATCTTTGAACAATGAGCACCCCTGATATAGTCGAAACTGGCAACAGTTTTTTTTGTTTTTGGTAATCTGATCACAAAGTGACACTACAGTTTATTAGCGGGTTCTAGGGCATCAAAATTGCATTTCCTTGAAACTGCGTTCACTGATAGCGTGTATGTGTAATTACGTGTATTTCTATATCTTATGCTTACCCAATCTAAAAGCTCACGGCATGTGCCTGCTGCACATTACATACTGTACATAAGCTACCATAACTGTACCTCTAAACTACCGTACTTGCCATACTGTACCTATCAGTATAATTATTGTCATGTCTTTTATATCATGTTTTTTTAATATATGTTCTTATATATAAAATTAAAAAATCTTATATCACTATTTGCACTTCTGGTTAGATGCTCAACTGTCTAATCTATTTATGTAATCTATCAAAATGGCTAATAATATCATATTATTTAGTCCACCACAGGTGGGTCGCAAGAGGTTTTATTTTGGTCGCTAAATACATTTGCAGAATTTCTTCCATAGTCATAGCAAGCAGTTTTCCTATCACATTAGCAAGGTAAATAGCACATAATGTGCCTAATGAGATTTGACATGGAATAGACCTGATATGGTTATCGAAACTTTTCAAATTGATTGACTGATCACAACAGCTGCACTTAAACACAAGCCTACTTGTTCTAATAATAATAATAATAGGCATGAGCATTTAAAAAAAAAAAACGTTCAACAAGAAGCATAACATATGTAGGCTATATGTTTTCAATATGTGCATAAAGCGAAGTTGTGATTTATCAAACGTATATCAAAATCGCTCGTAAACCTATTCAAGATAATGTAAGGTGGTGTGGAAATAGCAGTAAAATGGTCAGGAACGTCCGTGTATGAACAAATTCGCTCTTCTCACGATTCATAGATACGGCTTATTGTGAATTGGGTCGCGATGGTTGATAGTTTCTACGACCTCGTTCAGAGCAGACATCATGACAGTCGCAACTGTAACGCGAGGCCTCACACGGGTTGAACAAAGGACAGACCAAAACGTATTTGTTGTGTCGTTCTTCCCTGCGGAAAGCAGAACTCCAAAATACTCACAAATAGAGACGTTTGACAGTCACTTCTGGTAACCATTTTGACTTCATTTCGAGACAACACAACAAACAAGTAGGATATCTTCAGCGATATTATACATACATATATATATATATACTGTTTTCGTCTTTTCTTCGACTGTCTTTTTGAGCGACCCGTGTGAAGTCTCGAATTGCAGCTGCTACTACCGTTATCAGGCGAATGAAACAATGAAATGCAGGACTGGGCTATGAACACGTTTTACTTACATGTTCTTGTTTTCAGCGTCAAGATATCTGCTCAAACCGGGATTGTAGGACGTCTGAACACTCCAGAAATAAAAATCCACCCGTGAATGAATCTATGGCTGTATGAACAACAACCCGTTGTCGCCTGTTGATGACATCACCACTGGGGCGTAACACTGGATCATACATTCTTAATACTACATTCTAATAACGGTGTAGTGACACGACAGGGTGACTCTGCCCAGGGAACTACAGTATATGGACAAAAGTATTGGGACACCCGAACATCACACCCATATTGTGCTTGTTGAACTTCTCATTCCAAAACCATGGGCAGTAATATGGAGTTGGTCCCACCTTTGCTGCTATAACAGCTTCCACTCTTCTGGGAAAACTTTCTATTAGATTTTAGAATATGGTTGCAGGGATTTTTGGTCCCATTCATCCACAAGAGCATTAATGAGGTCGGGCACTGATGTCGGGCGAGAAGGACTGGCTCACAGTCGGCGTTCCAATTCATCCCAAAGGTGTTCGATGGGGTTGAGGTCAGAGCTCCGTGTGCAGGTGTAACCCGGCCAACTGGGGGCCTAAAATTACAAGGTGTGACAATGCCACCTTAGGACTTTCACCTAAAGAATCTAGTAATATGAACCAGGTAAGCCTGACGGGCTGATTATCATGAACAGGGACTCCCTTCTTGCAGGTACAGGCCACAGAATAGTCAGAGACCAGGTTTTAGAAAAGTATACAAAAGATCACTTTATTACAAACACATCTTTTAAAAAGAGAATGACACCCACAGTATAAATGGCGCTAGCAAGGTAGCATGAGACCCAACCCCTGGGAGCGACAGCCACTTAGTATCTAGGGGAACTGGAGATAAAGGGGTATTTCAACCCAGTATAGGGCACACAATAGTGGAGCACACAATAAGAGCCTACTGTACTAGTAGCAATAGACAATAGCACACATTAGAAGATTCACTGGCAATGCCACACACAGCACTCTGATATGAAACCACTAAATAAGTACATTAAAGAGGAAGTCACACACAATCACTCGCTCCAGTGCTCCTTTAACTTAAAATGGGCATGTCTACCCTACAGGAGTGGGCTAGAGGTACTACCACGTTAGCTAAACCAGACTACGGGGCGGAGCATGAATAAAATACAGACATTTCAAAATAATTAAAAACAATTCAAAAGGTTCAAGGTGAGTGTAGGAGCCCGATATGGTCCTGTGATATGTGTTGTAATTCACTGTGTGGGCATGGGGTGGCGCTGTCACAATTCCTGAGGCAGGAAAGCAGCAGTGACAATGGCTAAGCTCTGTAGTTCTGTTCTGAAAAGAAAGACATTCAATAATACAGACATTAGACATCAGCCAATTAGACATCACATAAACATAATACATTGTTACGGATATTTACAAAGAACATGTCACTTTACAGGTCGTCAATATCAGTTTGTGTGTTTAGAACACATTACCTTGGCTGTAGCCTATCAATGCCCGCAACCAGACGGCTCTAAACGTGCCTTGAGCCAGGGAACAATAATGAACTCCCTCACAGGAGTAGACAGCTCAATAGTATGGAGGGTGTATCATGCCGTATTTAAATACAATACAAACATCGGAATGCAATACACACATCGGAATGGAATACACGTGTAACACCAAATACAATGCAAAAATACGGAATGTTTGTGCCAAAATAAAAGCAATGTGTATTACATTTGAGCGCAGCGTATTCCATTCTAGCATGTGTATTGTATTTGGTCACGAGTGTATTCCATTCTGCATGTGTATTACATTTGAGCGCTGTAGGTATTATGGCACTCGCAAATACAATGCAAATTAGTATCCGCCCATATGCAAATTAGTATCCGCCCATAGGTTCTGCCCTTTCCGGCCATAGGATTCGCGATGCCAACGATGACGACAGTTTCTGTAATAGCTTATTAATAAAGATTCGAAAAATTATGCTGACCATCGTATTATCTTAGTTTAATGTCATTTCAATGAATCATATAACTTTTATTTACAACAAGCACAACACAAAAATCGCTATTATGCACCGTCTTTGTCCGCGAATAACACCGGCTGTGGAGGTGATACAAACTTTGCTAACTTCACCATCTGTCTACGGTCATTTTGAGCCCTTAACCACCGCGCTGACACCCCGAGAAGTTATGCTTTTAACCGTAAACTCGATGAACCGGGAGTTCACCCAGCCGCTATTTCTACCCCGGAATTCCATTCAAATGCCCGCGTCAGTCAGCCTTTTCCGTAGAAATACATCGCTCCGTTATATATCTAACGTTACATGTTTTAAGGCTGATCTGTGCATGATAGTGCTGCATTATGTTGATCTATTTATATCGATCTATAAACGCGGAGATTGGAGCCCCAGACAGCGCTGCACTCGTATCTATCAGCCTGTCTGTATAATGATGTCGTTGAATGCCGATGCTGTGGTACTGTGCTGAATGAACCATTCGCTGACTGTCTTAATAAATCAAGTACAGAGATTCCAACCCGTGTTGAACATTCTATTTCCTTGTCAAATCGTGTATGCTGTCATTGCTGTGCACCATGAGATGACAACGCATTTAAGATCACAATCCTCAATAGATTGATTCCATCGTTTTACCGACAAGAAGATTCTACAATCTATCAGCCTTTCCGTAGAAATACATCGCTCCCTGTATAACGATATATATCTAACGTTACATGTTTTAATAGTAAGGGCATTTTACCAGATATTTGACCAATCTGCGAAGTAAATCGTTACCAAGAAATTTCTTCACCAATGTGTTTCTAAAGGTGTGTAATAACATGTCCTAAAAGGTTGAAATTCAACTCCTGTGGGAAACCTTATTAAAAAACTGCTCAAAGTTGGGGTACCGATAACCGATTTTCGAAAATTCGAAAATGCTTAAATTGGAGTTGAGTAACTTTTGAGGGGTCAAACTAGGCATTTTTCATGATTCTGAGTTGATTGCAGGCATTTATTTGTCACCAAGAGCACTTCCTGGTGCAACCCCCAAACCCCCCCCACCCCCATTGGTGGTTGGCATTCAAAGTGAGGAAGTTTGGAGGTAACAGGTAACATTAGACAACATTAGACAGCACCAGCAGAGAGGCACTATGATGGGCATGGACTCTTAGTCATAGGCCTCACTACATGTGGAACAATAGAACCAGGCTGCTTGAGCTACTCACACAGCCCAGCAGAGAGGCACTATCATGGGCATGGACACTTAGTCATAGGCCTCACTACATGTGGAACAATAGAACCAGGCTGCTTGAGCTACTCACACAGCCCAGCAGAGAGGTACTATCATGGGCATGGAAACAGAGTCATAGGCCTCACTACATGTGGAACAATAGAACCAGGCTGCTTCATTTACTCACACAGCCCAGCAGAGAGACACTATCATGGGCATGGAAACAGAGTCATAGGCCTCACTACATGTGGAACAATAGAACCAGGCTGCTTCAGCTACTCACTCAGCCCAGCAGAGAGACACTCTGCTGGGCAGTAACTTACCTGTTATGGAGGCCTAAAAAAAGGGAGATGAAAGTGAAGCTGAATAGCTTCACTCTCACCTCCCATTGTGGAAGAGATGTACCAACATGAGATGTACCAAGGACTACCAGAGGTGTTCAGCTAGACACACAGCCCAGAGACAACACACCTTCCATGGGTGCTGTGACTAGGCCTGTGGCCCTATGCTGGAGGTCACATGAGCTCCAGGGCCTAACTGCTACTCTGTCAGTCCGATTAGGAGTGCTCTCACTGGGCCTAGCTGTCTACCATTCACCCCTCATCTGGAGCTCTGACCTCCAGGGCCTAACTGCTACTCTGTCAGTCCGATTAGGAGAGCCCTCACTGGGCCTAGCTGTCTACCAGTCACCCCTCTTCTGGAGCTATGACCTCCATGATAGATTTACATTTACATTTTTGGCATTTAGCAGACGCCTTATTCCAAAGCGACTTACAATCAATACATTTGAATACTAAGCATGTGAATCAGCAGTCCACTATTCGTTGCAGGAAGAGTACTCTAGCTCGGGCCCGGGGCCACTGATAGAAGGAAAAACCTTCTCCCTATTATCGCCTTCTACTAAAACGTTTTTTTTTTTTTTTACTGGAGAAACTGAGAAACAGTACAAGGGGGGCAGTAGAAGTTCTTAGGGACACAGTAGAGGGAAAAGCGGGTGTCTTTAGGAGACGTAGTGGTGAGGGTCAGAAGATGTCTCAGGAGGAGCAGTTAAGATGTAACCTGAAGAGATGGGTCTTCAGTCTACGACGGAAGATGGGTAGTGACTCTGCCGTTCTGACGGCCGTGGGGAGCTCATTCCACCAGCGGGGAGCCAGTGTTGTGAAGAGACGTGATCGGGCAGCCCGACTGCTGTGTAGAGGAGGTGGGGCCAGTCGGCCAGCCGAGGTGGAGGAACGGAGTGAGCGGGCAGGGGTTTGGGGGGTTACCATTTCCTTCAGGTAGGCAGGGGCTGTCCCTTTAGCTGCCTGGTATGCAAGCACCAGGGTCTTGAATCTGATGCGAGCTGCTATCGGGAGCCAGTGCAGGGTGCGAAGGAGAGGGGTGACATGCGAGTATTTGGGGAGGTTGAATACCAGCCGGGCAGCAGCATTCTGGATGAGCTGCAGAGGTCTAATGGCTGAAGCGGGGAGCCCAGTCAGGAGTACATTGCAGTAATCCAGGCGGGAGATGACCAGTGCCTGGGTCAAGAGTTGTTGTTGATAGTGCCTCTCTGCTGGGCTGTGTGAGTAGCTCAAGCAGCCTGGTTCTATTGTTCCACATGTAGTGAGGCCTATGACTAAGAGTCCATGCCCATCATAGTGCCTCTCTGCTGGTGCTGTCTAATGTTGTCTAATGTTACCTGTTACCTCCAAACTTCCTCACTTTGAATGCCAACCACCAATGGGGGTGGGGGGGGTTTGGGGGTTGCACCAGGAAGTGCTCTTGGTGACAAATAAATGCCTGCAATCAACTCAGAATCATGAAAAATGCCTAGTTTGACCCCTCAAAAGTTACTCAACTCCAATTTAAGCATTTTCGAATTTTCGAAAATCGGTTATCGGTACCCCAACTTTGAGCAGTTTTTTTATAAGGTTTCCCACAGGAGTTGAATTTCAACCTTTTAGGACATGTTATTACACACCTTTAGAAACACATTGGTGAAGAAATTTCTTGGTAACGATTTACTTCGCAGATTGGTCAAATATCTGGTAAAATGCCCTTACTATTAAAACATGTAACGTTAGATATATATCGTTATACAGGGAGCGATGTATTTCTACGGAAAGGCTGATAGATTGTAGAATCTTCTTGTCGGTAAAACGATGGAATCAATCTATTGAGGATTGTGATCTTAAATGCGTTGTCATCTCATGGTGCACAGCAATGACAGCATACACGATTTGACAAGGAAATAGAATGTTCAACACGGGTTGGAATCTCTGTACTTGATTTATTAAGACAGTCAGCGAATGGTTCATTCAGCACAGTACCACAGCATCGGCATTCAACGACATCATTATACAGACAGGCTGATAGATACGAGTGCAGCGCTGTCTGGGGCTCCAATCTCCGCGTTTATAGATCGATATAAATAGATCAACATAATGCAGCACTATCATGCACAGATCAGCCTTAAAACATGTAACGTTAGATATATAACGGAGCGATGTATTTCTACGGAAAAGGCTGACTGACGCGGGCATTTGAATGGAATTCCGGGGTAGAAATAGCGGCTGGGTGAACTCCCGGTTCATCGAGTTTACGGTTAAAACTAGCATAACTTCTCGGGGTGTCAGCGCGGTGGTTAAGGGCTCAAAATGACCGTAGACAGATGGTGAAGTTAGCAAAGTGTGTACCACCTCCACAGCCGGTGTTATTCGCGGACAAAGACGGTGCATAATAGCGATTTTTGTGTTGTGCTTGTTGTAAATAAAAGTTATATGATTCATTGAAATGACATTAAACTAAGATAATACGATGGTCAGCATAATTTTTCGAATCTTTATTAATAAGCTATTACAGAAACTGTCGTCATCGTTGGCATCGCGAATCCTATGGCCGGAAAGGGCAGAACCTATGGGCGGATACTAATTTGCATTGTATTCCATTCCGATGTAGGTGCCATAATACCTACATCGGAATGGAATACAATGCAAATTACATCGGATTTACATAGGATATCGAAAAGCAATGCAAATGAGTACACCGACACTAGAATGGAATACACTCATGACCGAATGGAATACGCTGCGCTCAAATGTAATACACATGCAGAATGGAATACACTCGTGACCAAATACAATACACATGCTAGAATGGAATACGCTGCGCTCAAATGTAATACACATTGCTTTTATTTTGGCACAAACATTCCGTATTTTTGCATTGTATTTGGTGTTACACGTGTATTCCATTCCGATGTGTGTATTGCATTCCGATGTTTGTATTGTATTTAAATACGGCATGATACACCCTCCATAGGAAAGGGCAGAACCTATGGCTGGAACCGGAAGGTTGTATTCCATTCCGATGTAGGTGCCATAATACCTACATCGGAATGGAATACAATGCAAATTAGATCGGATTTACATAGGATATCGAAAAGCAATGCAAATGAGTAACCGGATATCGAAAAGCAATGCAAATGAGTACCCAGAACCTATGGGCGGATACTAATTTGCATATGGGCGGATACTAATTTGCATTGTATTTGCAAGTGCCTATTTGCAAGTGCCATAATACCTACAGCGCTCAAATGTAATACACATGCAGAATGGAATACACTCTTGACCAAATACAATACACATGCTAGAATGGAATACGCTGCGCTCAAATGTAATACACATTGCTTTTATTTTGGCACAAACATTCCGTATTTTTGCATTGTATTTGGTGTTACACGTGTATTCCATTCCGATGTGTGTATTGCATTCCGATGTTTGTATTGTATTTAAATACGGCATGATACACCCTCCATACAATAGCGGGGATATCTGAAATGCATGGATGCAGTGGTGTAGTCTACGTGATACGCAGGACTACGCCGTATACCCACTAGGAAAGGACAAGGATTTGCGTATACCCACTTAAAAATGCGCGAGGATACGTAACGGCGTTTTGTGACAAAACGTTCACACTTTTATTCATAAAATTCACCCCGTCTGTGTTAGGAAGCACTTACTTCGAACTTTCTGACATGTTTGTTATCGCATAACCAGTCGTTCAGAATGCTCTCAGTATTTCCCCTACAATTGCCTTGGGGTGGGCGGGCCAGACCTCCACACTTCGCTTCGTGCCGCGCTGGAGAATGGTTTTGTTTTGTTTTTGCGTGAGTGTGCGCGTGCGACGCGAGAGAGTTTTTGCAGGGTGAAAGCTCTGCAGAAGAAAGTAAGCAAGTTGAAACGTTAGCAAATATAATTACTGTGTTCTGACAGAGAAAGTTGGTTCAAATTAGTCGTTATTATTGTGACTAGAAAGTGTCTGATTATAGTTTCATGGTGTGAATAATAGTGTCAAAGAACTAGCATGCTCAGAGGTGATTAGATGAGCTAGTCTGCTGCACACATGACAGCTAAAGAGCTAACTGAATGCACTTCATTATTTTACTTAAAGTAGATATACAATCTTTCTTATTCTGCTAGAATTTGGCTTTATGGTAATACCATAATGGTATATTTACAGTACATGGACAGTGGATTGAAGCATTGGAACAAACCCTCACTCATTGGAAATGTCTGTTTTTTGTAGTTGGACATACGATTTTCTTACAGGTGAGAGAGTAAGTAAAGACAGTATCTGACTGCATTGCCCACAGCAACCCAATATTCAATTAGAATGATGTTATGATTTGATATGAATTCAATGTATACCTCTTATTAAATTATAAATACTCTGGTTGTTATATTTGCCTTTTGGTTGACAGCAAAAGAGGGAGAGAGGAGGATAGAGAGGGAGAGAATGAGAGAGAGCAGGATGGTGTCGGCACACCAGAGAGAGAGCAAGAACCAGGTGAGAAAGTGGACATGTAGTCAAGACCACATAAGTAGCCTTGAGAACCGATGGTTCTCGAGCCTAACGGCCCTTAGGGGGCAGGAGCCTATCTCCTGTTTCTGTAGCGTGAGGCAGCTTGATGTACAAGTACAGTCCATGCCACCCCCCCCCCAAGGCAGCAAACACCGGTGTAGATGCATACTGTATGCAAAGTGAGTGTGGTGGTGCTTATGGGGTGTCGCTACGGGACAGGTGTCGCTCTGACTGGGAAAAACTAGACTACACCACTGCATGGATGTATATCACGAGTTAGGCTACATAGGGACCACTACATGACCATATACCAAACAAACATTAGCCTACTAAACCATGTGCACACTACCGACTGGGAAACCAAGGGAGACGCTGCATATCTGTAGTCAGAATGTAGCCGTGTGTAATCAGTAGGAGTGACCACAGCTGGTAACAGAGAAGGGGAGCAAGACACAGGCACTTGTCACAGGTAGGCTATTTATAGAGAATATGCCAAGTGGGCGTGATTTAACAATTAACCCCACTGGTTACACAGGCCAGTCAAGTTCTCCCAGACCAAACTTGGCAAACCATGTGATTATGGACCTCACTTTGTGTATGGGGGCGTTGTCATGTTGAAACTGGAAAGGGCCTTCCCCAAACTGTTGCCACAAAGTTGGAAATATTCTAGATTCTCTAGAATCGCATTGTATGCTGTAGCATTAAGATTTCCCTTCACTGGAACTACTACTGGGCCTAGCCCAAACCATGAAAACAGCCCCAGACGATAATTGTGTCCACATTCTTTTGGCCATATAGTGTATGTAGTGCGTAGAGACATTTATTATTTCAGGAATGCAGCAACATCAAACTGTCACAACTGATTTTCCTTCAGCGTTGTTGATGGAATACTCCCCTGGCCTCAAAGACAAACTAAAGGCCCCAGTGTTAGTGTATTTAGTCTAGTTCTTCTTATTGACCAGTGGATGTCTGTCTTAGACAAGTGAATGTTGGAAGTTGCTGATCTAAAATAAGGCCCCATATGGAAGAGTTAAATCACTTCAAACCCTGGGGCTGTGAGAAGAGGAGTAGGCAGCAGAGAGGGCTGCTGGAGTAGCCATGTTCCCTGGTGTGATCCATGTCTCAGTGTGAACCAGGAAGGATCACTTACATGTTGTTGAGTTTCTGCTGCTATTCTGTGTCACTGTCATTGTTTTTTTCTTTTATTATTATTATTATTATTATTATTATTAGTAGTAGTAGTAGTAGTAGTAGTAGTAGTAGTAATAGTAATAGTAATAGTAGTAGTAGTAGTAGTAGTAGTAGTAGTAGTAGTAGTAATAGTAATAGTAGTAGTAATAGTAGTAGTGTTAGTAGTAGTGTAGCAGTAGTAGTAGTAGTAGTAGTAGCAGCAGTAGTAGTAGTAGTAGTAGTAGTAGTAATAGTAGTAGTGTAGCAGTAGTAGTAGTAGTAGTAGTAGTAGTAGTAGTAGTAGTACAGTAATAATAATAGTAGTAGTAATAGTAGTAGTAGTAGTAGTAGTAGTAGTAGTAGCAGTAGTAAGTAGTAGTAGTAGCAGCAGTAGTAGTAGTAGTAGTAGTAGTAGTAATAGTAGTAGTAGTAATAGTAGTAGTAGTAGTAGTAGTAGTAGTAGTAGTAGTAGTAGTAGTAGTAGTAGTAATAGTAGTAGTAGTAGTAATAGTAGTAGTAGTAGTAGTAGTAGTAGTAGTAGTAGTAGTGTAGCAGTAGTAGTAGTAGTAGTAGTAGTACAGTAATAATAATAGTAGTAGTAATAGTAGTAGTAGTAGTAGTAGTAGTAGTAGTAGTAGTAGTAGTAGTAGTAGTACAGTAATAATAATAGTAGTAGTAATAGTAGTAGTAGTAGTAGTAGTAGTAGTAGTAGTAGTAGTACAGTAATAATAATAGTAGTAGTAGTAGTAGTAGTAGTAGTAGTAGTAGTAGTAGTAGTAGTAGTAGTAGTAGTAGTAGTAGTAATAGTAGTAGTAGTAATAGTAGTAGTAGTAGTAGTGTAGCAGTAGAAGTAGTAGTAGTAGTAGTAGTAGTAGTAGTAGTAGTAGTAGTAGTAGTAGTAGTGTAGCAGTAGAAGTAGTAGTAGTAGTAGTAGTAGTAGTAGTGTAGTAGTAGTAGTAGTAGTAGCAGCAGCAGCAAGAGGAGTAGTAGTAGTAGTAGTAGTAGTAGTAGTAGTAGTAGTAGTAGCAGCAGCAGCAGTAGCAGTAGCAGTAGCAGTAGTAGTAGTAGTAGTAGTAGTAGTAGTAGTAGTAGTAGTAGTAGTATTGCTTGCACTGTTAATTGCTAATAATAATAATAATAATACATTTATTTTATAAGGCGCCTTTCATGGCACTCAAGGTCGCCACACAACAACAAATTTAAAAACAGTTACAAAATTCAAAATACAAAATACATAGAAATACACAGTATAAACATAGCTAGCAGCAGAGCAGCACAGGAACAGTAAATCAACAGGGATACGCCTGCGTAAACAGGTGGGTTTTGAGGTGGGTTTTGAATGAGGAGATTGAATCAATGTTCCTGATGTCGGGGGGGAGGGAGTTCCAGAGGCGAGGGGCGGAGCGGATGAAGGCTCTAAGCCCCATGGTGGACAGACGGGCTGGGGGGACGGTCAGGTTGATGGTGGAGGCAGACCTGAGGGACCGGGTGGGAATGTTGATGTGGAGGAGGTTGGACAGGTATGGAGGGGCGAGGTTATGGATGGCCTTGAAAGTATGGAGAAGGATTTTGTAATCGATGCGGTGTTTGATGGGGAGCCAGTGGAGTTGGTGTAGAATGGGGGTGATGTGACTGATGACAGGGGTTCTGGTGACAATACGGGCAAACCAAGGAGTTGTCTATGGTGAGGGTGAAACTGGGGTGCTTGGTGAGTGTGGATTTGGAGCCAATGAGAATTACCTCTGTTTTATTGCTGTTTAATTTAAGGAAATTTGAAGTGAACCAGGATTTGAGTTCATGTAAACAGTGTCACGGCCAGGCTCATGACCATGACAAAAACGGGAGACACACACACGATCTTAAAGTAAATGATAAGAAATGTTTTATTATAACTAATAGAGGCCAATAACAATAATAAGATGAGGTGTGGTAGTCAGTAAATCAGTGGTGTAATGTGAGTGTAGTGGAAAGTGGTGAGGTGAGTGTTGCATGGTGTGAAACAAGGAACAAACAAAATAGGATAAAGAATAATGGTGCCTAGAAGGGGGCCTCCATACTGAGGCCTGCATGGGTCTTTTATATGTCCCGGATCCTGGAACCAGGTGGGGCACAATCAGCTGTCCACCAGCTGATCTGCATTCCCCTGATTAGTAACCCTGTCCAGCAGGAGTACTCTCTGCAGACAGGGAAACAGATGTTATTACAGGCCAGGACAATATATGGGGCCAGGGCCGTCACACCCCCTCCCATAGAAACAGGGTCCCAAAGGGAACACTGCACAACAGGGAAACACCCCACAGTAAAATAATATATAATCACCTGTATTCAGGACCAACCACCATTACTCCAACCTCGGCAACAGGTACCTATGAAGCCATAATTAAGAGGAGCAGGAACAGTAGAAGGGTAAAAACAGGAAATTAGTTAACACAAAAACAATTATCTTAACAAGGGGCCCTGGACAATGCATCTGCCACTACATTGTCCTTCCCTTTTATGTGACGTATGTCCAGAGTATATGACTGTAAAAATAATGACCAGCGAATCAGTCTCTGGTTAGGGCACTTTAAAGAATTGAGGAAGATCAATGGATTGTGATCCGTGAAGACTACCAATGGAGCAAGACCGGACATAATGTACACATCAAAATGATGGAGAGCCCAGACCAAGGCAAGGGCTTCCTTTTCAATCACTGAGTAATTGAGCTGACAAGAGTTGAACTTTTTTGAAAAAAAAACTAAGGTCTGTCAATGCCAAATTCATCGGTCTGTAGAAGCACCGCCCCTGCTCCCACGTGACTGGCATCGACCTGTAACTTGAAGATATCAAGATGCCTCGGCTCGAGTGGCAGAAAGATTTTGATGTGTGTGAGAACATTTCATTGGTCCCTGTGTTTTGTGAGTCTCGAGTTGAGTCTTACTTCAGGGCGTTTGAGCGTATTGCTGATGCTCTGAGTTGGCCTAAAGAAGCGTGGGCCATACTTGCACAGTGCAAGCTGACGGCTAAGGCTCAGAGGGCTTATTGTTCTCTGTCTATGGAAGACAGTCGTGACTACGAGAAGGTGAAGAGCGCTGTTTTACACGTGTATGAGCTAGTGCCAGAGGCTTATAGGCAGCGTTTCCGAAGCCTTAGGAAAACTACAGACCAGACTACATGGACTTTGCCAGGGAGAAAGGGCTTCTCTTTGACAGATGGTGTTCAGCAGATTGATAGCTCTTTCTCGATTCTGTGGGTGGTGTTCAGCATGTAAGGTTGATGATTTTGCTTCATTACGTGAGTTGATGCTGTTGGATGACTTTAAAAACAGTGTGCCGGAGCGCACTGGGGTTTATCTAAGTGAGCGAAGGGTGACTACTTTACAGCCAGCCGCTACACTGGCGGAGGAGTTTGCTCTCATTCACAAGAGTGTCTTTATTACACGTCCGAAAGTTGTGAGAAAGTGTTTTTTCTGTCACAGGCCGGGTCACATAGTTGCCAACTGTTTGATGTTAAAACAAAAGCAGCAAGCCCCACTTTCACGTTCAGCAGGATCAGTTTCGAAACCACCGAAGGGTGTGGGGTTGATTAAAACTGTGTCTACCAGTGGCCAGCCCACCAAGAAAAGAGGTTCCATGGTCGAGCAGGCTGTCCAGACGGCGCCAGCGGAAAGGGGTGCCCAGAGAAGGGGTCAGCCTGCATCTCAGCAGCAAGGCAGAGAGTCTGCTCATCCTCCCCAGCACCCAGGCCGGGACGGTCTGACTGATGGTCTGACAAACGGTTGACTGGTTGCCTGAATCGGACTCAATGTCCTGAGCGAACAGATGGGAAGAGAAATTAGAACCCTGGTCAGACTGGATGATTTCTGGTATGCCAAAGATTGAAATGAACTGAGTCAAGGCACGGACTACAGACTTGGTGGTGATATTGCGTAAGGGATAAGCTGCAGGATACCTGGTAGCCTGGCACATAACTGTCAGCAAATACTTAGCCCCAGTACGAGACGGAGGGAGGGGACCTACACAATCAATAATGAGATGGTCAAACGGTTGACTGGTTGCCTGAATCGGACTCAATGGAGCCGGTGTAATGCTCTAATTCGGCTTTCCTGTCAACTGACATGTATGACATGTTTTTACATAGGCTGCCACATCCCTCTTAAGGCGAGGCCAAACGAAGTAACGGAGGATGCGATCATAGGTCTTAGAAACTCCTAGGTGTCCACCCTCATCATGTGACACCTGCAGAACCAAGCTGCGATACTTGGATGGCACAACAATTTGGTAAATGGGGTCTCCCACAAACTCAACGCCATGGGGAACCCACTTCCTCACCAATACCTCATTGTGAATGAAATAGGCATGGGCGCTGTTCCTCACCCCCCCAGCAGGGAGAGCTCCCTCAAACAGCTCTTTCAGACTTGGATCTGCCCGCTGCTCTCTCACCAGTTCACTGTGAGGGACAGACAGGGGAAAATCAGACAGTGATATCACATGCTCCACATCATCCACCATTTTGTCAGGGTCAGGCGTGGCACGGCTCATGGCACGAGTTACGGCACACGCAGTGAACACCTCAGGAAACTCCCGTTCACTTTCATCAGGCTTGCTTTTAAATACTGGCACAGACGTAACCACCACAGGTGGCGCCACATCTGCCCACACTCGTGCACCAACCAAGCCATTACCCATGATCATGGTCACCCCCTCACAGGGCAACGCTGGGCGCACACCCACAGTCATCTCACCCTGAAACAAATCAGATGAAATAATTATTCTGTGCAGAGGAACATGCAATACAGCCAAACCCATACCACGAATGGGAATGGAGTCACCTGTGTCAGAGGCATCAGAAAATGGCAAAGCAGAAGCTAAAATAAACGAATCAAATGCCCCAGTATCCTGTAATTTTTTTACTGGGACCTTCTCATCCCCACCGACGAGGGACACCAAACCATCTGTAAGGAATGGCAAGTAAGATTCAAGGTCAGAGGATTGTGGAGACTCAACATGTGTAGAGCGCACCTGGGACAGCGAATCACAGGCTTGGGCAGCAGACTTAACCCGCTGCACCACCGGCGCCGCGCAACCAGCCCCTTTAGCCCCATCCCCATGAGACACTGGAGCCCAAGGCTTACCTCTAGACTTTAAAGCATAGCATTCAGATTTAACATGCCCCTTTTTATGGCAGTGACTGCACACTTTCTCATAACTCCTTGAACTATTCTGATTCTCATAACTCCTTGAACTATTCTGATTCTCATAACTCCTTGAACTATTCTGACCTCTACGACCAAAATCAGTTGCAACTGACTGACCAGCAGGTGGCATATCAAAACCAAAGGTACTCCTCTGAAACCCAGGCTCTGGCACATAAGCGCGAGACTCACCAAACGTGCGCGGCTCTCCAAACCTACCCCTGCTATGAATCAATGTAAAATCATCTGCCAACGCAGCAGCTTCAGCAGGAGTAGTCACCTGCTTTTCACTAATATAGGTGGCTATATTCTGGGGAATAGCATTTTTAAATTGCTCCAGTACAATCAGATCACACAAATCATCAATATCATATACATCAGACGCCTTGCACCAGCGATTGAAATGCAAAACTAATTCTCTTGTAAACTCAAGATGTGTCTGACTCTTGTTTCTCCTCCAATTCCTAAACTTCTGTCTGTAGGCCTCCGGAACCTGTTCATAAGATTTAAGCACTGCAGACTTCACTTTCTCATAAATCAGAGAATCCTCACGGCTCAGGGACGAATATGCCAACTGTGCTCGACCTGTAAAAACACATTGTAACATGAGGGTGCGTTCAGCATCTGGCCAACCACGAGTGTCAGCGAGGCGCTCAAACAACGAAAAAAACGAGTCAGGATCCCTTTCATTAAATTTAGGTAAAAGTTTAAAGTTTCCTGCTGTATCAAATGAGCCTCTATTTGCTCCCCTGGAAGCAAAAGAACCCCCACTACTTAAGACTTCACTACTGATTTTACCGTCTTCAATCAAATTCAACCTCACCGAATACAAGACTGTGAATGAGATGAGCATTAGGTGATGATTGCCTACTGCCAAGTCATATAATTACAGCAAACATGTAGGCAGTTTGGCATCTGTTCTCTTAACAACGAGAGGCACATTCCGATATTATGGGTGTGTTCTCACTAGAACATTTGCTTCACTTGAAACGGAGTTTAGGATAAAATTAGCTTTGCTCTGCTTCGTTTGGGGGGGTGAGAACGCGCATTCGAAGTCGCTCCTGCAGCAAACATCCAACGGATGCTCCGCTTGAAAAGGGTGGTGTAACAACTCAATAAAAACGCTTTACATGTGTGATATCTTCCTAATATAATAATGATGAGCGGACAGCGGGTAAACATTAACTGGTTTATAGTAATAAGTGCAGAGCATTACAGAGCATGGCCGTTCCCCACATTAGACTAACCCGGAAGCTATACTGCCCCCCCACGGGACCTTCCTGACCCGGCAGATAACCTCTACTACATTCCTCCCCCCTTAAGCTATGAGCTTCTTCTAATAAAATCCAAAAACAAATACCCACACAGTATATACTCCATGAAACAAAACAACTACCTGTGCATAACTACCATTAACTGTCCCCTTCCCTATATATATATATTTTTTTTTTAAACATCAAAGTCCTTCAAATAACTTGGCCTGGACACTCTTCTATGCGACTGTCGCACAGGAGTGATCCGCTGTTGTGACTGCACTGGCGTGCCTGGAGGTAGGTTGTCAGTCACTAATGTTCCCGACTTGTCCGGAGCAGGTTCTGCAGGTCCGGGAGAGTTTTCCCCTGGAACACCGCTGTTTCCCTCAGGAATGGAATAATCTGACATTGCAACAGCTGCTGATGGCAATTCAGGCAGCCCCGGAGGGTCTCTAATCTTCGGGTCCATCAAGTCCTTGTCCTCAGGTCTGGCCAGTATCTGGTCGACGTGTCTGCGCACAATGTTGCCATCTCCCAGCATGACCTTATAGGAAACAGGACCTGTGATTTTGATTATGATCCCAGGTATCCACTTAGGCCCATGACTGAAGTTCCTTGTGATCACTGTGTCCCCCTCCTGGAAACTTCTCCCTGAAACTTGCTTGTCATGATGCTTCTTTTGGATGCCTTGTTTTCGTTCCACCCTTGTTCGACGGTCTGGATGAATTTGGTCGAGTGTGGATCTTAACTTTCGACCTTGCAACATTTCAGCAGGCGACAGCCCTGTGGTGGACTGTGGTGTAATGCGATAACTAAACAACACTCTTGACACCTTAGTGTTGATGCTCCCTTCACCTGCCTTTTTCATCATTGACTTGAATGTCTGGACTGCACGCTCAGCACAGCCATTGGAGGAAGCATGATAGGGAGCAGAGGTGATGTGCTCAATGCCGTTTTTCTGCATAAATTGTTTGAATTCCGTGCTTACAAAACATGAGCCATTATCAGACACAATTGTCTCTGGTAGCCCCTGAATGCTGAAGCTCTTCCGTAGACATTCAATGGTGATGGCTGAAGTCGAGGCTGTCACCGGGTAAGCATCCATCCATTTTGAATGCGCGTCCATCAGGATCAAAAACATGTGTCCCATAAACGGACCTGCATAATCAATGTGCAGCCTTTGCCATGGTTTGCTTGGCCACTCCCATGGGTGAAGTGGTGCTGGAGCTGGCGAGTTGCGGTGTTCTTGGCATGTGACACATCTCTTGACTACAGCCTCGATGTCCGCATCCAACTTTGGCCACCAGAAGTAGCTCCGCCCCAAGGCTTTCATTCTTGTGATGCCAATGTGACCTTGATGTAGCTGCTGTAACAAAGCGTCTCGTCCAGGCGGCGGCACCACCACCCGTGAGCCCCACAGTACGCAGCCATCTTGCACACTTAACTCTGTTTTCCTAACAGCATACGGTTGGAAAGCTGGGTCTGGGACTTGTGACGGCCAACCATGTTGGACAAACTCTGTCACTCTGGACAACACAGGGTCCCTGCTTGTCCATTTCCTCATTTCCGCTGCCGAGACGAGGGTCACATTCTCCATCATCAGCACTCGTTCTTCTTGCTCTCTCTCTGTGGACTGATGAGGCAGAGGGAGTCGACTCAGGGCATCTGCATTGCTGTGGTATTTCCCTGGCTTGTAAACAATCTCGTACTCATACGCTAGCAACGTTACTGCCCACCGCTGAATACGAGGGGATGCCATTTGAGGCACAGCTTTCATCTCATTGAAGAGAGATAGTAAGGGTTTGTGGTCAGTGCAAATGACGAACTTCCTTCCATATACATATTTATGAAAGCGCTGGATGCCAAACATCACCGCCAGACCTTCCTTGTCCAGTTGTGAATAGTTGGATTCAGCCGACGTCAGTGTCCGCGACATGAAGCTGATGGGCCTCTCCTGTCCATCTGGCATGCGATGTGACAACACCGCCCCCACTCCATACGGAGAAGCGTCGCATGACAGGATCAGATCTTTTTGGCTGTCATAATGCATTAACACCTTAGATGACTGCATAAGTCGCTTCGACTCCTCAAAAGCTCTCTCCTGTTTTTTCTCCCATTTCCATGTTGTCTCTTTCCTCAACAGTTCATGTAAAGGCGATAACAATGTTGACAGGTTTGGCAGAAACCTGTTGTAGTAGTTGAGTAGGCCAAGGTATGCTCTCAGTTCTGTGACATTGGTCGGTGCTGGTGCCTTCTGTATGGCACTGACCTTGTGTGGTAGAGGATGTAATCCCGAGGCGTCCACCTTATATCCTAGGAACTCTGCTTCCTGTTCCATGAATGCACACTTGTTGCGTTTCAGACGAAGGCCAGCTTCCTGGAGCCGCGTCAACACCTGGTTTAGTGTGGCCAGGTGATCTTGGTCGCTCCGCCCCGTCAGCAAAATGTCATCCAGATAGACGGCCACATTTGGAATGCCGGCCACCAGACTCTCCATCATCCTTTGAAAAATTGCTGGGCTGGAGGAGACCCCGAATGGAAGACGATTCACCTGAAAAAGACCTTTGTGCGTGTTAATAGTGACATATGGCTTGGATGCTTCATCAAGTGTCACCTGTTGATACGCATGGCTCAGGTCCAGTTTGCTGAACTTCTCCCCGTCGGACAACTTTTCAAACAAGTCCTCCAATCTTGGGATTGGATACTGCTCGAGCTTCGACACCTGGTTGACAGTGACTTTGTAGTCTCCACATATGCGCACTGAATTATCAGACTTTAACACAGGCACGATCGGTGCTGCCCACTCAGAGAACTTCACTGGTTCAATAATTCCCTGGTCTGTGAGTCTCTCTAACTCGATCTCCACCTTCTTCCTCATGGCGTAGGGGACTGGTCTAGGTTTATAGAACTTTGGGGCAACGCCTTCCTTGACATAGATTTTCGCTGGTGGGCCTACCCAGGTTCCCAGTTCCTCTTTGAACACATCCTCATGTTGCTTTAGCACATCCTGTAATGTCAGTTGTAGCTGCTCCATTTTATTCACCAGCACACAGTTCATTCCTAGCTCTTTGATCCATCCCCTGCCTAACAGGTTGGGTCCTGTGCCTGCTACGACCACTACTGGTAGCTGTTTTACTTGGTCTCTGTACTTTACAGTCACTTCTGCTACTCCCAGTGTAGGTACTTTTTCACCTGTATACGTTTTCAGAGTCACTGAGCAATCCTGCAGCTCTTTTGTGCCCCCTGCTGTCCATAGCTTGGCATATTCAGTCTTTGTCAAGATTGTCACACTGCAGCCAGTATCCACTTCAAATTTAACAGTACTCTCATTTATGTTAAGCTGTGTGGTAATGGGATCAACTTTTGTTAACTTGGACTCTGTTAGATTGTACATAGTAAACACATCTTCGTCGCTTGAAACATTCTCAGGAGATTCACTTATGTGATGGGCAGACTGCTTTTTATCATTTCTAAAACTCTTTTGCTTGTACTTCCCTCCTCCCTTAAGCTTAAGTTGATCCGGAGTTGAGGATTTGCACATTTTCTTCACATGCCCATTTTTCCCACAGCCATGGCACTTTTCATTGAGAAAACGACAGTCCCTTGCCATATGTTCACCCCCACATCTATAACATGCCAACAATGGAGTTGTTTGTCCTTGCCACTTCTGTTTTTCCTTCACATTATACACTGGCTCATGGGGTACAGCTTTACTCACAGTACTGTCCAGCGTTCTCGGTCCCAACTGCAGATCCTGCACATCCCTATTTGCAGTTTCCATGGCTTGCGCGACTGTCAAGGCTCTGTCGAACGTTAGCTCCGCCTCCGCCAACAATCTCCGCTGTATGCGATCATCTGCTATGCCACATACGAGCCTGTCGCGTAGCATCTCTTTCAATTTGTCACCGTAGTTGCAATGTTGAGCCAGCTCTCTTAGTACTGCCACATACTCCGTCACAGTTTCCTTTGCCGCTCTAATCCTTGAATTAAATTTAAATCTTTGGACTATCTCGCTGGGCTTCGGGTTATAATGCGACTGAAGCAGTGCGGTCAAGACGTCATATGTCATCTCACCAGGCTTGTCCGGGCTTAACAAGTTCCTCATTAAACTGTATGTCCGACTGCCTGCAGAGCTTAGCAATATTGCCCGCTTCCTATCCGCATCCGTAATCCCATTTGCAATGAAAAAATGTCCCAAAACTTCGACATACTCCTCCCACGTCTGGGTGTTACTGTCAAAAGCAGTGAGTGTTCCGACCATCATGGTAGCCATCTCGACGTCTGGGTTATCACTATTAGCTCCCTCGTCCTCCGACATTAGCCGAGTTGTCCGCGTTCTAGAACTCACAAGTTGTTCGTCTTTTCCACAACTTCCTTCAAGTTCACCGTTTATCTCGTCGCCAGATGTGATATCTTCCTAATATAATAATGATGAGCGGACAGCGGGTAAACATTAACTGGTTTATAGTAATAAGTGCAGAGCATTACAGAGCATGGCCGTTCCCCACATTAGACTAACCCGGAAGCTATACTGCCCCCCCACGGGACCTTCCTGACCCGGCAGATAACGATAGTTATGGAGATAGACTCCAGTTCTATGAGTGGAGCGGAGCCCCATAGGGGAGCTCTGCTCCTATTGGTTTACCCGCTACCTAAAGTAGCCAATGACTGAATTTTTCAATGCCTGCGCCCGCCTGGGGTGCTATATAAAGGGGTGTACTTCGCTACCTCATTCTCCCAAACATACAAAAACAGCCGGGTTTGAACGAGTCGAAGTGGGCCAGCAGCCCTATGGGGCTCCGCTCCACTCATAGAACTGGAGTCTATCTCCATAACTATCGTTCTATATCGTGGAGCTCCGCCCCATAGGGGAGCTCTGCTCCTATTGGTTTAGGCGGAGCGAACGAGGCCAAATGTACCCCCACTGAGACTATTAATCCGTAAAACAATCTCAGCGGCACCCGGAGCTGACCACTGATGTTGGTTCAAGACAACCTTAAAAAGTTGGCCCAACCCACACGAGTCTGCTCCACTGATCTAGCCCTTACGTGAGCACGCAGGGTTGTAGATCTAACGGAACATGTCCTGGAGGAGGGTCCCCTCCCCAGGCACATCCGTAATCATCCTGACAGCACTTGAATAGCATCCCCAACCAGGGTAATCCAAGTGCCATCCCCACTACATCAGTCCTCAGCAAACTGAGGACAGAGTGAGAAAAGGATGAGGAAGAAATATCACTTACCTAACCCTTACGTTGGGTTGTTGATCTAACAGACATGTCCTGGAGGAGGGTCCCCTCCCCAGGCACATCCGTATTCATCCTGACAGCACTTGAATAGAATCCCCATGACCAGGGTAATCCAAGTGCCCTTCCCACAACATCAGTCATCAGCAAAACTGAGGACAGAATGAGAAAGGATTGAGGAAGAATATCACTGACCTAACCCTTACGTGAGCACGTAGGGTTGTAGATCTAACGGAACATGTCCTGGAGGAGGGTCCCCTCCCCAGGCACATCCGTAATCATCCTGACAGCACTTGAATAGAATCCCCAACCAGGGTGATCCAAGTGCTTTCCCCACTACATCAGTCATCAGCAAAACTGAGGACAGAATGAGAAAAGGATGCGGAAGAAATATCACTGATCTAACCCTTACGTGAGCACGTAGGGTTGTTGATCTAACGGAACATGTCCTGGAGGAGGGTCCCCTCCCCAGGCACATCCGTATTCATCCTGACAACACTTGAATAGAATCCCCATGACCAGGGTAATCCAAGTGCCTTCCCACTACATCAGTCATCAGCAAAACTGAGGACAGAATGAGAAAAGGATGAGGAAGAATATCTTTCAAGTAATACCGTACAAAAAGTGATGGCGACGACCAAGACGCCGCCTCACATATCTCCTCCACTCCCACTCCCCTGAGAATGGCCACTGATGTGGCCATGCCCCTGGTGGAATGAGCCCGAATGCCAGTCGGCACGGGCTGCCCCTTCGATTCGTATGCGAGGCTAATAGCCTCGCAAATCCAATGGGACAGCCTCTGCTTCGAGAGTGGTGCCCCGGCTTTCTGTCCGCCGTAGCAGATCAGAAGCTGGGGAGAAGATCTCAGTCCTGCCGTGCGCTTCACATATTGTGCCAACGCGCGCACCGGACATAGACAATGTAAACGCCTCTCCCTCTCTCCGTCGTGAGGAGGAGGAAAAAAGGCGCTCAGAGCACAGCTCTGAACCCTAAACCCACGATTAACCTTAGGGATAAAAACCGGGTTAGGGCGTAACACAGCTTTTGTTTTGTCATCAGATATGATCAAACAATCTGCCCGTGTCGAGAGAGCACATAAATCACTCACTCGCTTAGCCGTAGTCAAGGCGAGGAGCTGACTCGTCTTGAGAGACAATAAACGCAACGACACAGTGTCAATGGGTTCGAATGGGGCACGCACAGCGCCTCTAGCACAATCGACAGGTCCCATTTTGGCATTAGAGTCCTATGAGGGCGTCTAAGCCTACACACTCCAGTCAAAAAACGCTTAACCAGCGAATGACTGAACAGTGTCGTTGTCGCAAAACCCTCATGACAAGCTGAGATGGCAGCCGCGTAAACTTTAATAGTTCTCGCCGCCAATCCCTTGTCAAACAGCGACTGTAAGAAGCACAAGAACGTTTCGACCCGACAGCAGACTGGGTCAACGTCCTGTCCCTCACACTGTGTAAACACTCGCCAGCGCGCCGCATATCCCTTTGCAGTGGATTGCGCGCGCGCACTCTGAATGGTCTGAATGACCGCGTCTGTCAGACCCCTGCGTTCTAACAAATCCCTCTCAGTAACCAGGCCATGAGGGGGCCCCCCCATCATAGGCGGCCCCCTCACCAAGCCTCTGGCTTGAGAGAGTGCATCTTGTCGATGAGGTATGGGCCATGGGCCCTCTACCAACATCTCCATCAGTTCCGGAAACCACGGGGCTCCGGGACGGTCCGGGGCTACAAGAATTAACTCTAGCCTCTCTGACCTCACTCGTGCCAACAGTGGGAGGATAGATGTCAGGGGTGGGAACGCGTATAACAGGACCCTCGGCCATGGGTGGTGTGCGAATGTATCGACTCCCAATGGCGGGTTGTCCTGTTCGCGCAGGAAGAACCAAAGGCGACACTGCGCATTCGTCCGTGACGCAAACAGAACCACTTCTGCTTGCCCGAACCGTGCCCAAATCAGCGACACAATGGAGGGTGCTAACCTCCAGTCGTTGTCCCTCGGGCCTCCCCGTGATAACAGATCTGCTCCTTCGTTGAGCAGACCTGGAATGTGGAGAGCTTTCAGCGAACTCAGGCGACTCCGCGCGCGATGACGCGCGGGTCTCTCCAGTAGCTCAGGTCGGTTTTGACCGATCTCTGTATTACAATCAACTTGCGACGGCGTTCTCACTGGAACCCGTCGCAGTCGTGCGAACCGCCTCTGCAGTCTGCGCATGTGTAACAGGCCTAAGGGGACCACTACATGGGCTGCAGACCTCAGTCCTAGTAAGGACATCCTTGACAGAGCGGTGATTGTATTTGTCACTCGACACACCCAGGGAGCTGACGTCAGTGTCGCTCTCCGTGGTGCCGATAAACTGGCCCTCATCTCGGCAGTATCCAACTGAATGCCTAGATAGGAAAACTGTTGAGCCGGCCACGGAGCACTCTCTGTCCAGTTTACAGCTAACCCCAGCTGAGTGAGGCGCTGCACCAGTGAGGTTGCGTCCCGAATGGCTCGATTTGGGCATTGGGCCAAGACCAGTAGGTCGTCGAGATCCGCATATTATGCGTATCTCGTTACGCCTCAGTGGTTCGAGTGCTGTCTGCACGCATTTGGAGAAAAAACGAGGAGCAAGCGCGTACCCGAAGGGCAGGCGCGTGTACTCGTAAACCTTCCCTTGGAAAACAAAACGTAGGAATTTCCTGTGCCACTCTGTGATTGGCACACGAAATACGCGACCCTCAGGTATCTACGAAAGGGGCGTTTCGCCACTCTCTCGTTGAGGACCCTGAAATCTAGTATGGGTCTCATGTCTCCCGAATTCTTTGGGACAAGGAAATACGGGGAGTACCATCTCATGTCCCACTGGTCCCTCGGAACCAATGTCACTGCGCCCTTTGTTAGGAGATTCGTAATCTCCTCCCGGAGCGCACGTGTCTTTATCGGGCAGGAC
Organism: Nansenia antarctica; assembly: GCF_963989245.1. Classification (NCBI taxonomy): domain Eukaryota; kingdom Metazoa; phylum Chordata; class Actinopteri; order Argentiniformes; family Microstomatidae; genus Nansenia; species Nansenia antarctica. Next base: position 13,453,926 of record NC_137679.1, on the reverse strand, counting down.
AAAAAACAGTCTCTCTCACGCCCCTGAAGGGCGGAGGAGGCTGAATGAACTGTAGTGCATATCCCCTCCTCAATGTCCTGTCAAGCCAGCCCGACAGAATACCTGTCCCCTCTAGTCATTCTGCATAAAGCAACGACAGCGGCTGGGCCGTCTGTTGTGGTGCAGTCGACAGAAAAAGCTTGAATTTCTGTATGACCCCAGCCGCCGCTGCCCACCGAGGAGATGGCACAGCCCAAGGTGGGGTCATTTCGAAAAGGGATGGGCTGCCGTCTGTAAAGAGTGTTTGTTATGTGTAACAATGCTCTTTATTGACGCAGGTTTATTATGCCTGATAATCAAAGAACCGGCCGCACGCTCATGAGCTGGGCCAGGTCTTGATAGACATGGAGGGGTTTTTGATGTAAATAACGCCTCGTGTCGTGATAGGGGTAAGTCCGCTAGGCAGAGAGCTGGCCACACGCCGGTAAGCTGGGCTAGTCTCCGCTTCGTTTCTAACTGGTAGCGATTCGACCACACTCTGACAAGGCAGGTGGGTCTCCGCTCCGGTAGATACCATGGAAAATCCTCCTTAGGGATTTACCGTCTGACTTACCGTCTGTAAAGAGTGTTTGTTATGTGTAACAATGCTCTTTATTGACGCAGGTTTATTATGCCTGATAATCAAAGAACCGGCCGCACGCTCATGAGCTGGGCCAGGTCTTGAATAGACATGGAGGGGTTTTTGATGTAAATACCGCCTCGTGTCGTGATAGGGGTAAGTCTGCTAGGCAGAGAGCTGGCCACACGCCGGTAAGCTGGGCTAGTCTCCGCTTCGTTTCTAACTGGTAGCGATTCGACCACACTCTGACAAGGCAGGTGGGTCTCCGCTCCGGTAGATACCATGGAAAATCCTCCTTAGGGATTTACCGTCTGACTTACCGTCTGTAAAGAGTGTTTGTTATGTGTAACAATGCTCTTTATTGACGCAGGTTTATTATGCCTGATAATCAAAGAACCGGCCGCACGCTCATGAGCTGGGCCAGGTCTTGAATAGACATGGAGGGGTTTTTGATGTAAATACCGCCTCGTGTCGTGATAGGGGTAAGTCTGCTAGGCAGAGAGCTGGCCACACGCCGGTAAGCTGGGCTAGTCTCCGCTTCGTTTCTAACTGGTAGCGATTCGACCACACTCTGACAAGGCAGGTGGGTCTCCGCTCCGGTAGATACCATGGAAAATCCTCCTTAGGGATTTACCGTCTGACTTACCGTCTGTAAAGAGTGTTTGTTATGTGAAACAATGCTCTTTATTGACGCAGGTTTATTATGCCTGATAATCAAAGAACCGGCCGCACGCTCATGAGCTGGGCCAGGTCTTGAATAGACATGGAGGGGTTTTTGATGTAAATACCGCCTCGTGTCGTGATAGGGTAAGTCCGCTAGGCAGAGAGCTGGCCACACGCCGGTAAGCTGGGCTAGTCTCCGCTTCGTTTCTAACCGGTAGCGATTCGACCACACTCTGACAAGGCAGGTGGGTCTCCGCTCCGGTAGATACCATGGGAAATCCTCCTTAGGGATTTACCGTCTGACTTACCGTCTGTAAAGAGTGTTTGTTATGTGTAACAATGCTCTTTATTGACGCAGGTTTATTATGCCTGATAATCAAAGAACCGGCCGCACGCTCATGAGCTGGGCCAGGTCTTGATAGACATGGAGGGGTTTTTGATGTAATAACGCCTCGTGTCGTCGCGGCACTGAGTTTGCTCAGAAACTCCGCCTCCGCTGCAGACAGACCGTTGGGTCGGTCTGTGGTGATCTTCGCAATGGCGGCGTTAAACATGGCGATGTTATTCGCCGCCGCCTGCGCACCGAGCTCATCAGAGCTTTCTGATTCTGACACCGGCACCGACCACTCAGCTGGGTGAGGGCGGCGTGGTGTCAGGGCCGGCTGAGCGGGCGGGACCATCCCTACTTGGGGAGGTGCCTGCCCAGAACGCCGCTCTGGGGCCTGTCCGGACGCATCATCGGCAGAGCTATTCGAGTCGGATAGCATCACCGAGATAGCGCCCGCCAGGGGAAAACGCTCTCCTTGATCCAGGCCATCCCCTTTCGCCTTTCCGCGACGGAAAGGAGGTGGAAGGGGAGGCAGCTGGGGGAGGCGACCAACGCCGCCTCGGCATGTTCGGGGCCGAGGCAGACGTGGCAGAAGTCGTGCTTGTCCTCCGCTGCTAGGAAATCGCAGCGGCAGGTGTCCCGGAGGAACTTCTTCGTGGTCGGCGGCGGACGATCCATCGCTGAAGGGAAAAGTCTCCTCCGCTGCTCGGAAGTCGCAGCGGCAGGCGTCCCGGAGGAACTTCTCCATAGGCGGCGGACGATCCATATCTTGAAGGGAAAAGTCTGGCGGGTTCTCCAGTCTTAGTAGTCGTCCTTCTCAGTCTTCAGATATAAACCCGTGCTGAACTTTTTGGGAGAATGAGGTAGCGAAGTACACCCCTTTATATAGCACCCCAGGCGGGCGCAGGCATTGAAAAATTCAGTCATTGGCTACTTTAGGTAGCGGGTAAACCAATAGGAGCAGAGCTCCCCTATGGGGCGGAGCTCCACGATATAGAACCTCTACTACAACATGTGTAATTAATGTTACTGCATAGGCATAAAACAGACAAAATCCAGTGCAGCTATCATATAGACAATAGTTTAATTCAGGGCATGACTTTTGAGAATATTCAACTTACATTAGGTTTTCTGAAGTCAGTCTGGGCAACATTGTTGTGGCAAGAGGCTCATTCCTGAAATGTAATTGAACACACTTCATTAAAATGCCAATATATCATACTATCCCATGTGGCTTAATCTTCAGAGCAGAGGTCCATTCCTAGAGGGCAGGGACATACGCATATTCAGCATTGTATAGAATGGAATGGAACGAGGAATGGTACTGCAGGGTTCGACATTAACGGTTGCCCTATTGCCCAGGGCAAGTAAAAGAAAATAGCAGTACGCTGTTTTGTTTTTTTCGAATCTCGATTTCTCCTATCAGTTGCGGGCTGCCGCTGTCTGCCTTGGCTGAACCTCTCTGCCTGTTGGGAATGACGTCATTAGACGTAGCTTTTAGTTTGTTCATTCGAAACATGGTGGAAGGCTCGCAGCCAAAGTTAGCTAAATTAGATTATGAAAAAGATAATAGACGCAGAAACATATCCATGGGTGGAGAACGATACCACAATACCAGCTATGTACTGCACTGTCTGCAGACAATTCCCGGGCATGTGAACTAGGGGTGGGACAAAATATTGATCTGGCAGTTGCGCGCTGCAAAAACTGAAACGTCAAACTCTGCGGTGTAGTATCCTACAGATACAGAAACGTAGGTGCCTCATTGGCCACTGTTGTATGTAGCTGGTGGTCTTGAGGGTGGTTTGTCCTGGTGGTCTTGAGGGTGGTTTGGTCATCAGACCTGAGGCAACGGGAGGGGGTGTGGAGGGGGACGAGGTCGGCAAGGTAGGAGGGGGCCAGATTGTTGATGGCTTTGTCAGTGGTGAGTAGGATTTTGAATTGGATCCTGTATTTGACCGGGCTGGTATTTGTCCAGGTTTGGAGGACAGGGGTGATGTGGTCACGGCGGCGAGTGGAGGTGAGCAGACGGGCAGCAGAGTTCTGGACGTATTGGAATTTGTTTAGGATGTTATTAGGCAAACCGTAGAGGATGCTGTTGCAGTAGTCGAGTCGGAAAGTTATGAAGGCGTCCTTGATGATGTAATCGCCTATGTAACACTCTATGACAAACAACGCCATTGGCTGATGGGAGTGCAGTGGCTGGTTTGGGTTCTAGAGTGACACAGATCTTCCTGGGTCCTCCTGGGGTTAGTTCATATTAGTAACATCTGCTGGCATGGGGTAATGGTTTATTACATGTTAATGAACATGTTAATTTAGTCGCAACAAGGACAATATTCAAGCGCTCAGGCTATGCCACAACGCCTGGTATCCATTCGTAAACTTTGTTTGAGAAAGCTGATAAAGTAGCATGTTATCTATTTAAAATGTGACAAACAATGTCAAACGAAATGCAACGTCATAGATTCTAAATGCACCTCGCTGCTGCTGAATATTAATGCACCCATTGATACTTTGCGCTCCGTGCCAGATAGTGCAAACAATGTGTTAACGTTTCTTTGTCTCAAGTGATGTCAAGGAATTGTGCATATGGGTCATTCTACAGAAACGGTGGCATTTGGAATTGCAAATATCTTTTTACTTAATCAAAAATAAGTGTACAATAATAATTAACCTCTTACCTTTTACAATCCCCAAAAATGAAAGCTTAATGTATAGATTTTTAAAAAATACATTCACTCAAACCAGGAGGAGTAGTAACGGCAATGACAATTTACAGAACAAATGGGTTTTTACTAAATGGCCGCTGCAGTACCTTAAGCCACATGTCTTCAATCATATCAAAATCATTCAAATATCAAATTTAATCAATATCTTTTTATTTTTTATTTTATTCCCCTTCGTATGAAATGAGTAACACCAGTGACATATTTAAAAGCCTTGTGTAGAATTTAACACATACATCGTCAAATATATAACAAATGAAGAGAGACAGCAGACTGACCATGTGCATATGTTGATCACATGTCCTCCAATGACCTCTTGAACCAAAAAGTACTTCTAAAAGTTATTTCATTTCTTTCAAAATAAAAGTTTTGTGAGGCAGTAACACCAATGACATGAAATGGCGTGACCACTCTTACCATTATATTATTTATAATATTTAGTTGGTGTTTCAGCTTTTTAGGTTTTCTATTCCATAAATGTGACATTTGTGTTTACTTCATGACATTTAAAGTAGGAGAAAAATAAAAAAATGTAACTCAAAATATGGTACTAAACTTCAATACATGGTCAGAGTGACAAGCAAATTGCTTGCACTTGGTATTTTATATAAATTATAAAAAACAAGAATTGCTCATTACATGACTCAAATATATGTTATTATGATAAGAACAATGTATATTTATCTAAAACATATATTACATGTGATCATTACGTTTATTTAAAGTATTTTGATTGCTGCAAAGGTGAGAGACAGGAATGCCACCGTTTCTGTAGAATGACCCATATACGTTATTCATATCTTGCAGTAAGTTCTATAGTATCTTGAAGTTGAAGTTTGTATGTAAACTTGAAGTTGTATGTAAATGTTCCATTGGTTTAGTATATGGTACTCTGGTAATTAAATTATGAAGCTACTCTTCCAATTAATGAGACAACTGAAAATATATTTTAATAAGTAAAATGCATAGTTTAATATTATTAGTATGTATAGCATAACGATACTGCTGGCTACTCTGTAGCCTCTTTTCTAAATAGGACAGACATCAGTCTTCACATAGATACAATAGACATCTATAGTCCTTTAAACATTTTAACTCCTGCTTTCTGGGCAGTTCGGCCTTTTGGCAATGTTTTTTGTATGAATGATGACAGGCACACGTGGACAAGTTGCAGTCAGTGTGTGTGTGTATGTTAGAGACGAGTAAGAAAGATGTAGGCTAAAAAATACATAATTCCTGCTTTTTGCCTTTATAGTGGTATCTTTTCTTCAGTTAACACAGATATTGTGATGTATCGTTGATGAATTGTCTTACAATGTATTGAATATCGCAGAATCCCTGTATCGTGATACCATCGGTATCTGGGGGCAAAATATTGTAGGGAAATAGTGCAGGGAAAGTAAAAATGTTGATGGGGCAAGTAGATTTGAGAAGTACTTAGAGAAGTACTGTGAATCCTCTGTGTGTGCACACGTGTATGCCTACAAAGTCTGTGTTTGTATTTGCTTAATGAAGAAAAATAAAGACTAGAGGGCAAACAGTATGTTCTTGTATCTTTATTCCAACTCAGCAATGGAGAGCAGGAGAGTTGACGTTTAGGACGTAGCCTTTCTCAAGACAGACACAGAGGAATGAATACACACATATGGGTGTGAGAAGACATCAGATCCCACCCTCACCTGTGTGTAATTAACACCAATCACCAGGTAATATTTAACCAATAATATGCCATGATAGTCTACAGTGAGACATGGGGCAGAATGACAGCAAAGCCATGTACAAATAAATATCAAGGAATAGTGTCTGGTATTTGAACTCTGCACTTTACAGATAGGATCTACGTTTCTGATCATCATTCATTCCTTTGGGTCTCAATGTATCCCAAGACGTTAATCCTGGAGTCAAGAATCAAGTAGTGGTGGTGGTCTAGGGGAGTGAGTTGGACTAGTGATCAGAAGGTCATGAGTTCAAATCCCACTTGGGAACACCACCACTAATGTGCCCTTGAGTTAGGCACTTAGACCTAAATTACTCCAGGGAGACTGTCCCTGTAATCTATAATTGTAAGTCTCTTTGGATAAAAGTGTAGGCAAAATGGTGATATAAAAAGAATAAATAAAATCTAAATCATTTTGATGATGGCATATATAAACTATGAACTGGCTAATAACAATAGTATTTAAACCAAAAAACATATATAGGATTTGTCTGGGGTTAGTAAAGCATTACCATAATAACCCAAAATGTATCAGCGGTAACACAGGAACAAAAAGCACCATCTTAACCGCCACACGGTTAAGCTTCCATAACAGCCGACATGCTGCTTGGCTTTCTTCTTGTACAGTCAGTCTGTGCACATGTCTCAGGATGACTAATATCAGTACCAGGAGCTGACACCTTAAGACAAGGCCAGTAGAATGAAACCTGTGTCTGATGTGTCTTTAGGTTTCCTTGTTGACTGAAACTCTACCCTCACTGGGAGCAGTGGTGTCTTTCACTACCACGTTGAGTTCCGGTGTTTGACTGCAGTCCTCCAGCTTCACTGCCACCGTCTCGGGACCCTCGCTGTGTGCTTGTCTGGGCTGGAGAACCACAGCCAGAACCCGGGGGTTCTATCGACTTGTGTTCAGACATGGTAGCTGGGCTGTGAGGTGGATCTGTGTAGTGTAAACAAAGGCAGAAGCACACACACAGTAAAGGGTAAATTGAGATTACCAAAATAGGATATGCATTACTCTGAATTGTTACACTGTGAATAATTGGGACAACAACATGAAACAATCTAGAAAATTAAGTTCAGTACAGAAACTGTAAATAGTCAGATAGATGGATTAAAAGATACAGACTGTGTGAATGTGTTACTATTAGTGTTGTTCCGAGGCATGGCCACCGATACGCACAAAAATGCTGGTATCGGTATCGGCGAGTACTAACAAATAATAACACCCGATACCAAACTCTTGTTCAAACGCAGCACGTTGCGTTTTTCTCAGCTTGTCTGCTATAGTAGCCTGACACAGCCTTCCTAACACAGACATGCCCAGGCATGCTCCTCTGCTGGAACGCTATTGGCCCAGAGCAGCTGCTCTCAACCAATGGCGTGGCAGCTTTTCACTATCACGGAAAAACAAACACGCATGCTGTAGAGGTGTAGTGAGGAGAACATGTCGGCGGTTTGGAGATATTTCAAGGTGGATAGTCCGGTGTGTACAACGGATAAATGCACAATTTGCGGTCTCAATGTGTCGAGGGGTGGCACTAAAGCTGCCAGTTTCAATACTAGCAACTTAATTAAGCATTTAAAGGCAAAACATATTAAAGAGCACGAAGAGTTTCTGTCATCTACTGCAGCTGCGACAGCGAGCAAGAGAACGGATGGACCAAAACAACAAACGCTGAGTAGCTCATTCCATAAAAAGGACCAGTGGGACGCGACGAGTGAAATGGCAAGAAAGATGACTGAGAAAATGTCTGAAATGATTGTGCTCTGTGACCTGCCCCTCTCCTTTGTTGACAATGTGGGATTCCGCCTTTTTATGGCTCACGCTGTACCTAAATACAAAATACCAGGTCGCAAATACATCACGGAGACGGCCGTCCCTGCCCTCAATAAGAAGTTGACTGAGCATGTTTCAGATAAGCTAGGAAAGGTGCAGGCCATCAGCTTCACTACGGATATTTGGACCAGCGACGTCTCCCCACTGTCCCTGCTTAGTTTAACTGCTCACTGGGTGGACTCCGAATCATACAACCGGGAAAGCGTTGTGCTGCATGCAAACGAGTTCAAGGGGTCCCACACTGGTGAAGCAATTGCAGAAGCAATTGAGAGTATGCTGCTTAACTGGAACATCCCAAAGTCCAAGGTAACATTAGCCTACTTCTTTGTTCTTGTCTTACTCTAAAATGTTGTATTTTCTCTTGTGTTTTTATTTTCACTTGTCGTTTGTATACTTAATAATGTATTATTACTTAGTTATTATTGAAGGTCCACGCCATTCTCTGTGATAACGCCAGCAACATGAAGAAGGCGATGAGGGACTTGGCTGTTTCGAGAATGGGATGCTTTGCCCACTTGATCCAGCTAGTGGTGCAGGAAGGCCTACTGTCACAGCGGAGTGTGTGCGACGCACTGGCCAATGGGAGAAAGATCATCGGCCACTTCAAGCATTCCCCACTGGCCACTTCACGTCTGCAAACTGTACAGACTGAACTTGGAATGCCAATCAAACGGCTGAAACAAGATGTGCCCACCCGGTGGAATAGCACCTTCTACATGACAGAGAGTCTGCTGGAGCAGAAGAGATCTCTCTCAGCCTACGCGGCTGACTACGACCTCCCAGCCACCCTGAGTACCAACCAGTGGGCTTTACTTGAAAAAGTAAACATCGTCCTGGCTCCATTCGAGGAGATTACGAAACAAATCAGCTTTAGCACCTCCATCGCGTCTGAAGTCGTCCCCACGGTGGTGGTACTGAAGCGACTGTTGACCCGAGAGACTGAGGAGGACAGCGGGATAAAAACAATGAAAGCAACCCTACTAGCGGCTGTCGACAAAAGGTTCCAGACCGTCGAGGAGGAGCCCCAGTATGCTGTTGCAACCCTCTTGGACCCGCGTTACAAAGACAGGTGTGTATAATAGTGTGCTGATTAAGTATAAACGTTAAGTGTAAATATTAACTTTATTCAACACGTGTATTTTGTTTACTATGTTACTGCAGATACTTCACAAGTGTGGAAAGCAGCAAGCTTGCAAAGAGTGCACTGATCCAAGAGGTGGAGAAGACTGAGGAGTCTCGATCACTGGCAGCAGAGCCAGCCAACAAGGCCTCACGGATGGAAGCAGAGCCCCACACAAGCAGCAGGACCAGCAAGAGCTGCTTTAAGGGGCTGTATGAGGAAATCCTGCAAGAGCATGATGAGGAACAAGGCGGGGCCAGCAGCACAGCTACACAGGTACAGATAGAGACATATCTGGCTGAGAAAACCATCCACCGCTTAGAGAGCCCATTTGAGTACTGGGGAAAGAATAAGGAACGGTTCCCCACCCTGGCTGCTACTGCTGCAGTGTTTCTCTGTGCTCCCTCTACTAGTGTAGATAGTGAGAGACTGTTCAGCACAGCTTCCAACATACTGGATGAAAAGAGGAACAGGCTGCTAGGAGAGAGAGTAGAAATGCTCATCTTCTTAAAGAAGAAGTATGTTGGGAAACACACATAAACTACTTAAAGACTAAAATATCAAAGTCTATTGCAATACTGCATAAAACGAAAGACATACTTAATCCAAATTCATTACACATATTGTACCGCTCTCTAATAGTTCCATACATAACCTACTGTGTGGAAGTGTGGGGAAACACATACAAAACAATCACAAATCCAATTTATTTACTACAGAAAAGAGCTATACGAATTATAAACAGAGCTGCCTATCATGAACCAACTAACAAATTATTCATAAACACCTATGATCTCAAATTTAAAGAATTGGTGGACTTCAAAATGGCACAAGTAATGTATAAAGTAAAAAATAAGATGCTTCCAGACTGTATCCAGAGACTATTTCAAGTTAGACAGAGTAATTATGAACTCAGAGGAATATGTATGTTTATGAAAACAAAGATTAGAACAAATGCAAAACAAAGATGTATAACAGTTAAAGGAGTTAATTTATGGAATACTTTTGAAAAGGAAATGAAAATGTGTAGTACATTAAAAGGATTAAAAAAAATATTTAAAAATAAGATGATTAACAAGTATAAAACAGAGGTTTAAATATAGTTTTTGTTTGGTATTTTTTGAAGTTTTTGTTGACATGCATAAGTGACATTTTGTTTATAAAAGTTTCAATGTTTTGATTATGCATTCATGGGGGGACATGCATACATGTAACAAGGGTAGGCGCAATAAGCCACGGCTTCAGCCTACACCTTTTTGGTCCTGATGTTATAAATTGTGACTATGTACATTTTCTTATATCTGTATTGTGAATTGTATAGGGGACCAAAATAAACATTATCAATCAATCAATCAATCAAGAACCTGCCTATGTATTTGAACTTGAAGCCTAAGGATTTTAATTTGGAGGACTGAGTGCTGCTATGTGACATGTCTGCACTAATGTGCAGTGCACTATATTTTGCTCCAGCTCTTTTGTTTTTGTTTTTTAAAATGGAGTTTGTTTACATTTGTGATAACATTTCCTAACATTTAAAATATCCTTTTATTTATTTTACCAAATTCAGGCTGCACTTCTAAAATATTATTATTCCCTCAGGTAGGCCTACATCTTATGTTAGTCTCAAATGGGCCTTATTTTGTTTGTAAATGTTTACTTGCTGTTGCACTACTTGTACGGTTTTATATCTTAAAGTTATTTTGTTTGTAAATGTTTACTTGCTGTTGCACTACTACTACGATTGTTTTATATCTTAAAGTTATTTTGTTTGTAAATGTTCACTTGCTGTTGCACTACTACTACGACTCTTTTATATCTTAAAGTTATTTTGTTTGTAATTGTTTACTTGCTGTTGCACTACTACTACGACTGTTTTATATCTTAAAGTTATTTTGTTTGTAAATGTTCACTTGCTGTTGCACTACTACTACGACTGTTTTATATCTTAAATGGATATTGCACTGATTGGCATCTGTGAGAGCCACATTTCAGGTTTTATAAGGGGTTGATTTTCTTGTCACCATACCAGGTAGACAATAAAAAAAAGTTCTATAGCATTCACTCTCTGTTGGTATTTTTTCCTGTTTTACAAAGGTTTTGAGCAGTGCCAGACTAAGTGGTAGCAATCATTTTACATCGAGGTGAGTATGCGGCTCAAAAAACATGTTTTTTTGTTTTGTTTTTTCAAACGCCGTGGTATCGGATCGGTACTCGGTATCGGCAAGTACTGCACGGTCAGGTATCGGTATCGGGATTAAAAAATGGTATCGGAACAACACTACTGTGAACCAGCTTATCCATAGACACGCATGCGCAACACTACTAGCATTTGAATTTTTAGCGGCACTTGACAGTTCACGTCATCGCCACACTGATATTGATATTAAGTGATATTAATTCAATAGAATCTTTGCGTTCTGTGACGTTTTCTCAGAGGACATTTGAGGAAAAAAATTATAGTATTTCAAGAGAATGTCCAACTCCTGAACTTGCCATCACAAAAACAACTAATAGTTTCATTCCTAGCACATACGAAAAACATACATGGCTAGCTGGCTGCCCAAAGGAATCGGAGTTTAGGATATAATTTGCTTTGCTCTGCGTCGTTTGGAGCTGTGAGAACGCGCATTCGAAGTCACTCCCGGAGCAAACGACCAACGCATGCTCCGCTTGAAAAGGGTGGTTTCACTCCGGTTATAAACGACGCATCGAGGTTGTCCATAGGAAAACAACAGCGCATGTGTGTTGATCTGGATAAGGGCGGGACGAACAGGCAATTTAATTTTTTTCTGACCAATCAACTACCACGTCTGTTGTGTTACTTTGTTTACATAAAGGGCTGTGAGAACGCAAATCAGAGAAATAATTTATGCAACAATGTTGCAATCTCATCCACTTGCTCCGGGTCATGATTCAGACTTTTATGTGAGAACATGACCTTAGGTCATGCCGACGTATATTCAAAATTGAGGTAGCATGACCAGTGCAAAAGGTCACCGCTCGCCACTGCTATGTTTACTGTTTGAGATGTCAACCACTTTCAAAGCAAATCACATTTTAAACTGAACACATTGTTAACATCACAACATATGTACAAGCTATTAGAAAAAAGCTAAAATAAAACTAAATGGTGTTGATGCTACTTTGCTATCGACCTATAGGTGTAAACTACCCGTGGTAAATTGGGCCTAATAAACTGGCTAATAATATTAGTGTTATTTACTCAGATATTTAGTCTATCCCATATCATATCGATCTTTCAGAGCAGCCATTATGATGGTTGCAACTGCAAAGCGAGGCCTCACACAAGTTGCACAAAAATACAGACAGACCACAGAGGAAAACGTGTTAGTTGTGTTGTTCTTTCCTGCGGCACGTTGAAATAAAGTCAAAATACTCCGCAGAGATGTTTTATCCGTGGTGTATTCTGGTAAAGCTGTTCTTGAAACAGATGCAACATCTCTGGTGATCATTTTGACTTCATTTCAACTTTCCGCTAGAAAGAACAACAAACAAGTAGGATATCTTGAAGCAGCTTTTTCTGTTTTCGTCTGTCGTTTAGTGCGACACCCGTGTGACGCCTCGAGTTTCAATGAAAATGACCATCACGAGGCGAATGAAACAATGCAATGCAGACTTGGCTACGAAAATGTTTTACTCACATTTTGGCATATTATGCAGCAATGTCGAGATACCGGCGCTGCTCAAACCGGGACTGTCGGACGTCTGATCACTCCATAAATAAATGATAATTCCTACATGATAGTTACCTCGACGTGCATTTATTTTTGGAGTTCTGCTTTCCGCAGGGAAGAACGACACAGCAAATACGTTTTCGTCTGTCCTTTGTTCAACCCGTGTGAGGCCTCGCGTTACAGTTGCGACTATCATGATAGCAGTGGCGGCTGGCCGATAGAGGGCGCTGGGGCGCCGCCCCCACCTTCACTTCCTAGTTGCGATTTGTAAAAGTATTTTTTTTAAATAAACATTGTTTATTCACAAAATGCGGCTGATATTCTGTCGGCGCCTATCAGCATTCATTAAAAATCCTCCAATACAATAAACATTTTATCTGTGTGTGTGTAAAATTCACTGTTAAAATACATAGGGGGAGGAGTCGGGACGCCGGTCGAATGCAAGTCTATCGCAGGCCAAATACTTTTCGCTTACACGTGAGCTGTAGCAGCGCTCCAATTGGCTGTCTCCTATTTCTCGGCCGGGGCGCAAAAAGTTGCGTCCTGAATATCCGGTTGTATAGCAGACAATGCATTATGCTGAGGACTTCCGACTTCCGGGCCAGCATGGATTAAACGCACGCACGACTGCTCTCCTAACAAATTACGTTTTTTACAATGTAAGGAGGATTTATTTCTGTAAACAAATTGAACAAATGGATTAGAAGGAGGCATCTTTTGTTCCCAACTTGAGGATATTGCAACTGGACCTATTACCGAAGTCAAACTTATCTCGTTTGTGGTCGCAATCTCCGCACCGGCTGTTAGGCTGCTGTACTGTTGGTCTTTTGCGAAGCCAGAATACACAAACTCGACCTGAAGGTAAGAGAGTCAGCTAAGATAAAAGCTACTTCAAACATTTAGTAATATCGTCAGCATGGTACGTTTTCTAATGTCGTCTTTTCGCTTGTTTGTTTATGTATTCACCCAGCACACGCACACACACGCACACACGCACACACACACACACACACACACACACACACACACACACACACTCACACACTCACACACACACACACACACAATAACATTGTGCAACAACAGCGTGTGAGATGGGAAATGTGTCACTTGTTGTTAGTCAAGTCCCAAGTCAAGCTCAGCTGATCACCTTAGCCGACATTTACATGATTTATTTGTTTACATGTTTGGCATTTTAGCAGACGCCTTTATCTAAAGCGACTTACAGTAGTGTAAGTAAGTGAATCGTCTGTCCTTCAGTCATGATAGGAAAACCAAATCGATGCTGGGAGAAGGAATGGCAGACTGTATTCTGATTGTATCTTCTATGCTCTTTGTATGTTTCTATGCTCTTTGTATGTTTCTATGCTCTTTGTATGTGTCTTGGTGTAGGAGAAACGTAGGACCACGTTGGAAACAAGTGTTTCGGTACACGTTGACGTGTAGAAACTGTAGAGAAAATTATAGAAATTGTAGAGAAAACTGGGGGGGTAGAGGTGATGAAGAGGTCTGTACAGGGGGGTAGAGGGGATGAAGAGGTCTGTACAGGGGGGTAGAGGGGATGAAGAGGTCTGTACAGGGGATGAAGAGGTCTGTACAGGGGGTAGAGGGGATGACGGGGTCTGTAGAGGTGGGTAGAGGGGATGACGGGGTCTGTAGAGGTGGGTAGAGGGGATGACGGGGTCTGTACAGGGGGGTAGAGGGGATGAAGAGGTCTGTACAGGGGGGTAGAGGGGATGAAGAGGTCTGTACAGGGGGGTAGAGGGGATGAAGAGGTCTGTAGAGGAGGGTAGAGGGGATGGAGAGGTCTGTACAGGGGGGTAGAGGGGATGAAGAGGTATGTACTAGGGATGCACGATATTATCGGCACCGATATTTATCGGCCCGATATCTGGGAATTAATGTTTATCGGTATCGGTATTTATTATAAAATGTAGCCGATATTTAACCGATAATATGAAGCCGGAAATATTTCTGCTTCCGGTTTCCGGTTTCCGCGCTCTGCTTCCGGTTTCCGCGCTCAGGCACGCAGTTTGTATAGACGAGACGCGAGCGAAACATGCCTTCCCCGGTGTGGACATTCTTCACAATTTCTAAGGCAGATATTGCGTTTGCAATTTGCAATACATGTTCAACAAAAGTTCGGAGAGGACGGCAAAGGTCTACGAGTTACAACACAACGAATCTAATAAGTCACCTGAAGAATCACCATTGCAAGCACGCTGTATGGAAGGAATATCAAGCACTCGTTATAGCAGAACACGGTAGCCTAGCCGCGAAAAAAAGCCATTGTGGATTTCATGAACTTACATGTAATGAATATACATGTAAACATACTGTATACTGTCTAAAGCTATGGTTAACATATACATCTTCTTCTTCTTTCGTGTAACGTCAGAGGTCCAACTCGGTGTCGCGTAGCCATGCCCGCATCTCTGGTTCTAAGTCGAAGAGGCTGGCTTCTGAAGGTGGTCTATATAAGGGGCAGATGGTGATTATATGGTCGGCGGTCTGCTCTGGGTCACCGCATTCGCATGCCGCACTGTCCGCCAGGCCCCACGCCTTCATTGATGTTTTAAAGCGACCGACACCAGTTCGTAGACGGTTCAGTGTGGTCCATTGCCGGCGTGGTAGGTCGTCTCCTCCAATGGCGCCATCTCCTGGGTCCCAGATGTAGCGGTGGATTCGGGAGGGCCCGGCTGACTCCCACTCCTGTTTCCAAGCTGCTGCCAACCATGCATCTCTGGAGATGTCCTCAGAGGTGGAGTTGAGCATGTCTTGTGCTGCCTTGTTGTAAGGGTGGCGGGTCTTGAGTCTGCTTGGAGGTGCTGGTGTTATGGTGGTGTTGTGCAGGATGTGCCAGTCATACTTTTGTGCCTTCCTGGCCAGGGCGAGGGTGGCAGCCTCCCGTCGGAGGCCGGCCGGTGCTATTCCCGCGAGGACTGGCAAGAGGGACACAGGGGTAGGCTTCAAGCATCCAGTTATTATTCTGAGGGAGATATTGATAGCCACGTCGACCTTTCTCGCATGAGGGCTTCTGCTCCAGACTGGGGCGCAGTATTCCGCTGCAGAGAAGACCAGGGCTTGGGTGGATATTCTTAGTGTCTTAGTGGAGGCTCCCCAGGTTGTACCAGCGAGGCGGCGGATCAGCGCGGCCCTGGATGTCACCTTGGCCTTGACTTCTTCCAGGTGTTGCTTGAAGGATAATGTCCGATCCAGGCGCACTCCAAGGTACTTCGGGGCTTGCTGGGCCTCCAGACATTTGTTGTCAACGCGCACCTCAAGTTCCCTCCTGGCTTCTCTGGTGCTAAGGTGGTATGGTGGTATGGTGGTATGTAAACATGCAGTATACTGTCTAAAGCTATGGTTAACATACATGACATGTAAACATACAGTATACTGTCTAAAGCTATGGTTAACATATACATGTAAACATGCAGTATACTGTCTAAAGCTATGGTTAACATGTACATGTAAACATACAGTATACTGTCTAAAGCTATGGTTAACATATACATGTAAACATACAGTATACTGTCTAAAGCTATGGTTAACATATACATGTAAACATGCAGTATACTGTCTAAAGCTATGGTTAACATGTACATGTAAACATACAGTATACTGTCTAAAGCTATGGTTAACATATACATGTAAACATGCAGTATACTGTCTAAAGCTATGGTTAACATATACATGTAAACATACAGTATACTGTCTAAAGCTATGGTTAACATATACATGTAAACATACAGTATACTGTCTAAAGCTATGGTTAACATATACATGTAAACATGCAGTATACTGTCTAAAGCTATGGTTAACATATACATGTAAACATACAGTATACTGTCTAAAGCTATGGTTAACATATACATGTAAACATGCAGTATACTGTCTAAAGCTATGGTTAACATGTACATGTAAACATACAGTATACTGTCTAAAGCTATGGTTAACATATACATGTAAACATGCAGTATACTGTCTAAAGCTATGGTTAACATATACATGTAAACATACAGTATACTGTCTAAAGCTATGGTTAACATATACATGTAAACATACAGTATACTGTCTAAAGCTATGGTTAACATATACATGTAAACATGCAGTATACTGTCTAAAGCTATGGTTAACATATACATGTAAACATACAGTATACTGTCTAAAGCTATGGTTAACATATACATGTAAACATGCAGTATACTGTCTAAAGCTATGGTTAACATGTACATGTAAACATACAGTATACTGTCTAAAGCTATGGTTAACATATACATGTAAACATACAGTCTACTGTCTAAAGCTATGGTTAACATATACATGTAAACATACAGTATACTGTCTAAAGCTACGGTTAACATAAGATCTTTATGAACTTTGGCTAAAAAAAGCATTGTGCACTGTCTATAACAGATTCTGTTTGTTAGAGGAAATAATAAATGAACATTTGAAGAGTCAGAAGTGTTCTCTTTGTTGTGTTAACAATAGTGATGTAAGTTAGATTTGGTGAGATCACTATGGAATATTAAATCATCAATCTTTGCTCACTACATAGCCTTTCTTACCTTCAGGTGTGCATGAACTACAGGTTATCAACTGTGAAATTATATCTGAATGGTCTTTATTGTCATTGATATAGTACAGGTACCAAACAACGACATTTGGGAGGGGGGCTCCCCTGGTGATAGGAAAGAAAAAATTAAATAATAATAATAATATCGGTATCGGTATCGGTTATCGGCCACGAGAAGCGGGTAAATATCGGTATCGGTATCGGTATGAAAAAATGCATATCGTGCATCCCTAGTATGTACAGGGGGTAGAGGGGATGGAGAGGTCTGTAGAGGTGGGTAGAGGGGATGAAGAGGTCTGTAGAGGTGGGTAGAGGGGATGAAGAGGTCTGTACAGGGGGGTAGAGGGGATGAAGAGGTCTGTAGAGGTGGGTAGAGGGGATGAAGAGGTCTGTACAGGGGGGTAGAGGGGATGAAGAGGTCTGTACAGGGGGGTAGAGGGGATGGCGAGGTCTGTACAGGGGGGTAGAGCTATTCTCATGCTAAAATCGACTGTAAATCCAGATTTTAAAGTTGATATTCTTCCCCGTGGAGCATGCCCCCATAACCTGTGCCCCACCCAAAAAATTTAGCACCAGCCGCCACTGGTGTCCATCTAACGTCTCTACATTCTGGGGAATCGAGCACTTAAGGAAGCCCATCCTTTCCTTCCGGTGGACAGTGCCAATAACTGCGCAGATTTATATGATTGGTTACTAAGAGTAGTGACCTCATAAGGGAGTCAACCTTCTATAAGGGTCCTTCCTCATAATAGGGGGCTTTTTGGACTCTCCTATTTTCTCTCTGAGCTCATGTAACTTTATTAAACTGGGGTAGATCATCAGAATTTCATATTACTTTTCTTGTGACTTGCTTGACCTGAGGAATGACTTGTCTTGTCTTGCTTGACTTATAGCAGGGACTTGACTTACTTGCTTGATTCTCACCACAGTAACTTGGGACTTCCTTAAGACTTTAGACTTGCTTAAGACATGAAGGTTAAGACTTGAGACCTTCTTAAGACTAGCACATGTGTGGCTTAGTCCCACCCCTGGACACTATTTGTCATGAAAAGTTTTATTTTGTATTGACACCACAGGGTGAGTCTGCCCAGGGAACTACAGTATGTAGTGACACCACAGGGTGAGCGGGTCTCGAGGGGAGCGGCTAAGCGATATTGTCTACCGCTGAGGATGCGTACTGTCCAGTGGAGTTTACCAACCTTACCTTACTTTTTTTACCTTACATTCTGCACATGTAGGAGGTGGGTGCCGTTCACAGTTGTTTAGGGCTGCCAGCGGCGAAGACAGCGAGTGAGGGGGAGATATTTGTAGGCCGCTAGGACAAGAAAAGAGCTAGGGACAGGGTTACTAGCTGTGCAATCGGGCCGCTCTCTGGTTCCAGTCAGGGGGCGCTCCTACCAGCTGGGGAGCATTCCACGTTTAGGCACCGTGTTGTGCCCCAGAGGCTCCTTTACTACAAGCTGGGTCGACACGGCACTACGAAGCTCAGACCCTGGGGGAGGGGGTTGTCACCAGGACGAGTTAAGGGCCTTTTTAATGAAAAATCGTTCATGTTATATGTTGTGTGGCGTTTCCATTTGTGTTGTCTTTGTGTATGGGGTTGGGGATTTGAGGGTTTGTTTTAAAAACGTCAGCGTGAGGTAGGAGACAGGTGAAACCACCTCAGTGTACAGCCTTACCATCAGAAGATTTAGATTATTTGTGTGGGCTGTGTGAGCCGTGTTCCCTGGGCAGACCACCCCATTGTGCAGTGAGGTTAACCTTTGGTTTTTGGTTATGAGTGTGTTTTCCTAAATTTTCTGAAATTGCTGTGCAGTGAATGGTTTACCGGTGCTTAGTCCCTAGGCTTATTGATGGGGGGGGCAGTTACAGTGGGCCTGGGGAGCTCCTGTCCCTACCTCGCGCTGTCTTATGACATTTCATCTCATCCTGGATAATAAAGTTTATTGCTATTTTATAACACTGTGTTGTGTGGTGGTGTGTTCTGACCTATCGCCGGACCATATCGGTTAAAAAAAGGTGGTGGCATTGTTACCTGTGGCAGTGTTACCCGCTAATTGAACCCAGTAATCGGTTCCCCCTTTCTGGGCGGTTCTGGTTTAATATACTGTTTATATGTTTTCAATTCATGTAGCCTATGGTAGTTTCTTAATGTTGGTTTATTAGCGGTTGTAACTGCAGCTGGGTCTTGAATAGGAGGAGTATCAAGTCCAGCCTTCCTGAAAATACAGAATTGTGCCTCATTCGTAATACAGTCAGCTGCACACTGGAAGATCGGGACTGTCTTGGGATGGCACTTGGTTGTTAAAAACAAACTCCATCCAAGTCTTGTGCAGATTTGCATCTTCACGAAGGACAAGATATATTAGCTGCTTTACAGCACAAATTGCATGACATAGTTTGTGTATCATACCTGCAGCTAAAGTAGCTAAAAAAGATGGATAGCTACCTGCTTCTGCAAACTGATGACTGAATACTGAATCAGTGTGAAGCCGCTGGGGAGGGCTGTTCTAATACAAGGTATAATGTGATTAGTCTAATACAACGAGGTCCTGCGATGACTCGGAACATTTCATAGGTTAATTCTTCGTAAATAGGGCTGAATAAATAACACGTGAAATACAGTAAAACGTGTATTTTAGTGCATGTGGCCTTTAAGTCCTCTGGTTCCTATATACATCGGGGCTAACATGCACCATACTGTATGGTACTAGACTAGGCTCCAAAAGAATGAATGCATTTATGCCTTTGGCCAGTTAAAGTTATTCATCTGGTTAATATCTTAGTTGTCCTTACCTGCAATGCGATGCTTTATTAAATCACACTCCGGGAGTATCGAACTGCATACGTTGTCTGGCATAAGGAGAATGTAATCAATCTTTGAGAATATAGAATGAAAATGATGGGGGGTATTCCATCAACGTCGCTAAAGGAAAATCTAGGCTTATTTTGACAAGTCTCGCGAGATCTATCAAGATATGCCTGGTTCTTTTTAAGAGTCTCGCGAGACTTAATGAAATAAGCCTAGATTTTCCTTTAGCGACGTTGATGGTATACCCCTCTGCTCTGACAAAAACACAAATACTGTCGTCCTTTGATGACATCATCACCGGGCGTTTCATCAGTATGGAGGTTTCTATTATAAACGTACATCGAGGTAACTAGCTTGGAGGACTATCTATCATTTATTTCTGGAGTCAAAATGTAAGTAAAAATGTTTTCGTAACCATGTCCTGCATGGCATTGTTTCCTTCGCCTCGTAATAGAGTTGTAATTATGACTCGGGTTCAATAAAACCACAGACGAAAACAGCCAAACACCGCCGCTCTTAGAATAAAAGCTGCTTCAAGATGTCCTCCGTGTTTGCTGTTGTTCTTTCTAGCGGGAAGTTGAAATAAAGTCAACATGATCATCAGAAGAGATAATGCATTTGTTTGATCAGTTTGACCAGAATTAAGAATACACCACGGATAAAACATCTCTGCTGAGTATGTTGTCTTTATGTGAATGTGCAATAACACTATGTGCAATATGACAACCCTCGTGTACATAAGGTTCAGAGATAGGAAATGTTAGAATAGGTATAGCATAGCATAGAGTACAGCACAGTGTTTTATTTGTATAGTATAGTAGTATAGTATAGTGCAGTGGTTCCCAACCGGGGGTACGCGGACCCCTAGGGGTACGTGAGGGGATTGCAGGGGGTACGTGGAAAGATTTGGAATTATAATTTATTTCCCTTTCCCAAAAAATAATTAAATATAGTCGTTTCATAAACCTGTTGTTAAAATGGTACACTGCAACTTAAGTTCCTCCCCGACAGGTGATGACTGTAACACACGTGGTAGTCACGTCACATTTAAATCACGTTCATTTACGTTCATTTACGCGCGCACGTCAGCTAGGCCTGTCAGTATACCGCAAAGATGGACAGATCGCTAAAACGACCGGCTACAGTAACGGTCAGATCAGAGGCAGATCAGACGGTCAGATCAGAGAAAAAAAGAAAAAAAGGACCCCGCTATTATTTGGAAACATATGTTTTGTGGGGATTTACATGTACATCGGCTGATCCACCACAGCCACAGTGCTTTTTCTGCGGCGAAGTCCTGGCTAATAATTCAATGAAGCCAGCCCATTTACAGCGACACCAGAGCACCAAACACCTAGCAACTGTTGGTAAAACTGACGAGTCAGGCTACAATGAAAAAAGCGGCAAGTGTGTCAAGCAAAGCACTGGAGGCGTCCTATGCTGTTTCATTACTAGTGGCTAAGTAAAAAACCCCACATTCAATAAAATGAAGC
The DNA here is from genome assembly GCF_963989245.1 of Nansenia antarctica. NCBI lineage: Eukaryota > Metazoa > Chordata > Actinopteri > Argentiniformes > Microstomatidae > Nansenia > Nansenia antarctica. The sequence goes on along the minus strand of NC_137679.1, from coordinate 13,432,352 downwards.
AAGCAGGTCAGTTCGCTTTGCAATTAGATGAAATGACCGACGTTAGTGGGGAGGCTCAGCTGCTGGCTTTTGTGCGTTATAAAGAAGAGTCGGACATAAGTGAGCATATCTTGTTTTGCAAGACGCTGCCAGGAAAGACAACTGGCGAGGAAATATTTCTGATTATTGACAGCTTCTTCAAAGACAACGATCTGGAGTGGAAATCCTGCAGTCACATCTGTACCGATGGAGCGGCAGCAATGACGGGTAAGGTGCGTGGGCTGCTTGGGCGTGTGATGAAGGTGAACCCCGAAATTAAGTGGATGCACTGTATTATTCACTGGGAGGCACTCGCCAGCAAAAGGATGAGCCCCGAGTTAAGTGCAGTTATGGATGACGCAGTTAAGGTGATTAACTTCATTCAGTCCCGGCCAATGAACCACAGACTGTTTCAAACTCTTTGTCATGACAGCGGGTCAGAGCATGAGCAGCTACTGCTTCACACAGACGTTCGCTGGCTGTCTCGTGGCAAAACGCTGCTGCGGCTCTATGAATTGCGCATCGAGGTGTTTGCTTTCCTGACAGAAAACGACCACCCTCTTGCAGCCCTGTTTGAGGATGCAGTGTGGGTTGCGCAGCTGGCATATCTTGCTGATGTCTTCACTAAGCTGAATGAGCTCAACCTTTCACTTCAGGGCAAGTACTCACACATCCTTAACATGTATGACAAAGTGAATGGATTCATAAAGAAGGTTAAATTATGGGAGAGGAAATGTAAGGATGGAGATGTGAGCTGTTTCCCACTGCTTGATGGCCATCTCGCCACCACTGATGCTGACAGAGGTCCTGTGGTGAAAATAGTTAAAGCACATCTGTCCAAACTTGACACTGACTTCAACCAGTACTTTCATGACATTGAAACAAAGTCAGAAAAACTGGACTGGGTGAGGAACCCATTCAGAGTGAATGACAGGAGCAGCAGCAGCCTTCCTGCAAGCCTGCAGGAAAATCTGATGGACATGTCCTCTGATCGTGGGTTGAAGATGGCACATGCTGACAAGTCATTGACAGAGTTTTGGTGTGATGTTGAAAAGGAATATCCAGTGCTGGGAAAGTGTGCATTGAATGAACTTTTGCCTTTTGGATCTACATATATGTGTGAAGTGACCTTCTCAGCTTTGACCCACATCAAAACCAAGCCAAGGAACAGACTGAGTGTGGAGAGCAGCCTGGTGACTGCTGTTGCCACACTGCCTCCAGAACTGTCAAAGCTTATAAAAGAGAAGCAACCTCAAGTGTCTCATTAAAGCTCAACTGATGAAAAAAAGAATTGCAACTGCTACTGGGTGAGTCTATTTTTCACAATGGTGTAAATATCTATGTATTAAAGGGGAGTGGTTCAAATGATTTCATTAATAATCAGTAGAGTTAGATAAGAAGTTTAAGTGTGTGTGTGTGTGTGTGTGTGTGTGTGTGTGTGTGTGTGTGTGTGTGTGTGTGTGTGATAAGTTTTATCCTGTCTCATCTTGTCTGTTTCCTCTCCCCATCAGTCAAGACTCTGGGATGAGAAAATGATGACATCACTGCACCTCAGACAGAAGCCAAAGAGGAGCAGGAGAAAGGGAAAAGAAACAGATATCAAATCAAATTAATTATTATTTATTATTTATTTTTCTATTTTCAGTGAGTGTGTGGGCATGTGGTAACAATTAACCATTGAGGTGGCCAGGTGGCACATGTATTGGCCAATTAGCTCATGTAGTCTAATTTTGAATGGCAATGTTTTGAAATGGCAAACATGTGACTTTATGTCAGATTGTTGTGTGCAGAAAACCGTGTTCAGTGCATTTAAAAAGTGCCATTTTGAATAGCAAAATGTGTGTAAAGCAGAAAATGTGTTTAGAGTTTTGGAGACATGAGAAGAGGTTTTGCTCTCTGTGTGTCAGTAATAAATGTTATATTTGCAAGTTAGAGTTTAATTGATTTTTTTGGGAAATAATCAACACGCATGAGTGAGGGGGTACTTCTGGCATGGCAAAACAGCTCAAGGGGTACACAAGACAAAAAAGGTTGGGAACCACTGGTATAGTGGATAGTGTATATAGCCTTTATGTATGCAGGGTTCCCACGGTCATGAAATTCCTGGAAAAGTTATGGAATTTGAAAAACAATTTTCCAGTCTGGAAAAGTTATGGAATTAACTTAACTGTTTTGGAAAAGTTTTGGAAATATACATTGTGTTTAAAATATGTTCACCGAGCATGTCGCCGGCGACATGGAACGAACACTGTTGTATAATAACTTCGCTCTCGTTCCGCATAGGAACAATAAATTGTATGGTGAAACCTACATTGTAGCTAAAAGTAGAGCCCACCCCCGCGTCTAGACCAACCAGAAGTCTCTATATCGACGAGCCAATCGGAGGTAATGTTTTCATGTAGTGCGATGCCACCTAACTTGCTTGTTCGCTAATGCTACATAATAATGATCGGCAGTAGGTAGATCTTTTTGTATATCACAGCCTATCCATGTGATTTGCAGATTCGTCCTACTTGCTGGCTATCGTATAGCCTATAATAATTAGTTTGTATAGTTCGCGATGCCGTGGTGAGGAGAGAAGACAAGAGATGAAAAACACTGCTGGGGGTCAGTATAGTAATGTGGCCTGGAGAAGGGAGGAGGTTCATTAGTTTTGATTAGAGATGCTCCGATCAGGGTTTTTGGTGCCGATCACCGATCACTGGAATCAGTGATCTGCCGATCCGATATCACCGATCACCGATCACAGCGTCGAAAATGGCAATTGAAGCATTCTATTTATTGTGTAGCATTATTTATGTTTTTAATTATTCTTAACACCATTGACATTGTATATTAAGTATTTAAATGAAATTAGGAGATGAGAAAGTATCATGAATTGACGACCATCTGTTTTATTGAATTCACAACCACCTGTAGCTTACTTCAGGAAAAACAAATAAAATGTGAAAATAAAAATCATAATAAATAAAATGTACACTGTCACATCAAATGTGCAACATTCCACTCGAATGAGAGGAACTAGGGGCTCTTAGAGAACTTGGAGCTTATGCTGTCGCTTTCCTGAGGAACAATAAACATACCCAAACTAAACTGCAACATAAACAGGCTATAGCCAAATATAAAATACTGTTTCAAGTGAGTCAGTTTCAAGTCATATTTAGGAGGAGATAAGACAGCAAGTCAGCAATAATCAATAAAACAAAAAAACAAAACATTGCACCTAAGGAGATTTCAGACTCAAACCTTACTTCTGATTAAGCAGCATCACTGGCAGATTAGCCTTGAGAAATACAAGCATCTCAGCGTTTTTGGCACTCAGCCTGTTCCTCTTATCATCTAAAATATGTCCTGCTATGCTGAAAAGTCGCTCGCTATCTACACTTGTGCAAGGTGCACAGAGGAAGAGCTAAAACTCACGCGCTAATAGTTGTTGCTATGGGCCAAGTGACTTCCTGCTCACGGGGTCACATGACGTCGCGGAACACTACCTACACTACGCTCGTGAAGTCGCGCTGGAACTCTGACCAGCACTCGTGGAACGCCTCTCGTCCAATCAAAGCACTCGGTCCCTTTATGACGTCGAGCCCAGTGTGCGCTTCGGCGCTCTCTGAGCGAATCGACGAACGCAGCAAATGCCGTATGATATTCGTGGTATTGAAAGACCTTGCGTGCGTTCCTCCCCGAGGTATTTCTTTTGAGCAGACATTACAAACGGCATATTTGTTGTCTCTTTCCGACACTGTGTAATATTTCCAGACTGGCGACGCCATTTTGTAAACTGATCGGTCGTGTTTGATCGGCCGTTTTGAGAACTCCGATCAAAACCGATCAAGGCCATATCGGCCGATACCGATCGGCGCCGATCAGATCGGAGCATCACTAGTTTTGATGTTCTTATATTCTTATTATTGCTTAGTCCCTTAGCAGGAAATACATCTGGGCCAGTTGGCTTCAAAAGGACCATTGTTTAGTTTCTGTCCACAGTCTAGCTGCACCTGCAGACCAGAACGCACCATGTCCTCCACAGGGCTTTCAGACACATACAAAGAAATGAATAAGAAACTGCTTTGAAATGTGAATTCTGTCCAAAAACGTCTGTGAACTGAGCTAACAGTTTTGTCTATAGTTATATACTTGTGTGGAGTGTTTTATTTTAGTGTATTTATACCTAAGGCCTCATAGAACAATTTTCAACATCCAAAAGTCTTCTATCTCATTCTGTACAGTTTGTAATCAATACATATTGTAAAGTTTTAGAACTGTTTTTTGTTTTATTTTGTATGTTGCTTTTGTGGTCATTTTGAAATACACAGTCTCCTAAAATTATATATGATAACATACCACAAAAGAGCATTTTGCGCTGAATACAATGATATGCAACACTTGATAGTTCCATTTGGGATTACATAAGCTTATTACAAATTAAAATTATTAAAATTGGGAAAATAGAACAGTAGACCCCTGGGGGCAGTGTCTAGATCCCAGACAAATGGTTGCTCACAAAGAGCAGTGTGTAATCAAAATGAAAAGAGTCCTGCAAGACAGGTGGGAGGCAGGCACTTGTGTGTGGAGACAGCGTGTCTGTTATGAAAGAATATAACTTAAGAAGGCACTATGAAACATCAACGAAACACACAGACGCACAGAAAGACAAATACAAGAATATGAACCCAGAACAAAGGCTACAGAAGGTAGAAGAGTTGTATGTGCAGATTGTGCACTGCGCATGAGAGTAGTTCAGTATTTTAGTCCACTGGTGCTATTGAATGTATTTCCAAGTCGCACAGAAATATATTCACTCGCAAATGCGACCAAAACAGTCGCAATGTCGAGCCCTGCCTTTTGCTCTAATGAAACGCCGAGTATGTCAGCAAGTTTGCACTAACTTTTCAAATGTTATTATAAAAGACAGTCATTGGTGAGGATCAGAGCAGCACACTGATTTGTTTTTAATGTTACATTTTTGCATTTATCTGGCCATTGAGCTTTGAAGGAACATTTGATTTTGCTGTTTACCTGTTAAAAAAAAGAAAGCAAAAAAAAAACGTTTTCAATTTATTACTGAAAGAGCCTTGAGAACATATTGCAACTGATTTTATTTATGTTTTACTTAGGCTAATTTAATGATTAATGTTAAGTGCAATATAGGCTGTGTTATTGGTATTGGTTCAATATGTGCAATAATTGCGAGTTTTAATAAACTTGGACCGGCCCTTTGAACAACAACATTTCTAACTGCAATTGCGGCATTGCGCCGACGTGGTGGTGGGGGCGCTGTTTCGCAAATAAGTTAGCTTTCGTGTTTGCTAGCGAAATAGCTGATAGTTGATGTTGACTGCTCAAGGAGAATACATATTTGAAAGTACAGAATGCCTGAGAGCATTATATTGCATTATATTACATTACATTTTGAATGGTCATCTGGTGCCTGAATATTGTGTTTTCCTTTACATAAATAATGAAATTTCCATCATAAATTGATGCAGAAAGGGCACAAATTGCATCTAAATTCACCAGAATGCAAGAAATTAAGTGTTTGATGCTCGTTTAAGGACCCCCAGACAGCCCTGCTTCATGGGTCCCCCCGTGTATGATGAGGGTCCTCCCTCAAGTATCAGACTGTAAAACTGATTATATTTCATTGACATATCACTATAGGTATAAATTCCATCCAAATTCAACTGTTTAGACTTTGTTTGCATCCACCAGTGCTCTCCTGCGCGCAATTGCTTTGCGCAACCGCCTCCATTCCACTCCGTTCCATATTATTTTATGTTAGAGACCGACCCAGGCCCCCCATCACAGAAAGGAAAAATGATGTGGCCCTCACAGAAAAAAGTTTGGAGACCCCTGGTATAGTGGATAGTGTACATAGCCTTTATTTATGTAAACCAGCTCCTTTCCCTTCTTGTTTTTTTAGTTGTTGTTTTTTTTTCTTTCCTAGCACCAGGGGAGCCACCCCTCCCAAATTTCGTTGTTTGGTACCTGTACTATAGCAATGACAATAAAGATCATTCATTCAATCAAAAGCGAAATGACCCCACACCGCAGACTTGTAGGAATCCGGGGCTTCCTCAAACTGTTGCGTAACTTGCCTCTCAACTCCGTTCGCCATGTTTTCCATCTTCAAACAGTGTTTTTGGTTCTTCCCTGTGATTGGATATTAGGCAGCAAATTAGGCAGTAAGGATGTACAACTGCGTTCCAGACCAACTCGACCTCTGACCAATGGCCGCGTTCGAAGCATTCACGTGGACGCTCCGGCGCTCTCAGAGCTAATTTACGAACGCGGCCAAATCTAACGCAGCATAAACCGAAAACCGTCACGGTTCACTAGTGAATTGAACCGTGGAACGCAAACCGTACCGTCCGTAAAAAAAAACGAGAACCATTGCACCCCTAATAGTAATGCATATAATTGTCTTTTGCAAAAGGAGAACAGTTTACAAGCATGACAGACAGACACAAAGGCAGAAAAGGAACACAGAGCTCACAGAATGGCCTGGTCTGTTTTTGGAGTGTTTGGACTGGGGAAACACAAAGGCCCAGAAATGCTTTCCATTGCTCTGTCTGGTCTCGGAGAATAGAGAGCAAGAGTCTTTGTGATAATTTAAATGTGTTTGTTGTCTAGCCAATGTCAAGTTTCTAGCAGAGAAAAATGTTTGATATTGTCTATCAGGTTGGGGCCGTTAAGTGTGTTAATTCTGCCTTGACAGTCTGACTGATAGTCACAAGAGTACAATAACAAAATGTTTACCCCAAAACTACTATTAATTATTGCAGCTCAAGAAGCACACTGCAGTCTCGGGAGGATCGAGAGGAGGCACTGGATTTAAGCACCTTGGAGGAGGAAGAGGAGCCTGGACCATCAGGACTGAGCTCCAGGTGTGATACTCCACTCTCCCCTGAGGAAAACCAAATGTCCTCCAATCCCACCTCACTGTTTACAGGACAGAGGTCTGAACCCTCCCCCCACCCCCGAGTGCAAGCTCTGGCAACGGAGTCATCCGCACCACCCCGAAGACCAACACAGGCGAGGAGAAGGGCGTCCCTTTCTCCTCCGATAGTACAACAGCTACTAGATGCTATAGCACAACCCACAACAGCCAGCATCGATCCTGCCCACGTTCCCTCAACAAGCGAGGGAATGTGTCATTACCTAATGAGCTTTTTGCCCAGACTGAACCTACTTACCCAACCGTACCAGGCCACATTCCAATTGGAAATGCAAACAATAATAAGGAATTTAGAAATTCAGCAGGAGCGAGAACGTTGGACACCGGCTCCCCCGCGAGGCAGCCAACACCCTCAACCACCCTTTCTCCAAGACATCAATGACCCTGTAATGGATCCGGGCACCGAGGGAGTCGGCACAACACTTGGTGAGGGTTTGGGCGCAGCCCGTTTATTCAGCAAAAACAGTCCTCAGCCGCACCACTCCGGGTGCGCTGGCAAGAAGGGTCCGTATAAATAATAACAATAACAATTATGACACTCTGCAGTCGCTCGCTCCACAGCCCGCCCTTTCGGCACACTGGTTCTGCTGCTGCTCCTACTGCCTCTGGTCACCAACTGTCACACCCGGTGTCACTGCCCCGCCAGGGAAAACAAACACACAGGTTAAAGCCAACTGATGAGGTCCTAATTGGCATCAGCCGATGTCAATCAGGACCCCATCTACACTCCACCAACAGTCCCACAGCGCCCTCTGCAGGCTGGACAAGGCATGCTTCCCACAGACCCATGCTATAACACTATCAACCTTTTCAATAACAAATGTTTTGTCTCTGTGGTTATCCAAGAAAAGCCCACCCCCTCAGCTGATATTTGTTTTGATTTATGTTTAAAGTTGTAAATAGTAGTAGTAACCAAATAAGTTTTGGTTACATTTTAGAAATAGGCATAGAAAAAGTGTTCATTTAGTTTTCATTCATTCATTTATGTTTTAATTTAGTTCTTCAATAAAACACTTGTTACCTTTATTTATTATGGTATTGCTCATTGCATGTCCTATAATAGTGAAATCATTCTAATTACCTCAGTGTAAGTAGCAAGCCGCTGTTTTGGTTCAATGGAAGAACAGTCATTTGTCTGCCTGGTAAGGTCGAGTCCAACTATGAAAAGAAGATGATCCATTGATTAAGCGCTCAGTACTGCATGTGTCTTCCTTGATCTAGACGCAGTTCAGCTACAAGACAGTGTTCTCTCCTTCTCTGATTTATTGGGTGAATCCACATTCGACGTTGTCTCTGGGCGTTTACGAGCAACAGATAAAGAGCTATTCTTTTCGAGAATAGAAAAAAGGGCTTTTCTTCTTCGACCTAAAAAAACAACGACAATACAACAATAAATGATTTAACCACGTTACTTTTATTTAGGAAATGCGATTAGACAAGTGGTGTAATCTAAACTATTTAAAGTTATGTTACATAAGAAAAAAATATAAATAAATAGTTGTCCTACACAGTCTATTTTCTTCATGATCTACATGCAGTTTTATAATTAAACAAATTACAGAGCAGCCTACTTACCGATTTGTAACATCTCAAAGTTAATCTCGTTGAAGATATTGCGGAAAGACAAACTCACAGCACTTCTGATTCACCACAGACTGAACTTGCGCCTATACTGTAATGCATAGTGCAAAATAAGGTGGAGCTCGGGGAGCTATAGCTCCCCTAGTGGTGACATGAGCTCCCCTGGAAACATGGTTTGTGAAATTTTGGGGGAGCTCTAAAATATTGATATGATAGCCAAATAAATGCTATTTTGGTCATGGTTTTTCTCAAAGGTGTAAAATAAGGGGGGAAAATAATATATAAATAATAATAATAATAACGAAAAAAAAGACTTTTCCGCGCTAGCCTAGAGCCGCTCGGGGCGTGGGGGCGTGGGGGCGCTGTCTGTCTGCAGGCATCCACTACCCACTCACGAGCTTGTTTACTACGTGCGTTAAAAAACTGTCACCTGCGCGCCATTGTTGATGACAGTGAAAAGAAGAAGAAAAGATGTCGAAAAGAAGAAAGCAACTCACCTTGGGCGATTTCTATCCAAAGAAGTCTAAACAGAATGATGAAGAGGAAAATCCCCGGGTAGAACGATTCTCTCGCCCCGCTGTCAGCGGGAGTTTCATCCAGGAAGCGGTTCTCTGAGCAGCAGCGGGGGGGGGGGGGGAGATAGAATACGAAAAGCATATTTTTCAATGTCGCTCAAAACCGCACAGCAGGGGGGGGGGGGGACCCGCCTTTCTTAAATCAATAACTATTTTTAACTTCGATTTCGATAATAATAGTCCACGAGTGAAGTGATCAAAATCATAAGGACAACATACTAATCTTTAAATGGAGTCTGTAGGTTATACCGTTACCGAGTTATGAATTCATAATGCTTATGAATATGATTTTGGGAAATCCTTAACGGTTTTCATTGATTTTTGAGATTTTTCGAGAAATCACTAACGGGGGGACACGTCTCCCGTGGCTGTTCTCAAAGAATAGTTGCTTAGGCTGTACTCTATGCAGGGATGCCAAAAGCCTTCTCCTCACTGATAAAGTTGGAACGCACTTGTCAGAAGAGTGGATGAACGGGGACGTAACCAGTAATAGACAGAACAACTTGCGTAAGAAAATCTACAAGCACCGGGATAGTGAGGCGCACAAAAGGGCAGTTGAACTGGCAGAAACAAGACAAAAAGAAATAATGCCAAACAGGATTCTCTGTATCAACGCAAAGTTGTTCGAGGAAACATCAATCGCGTTCAGATCCGCCTATATGGTAGCCAAGGAAAGGATAGCTTTTAAAAAAGCTTCCACCCGTCACCCTTAAATCAGGTCATCGCCTGTCCACATCATGGGCTCCTGGACGTAGAGCAAAGGCAGCTGAACCCAGGCCTCTGTGGTCGCTTCTGTGTTAAGGTAAGACCCGCTTTATAGACTTGGCTTCTGCTGTGTTGTAGGCCTATGGATTGCTGTGTTATAATGAGAAGGGCTATGTGCATGGTTGTGTTGTGTAGGGCAGTGTTTAGGCTTGGTATGTGGCGTTGCGTCGCCCTCGCATGATGTGCGGCTCCCCCGCACACCGTGATTTAATTCGCACACTGACTGTATGTAATGTCCCCATTCTAATGTAAATTAGATAGTTCTCGATAAGCACACCTCTGAAAACCTGTAGAACAGAAAACCCGCGCCACGGAGGTAAGGCAGCAAACACGCATCTGGTGAGGATGACGCAGTAAAAAGCAAAAGTTCAAAAGTTCAGCCGCGCACAGGTAAGGTAAGGCAAGGTAAGGTCGGTGGTGGATTTTAGGCGTAAGGACTTTGAAGTCAATTCTAAATGACACAGGCAGCCAGTGCAGAGCAGTTAAGGCTGGAGTGAGAAGCTCTCTCCTAGTCTTGAATTAGATGGAGCCTCTCTATAGACTTCTTCACTAATCATCTTAGAGAAATATGTTTTTATTGCTGCGCATTGCTTATTATAGTCAGATATTGCGTCCTTGTAAATGCCACATTGAACCTGTAAGTTACTTTTCCTCCACTGCCTTTCTGCCTACCTGCACAATCTCTTAAACTCTTTGAGTTGTTTAACCTTGGAGATGTTTTCTCACGTGACCTATCACGTGAGCCACACTGTTTAGAACACTAGACATAATATTGTTAAAGCCATCCACCTTTTCATTAAGCGAACAGGATCAAAGCAATGCATGGATCAAAAGAACTTTCTGTGAGATTTCTGTGAATTTAAGTTCTGCCGAGTCATCTAGAAATTGCTTTTGCACTATAATACTTTCTTTGTTTTCCTTGGCAGAGTCAAAGTAGTATTAAAAAACACTCAGAAATGGTCAGAGATAGGGATGTTAGGTACTGAAAGATTTACGATATGCAGCCCTCGTGGCAGCACCAAATCTAGCCAGTTACCATGTTGGTGAGGAGGTTGAGTAGGAGTGACATGTTAGATTAGATCAGGGGTGCTCACACTTTTTGGAACCAAGATCTACTTTTCAAGTAGCCAGTCTGCCAAGATCTACCAGTCTAGTTTCAACATCGCAAACGTACATGCACGTACTACAAACACACACACACACACACACACACACACAGTTCCCAGCCTGCATAGTAAACTCACAATACACTTTCCCTCTCTCTGTCACACAGCCACAGGAGAAGACCATCACAAACCCTCCCTCTTTGCTATTCTCGCTCACACACATTCACACACACACACACACACACACACACACACACACACACACACACACACACACACACATTACATTTGCCAGTCTGCATAGGGAGCCATAGCACAAACCCTCCCTCTCTCTCCCTCTCTCTCTCTCTCACTCTCTTACACACACACACACACACACACACACACACACACACACACACACACACACACACACACACACACACACACTCACTTTCTCTCACTCACACACTGACAGCCAGTCTGCAGTACCATAGCCAACTACTGATCCAACAAACAGAAAAGTAAACCAGATACAAAACAGGTAGTTCCCTAGTTTGAAAGGAGGAAATAAATGCATTTCTCTACCTTAGTGGGAGACCTGGCACTGGGAGGAGGCAGCTAGTTTCTAATAGTCAGGGCTGTAGGAGCTGGTTGCAAGGTATCATCAGCCACTGTGGATCTGTCATCGAAAAGGCAATCTGCAGCCTCGAGAAACTTTTTTCACAATTTCGCCGTCTTTGAATGACTTCTTGTGTTTAACAAGAACGTGACTGACGTGATAAGAAGCTATCGTTGCAGCCGTACGTTTTCGCTCTTTTGCCACATTTCCCTTCTTCGAAATAGCCATCGTAGATTTGCTGATCAGACAGACGCATTTCCAATATCACATCGTGTAAAAAAGTCCTCCTCCCATTCTGGATGGAAGTTATACGTTATTGGTTTCTTACTTGGTCCAGCTTCCCCACTCATTTGTATAGCCTTTATTTTGTATTATATAGTAAATAGTAGAAATTGGAAGGCTAACTAGGTAATTAGTCTCGCCGGTATTTTGTAGTTGGTGCTGTTGACTGCGCATGCGTGGTGAACCGCGTGTTAGGTGTAGGTGAAAAGATCAGATCTCAGACTGGCTTACCTGTACGTCAATCAAGTGGCAAAAGCCATAGTGAGGATGGATGATAGGCGAACTTTTTTTTTCTTTTTCTTTTTTTTCTTTTTTTCTCTTTTTGTTCAATACCTTTGCGATCGACCGGTCGATCGCGATCGACGTATTGGGCACCCCTGGATTAGATCATAGCTGTCAAGTAAGCCTATGAATTCAATAGTTTTGGTATCACTTTTTTTGTTTATATGAATATTAAAATCTCCATTTAAAATGATCTGGTCATATCTAGTGACAGCAATAGATAGACTAGTTCCGTGAGATCTGATAGAAATAGTGATAGTTGCTGCCAGGGGTCATAGATCTAGGGACAAGGCTACCGCTGGTATTTTGAGTTCAGCAGATTGACTACGGCAGGGAAGAAGCTGTTATTTAGCCTGCTGGTGCTGGAGCCTATACTCCTGTACAGCCTCTCATGTGGGAGGAGGGCAGTCCCTGTGACTGGGGTGAGAGGTGTCTTCAATGATGCCTCCGCAGACACAGATTTTCATGGAGGCCGTCGATAGCAGGTAGTTGCGCACCGGTGATGTACTGGGCAATTTTCACCATCTATTGCAGGGCCTTCCGGTCAGAGGCAGAGAAGCTGCCATATCACATGTGTCCTCCTGTCTCCCCAGGAAGTATAGATGCTGCTGCGCATTCCTTAGATTGCCAGAGGGAATGTAGAATCGTTAGTGAACAAGTTTGATTTAAATCCTATAGAACAAAGGATGATTCAGAGGCTCCCTACTAGTCTCGCCAAATGTAATGAACACAAACGAGTTATAGACGGAATACTCTTAAGCGCTGTGGCCACCAACAAGAGCACCTCACTAGACTCATAGGGTGCATTCACACCTAGATCGTTGTTCAGAAACTGGGAGCGTTTCACCCCTAGATCGGTTCGTTTGGGCATAATGTGAACACAGCAATCGCACTCTGTTCCAGAACAAATCAACCGGCCTGAGAGAGCCTAGAGAGGGTGGTCTCTCTCAGCCCTCTTGCAATCGTTCCACGGAGCGATTTGTTTGCAGTGAGAATGCAAGTTGCCCACAAACCGATACAACTCAATTGCTGTACCCTGCACTTTCGAAACGTCAACACACAATGATCGTCGATAGCAGGTAGTTGCGCACCGGTGATGTACTGGGCAATTTTCACCATCTATTGCAGGGCCTTCCGGTCAGAGGCAGAGGAGCTGCCATATCACATGTGTCCTCCTGTCTCCCCAGGAAGTATAGATGCTGCTGCGCATTCCTTCATGGCCACAATTTACCCATCTTCTAATATTTACTTCTAGCATGTGCACAGCATGTGCTAATGCACCATGTCACAAAGCAAAGGTCGTCTCGCACTGTTTTCATGAACATGACAATGAGTTCAGTGTTCTTCAGTGGCCTACTCAGTCACTAGATCTGAGTCCAATAGATCGACTTTGGGATGTGGAGGAACGGGAGATTCACAGCTTGAAAGTGCATATGAAAAACCTGCAGAATGCAAGTCATCATGGACCAGAACCTAAAAGGAATGTTTCCAACATCTTGTGGAATCAATGTATTAGTACAGTGTTCCTAATGAAGTGTTCAGTCAGTGTATCCTATCTGTAAGGCTTTTGTAATCTTAATTTACCCTTCATCGTTTGTGTCTCTACCTTTGTCTATTACACAGATCCACCTCACAACCCAGCTACCATGTCCGATCCAGATATGGTGGCAGTGAAGCTGGAGGACTGCAGTCAAACACTGGAACTCAATGTGGTAATGAAAGAGGAGGAGGAAGAAGAAGTGATGGTGAAAGAGGAGGAGGGACAGCACGAAGTTGTGGAGAAAGATCTCATGGCTGAAGAAGAAGAAGGAGGAGAGGATGTAGTGGAGATAGATAGCGAGTTGGATGGTAAGTCAATGTTATGAATTTGGCAAATTTTAAAATGTATTTATTGTACAACTCCTAGTCAATGCTCTATGGTGTTTATAGTGTACTACTGTAACAGTCAATACTTGCTTAGTCTGACAGTGCTTCTTTGGTCTCTTCCATTATGGTGAAGTGAGTGTTAAACTCAAGTCTTAGATTGCCAGAGGGAATGTAGAATCGTTAGTGAACAAGTTTGATTTAAATCCTATAGAACAAAGGATGATTCAGAGGCTCCCTACTAGTCTCGCCAAATGTAATGAACACAAACGAGTTATAGACGGAATACTCTTAAGCGCTGTGGCCACCAACAAGAGCACCTCACTAGACTCATAGGGTGCATTCACACCTAGATCGTTGTTCAGAAACTGGGAGCGTTTCACCCCTAGATCGGTTCGTTTGGGCATAATGTGAACACAGCAATCGCACTCTGTTCCAGAACAAATCAACCGGCCTGAGAGAGCTTAGAGAGGGTGGTCTCAGCCCTCTTGCAATCGTTCCACGGAGCGATTTGTTTGCAGTGAGAATGCAACTTGCCCACAAACCGATACAACTCAATTGCTGTACCCTGCACTTTCGAAACGTCAACACACAATGATCGTCGATAGCAGGTAGTTGCGCACCGGTGATGTACTGGGCAATTTTCACCATCTATTGCAGGGCCTTCCGGTCAGAGGCAGAGGAGCTGCCATATCACATGTGTCCTCCTGTCTCCCCAGGAAGTATAGATGCTGCTGCGCATTCCTTCATGGCCACAATTTACCCATCTTCTAATATTTACTTCTAGCATGTGCACAGCATGTGCTAATGCACCATGTCACAAAGCAAAGGTCGTCTCGCACTGTTTTCATGAACATGACAATGAGTTCAGTGTTGTTCAGTGGCCTACTCAGTCACTAGATCTGAGTCCAATAGATCGACTTTGGGATGTGGAGGAACGGGAGATTCACAGCTTGAAAGTGCATATGAAAAACCTGCAGGATGCAAGTCATCATGGACCAGAACCTAAAAGGAATGTTTCCAACATCTTGTGGAATCAATGTATTAGTACAGTGTTCCTAATGAAGTGTTCAGTCAGTGTATCCTATCTGTAAGGCTTTTGTAATCTTAATTTACCCTTCATCGTTTGTGTCTCTACCTTTGTCTATTACACAGATCCACCTCACAACCCAGCTACCATGTCCGATCCAGATATGGTGGCAGTGAAGCTGGAGGACTGCAGTCAAACACTGGAACTCAATGTGGTAATGAAAGAGGAGGAGGAAGAAGAAGTGATGGTGAAAGAGGAGGAGGGACAGCACGAAGTTGTGGAGAAAGATCTCATGGCTGAAGAAGAGGAAGGAGGAGAGGATGTAGTGGAGATAGATAGCGAGTTGGATGGTAAGTCAATGTTATGAATTTGGCTAATTTTAAAATGTATTTATTGTACAACTCCTAGTCAATGCTCTATGGTGTTTATAGTGTACTACTGTAACAGTCAATACTTGCTTATTCTGACAGTGCTTCTTTGGTCTCTTCCATTATGGTGAAGTGAGTGTTAAACTCAAGTCTTAGATTGCCAGAGGGAATGTAGAATCGTTAGTGAACAAGTTTGATTTAAATCCTATAGAACAAAGGATGATTCAGAGGCTCCCTACTAGTCTCGCCAAATGTAATGAACACAAACGAGTTATAGACGGAATACTCTTAAGCGCTGTGGCCACCAACAAGAGCACCTCACTAGACTCATAGGGTGCATTCACACCTAGATCGTTGTTCAGAAACTGGGAGCGTTTCACCCCTAGATCGGTTCGTTTGGGCATAATGTGAACACAGCAATCGCACTCTGTTCCAGAACAAATCAACCGGCCTGAGAGAGCCTAGAGAGGGTGGTCTCAGCCCTCTTGCAATCGTTCCACGGAGCGATTTGTTTGCAGTGAGAATGCAAGTTGCCCACAAACCGATACAACTCAATTGCTGTACCCTGCACTTTCGAAACGTCAACACACAATGATCGTCGATAGCAGGTAGTTGCGCACCGGTGATGTACTGGGCAATTTTCACCATCTATTGCAGGGCCTTCCGGTCAGAGGCAGAGGAGCTGCCATATCACATGTGTCCTCCTGTCTCCCCAGGAAGTATAGATGCTGCTGCGCATTCCTTCATGGCCACAATTTACCCATCTTCTAATATTTACTTCTAGCATGTGCACAGCATGTGCTAATGCACCATGTCACAAAGCAAAGGTCGTCTCGCACTGTTTTCATGAACATGACAATGAGTTCAGTGTTCTTCAGTGGCCTACTCAGTCACTAGATCTGAGTCCAATAGATCGACTTTGGGATGTGGAGGAATGGGAGATTCACAGCTTGAAAGTGCATATGAAAAACCTGCAGGATGCAAGTCATCATGGACCAGAACCTAAAAGGAATGTTTCCAACATCTTGTGGAATCAATGTATTAGTACAGTGTTCCTAATGAAGTGTTCAGTCAGTGTATCCTATCTGTAAGGCTTTTGTAATCTTAATTTACCCTTCATCGTTTGTGTCTCTACCTTTGTCTATTACACAGATCCACCTCACAACCCAGCTACCATGGCCGATCCAGATATGGTGGCAGTGAAGCTGGAGGACTGCAGTCAAACACTGGAACTCAATGTGGTGGAGGAGGAGGAGGAGGAAGAAGAAGTGATGGTGAAAGAGGAGGAGGGACAGCACGAAGTTGTGGAGAAAGATCTCATGGCTGAAGAAGAGGAAGGAGGAGAGGATGTAGTGGAGATAGATAGCGAGTTGGATGGTAAGTCAATGTTATGAATTTGGCTAATTTTAAAATGTATTTATTGTACAACTCCTAGTCAATGCTCTATGGTGTTTATAGTGTACTACTGTAACAGTCAATACTTGCTTAGTCTGACAGTGCTTCTTTGGTCTCTTCCATTATGGTGAAGTGAGTGTTAAACTCAAGTATTAGATTGCCAGAGGGAATGTAGAATCGTTAGTGAACAAGTTTGATTTAAATCCTATAGAACAAAGGATGATTCAGAGGCTCCCTACTAGTCTCGCCAAATGTAATGAACACAAACGAGTTATAGACGGAATACTCTTAAGCGCTGTGGCCACCAACAAGAGCACCTCACTAGACTCATAGGGTGCATTCACACCTAGATCGTTGTTCAGAAACTGGGAGCGTTTCACCCCTAGATCAGTTCGTTTGGGCATAATGTGAACACAGCAATCGCACTCTGTTCCAGAACAAATCAACCGGCCTGAGAGAGCCTAGAGAGGGTGGTCTCAGCCCTCTTGCAATCGTTCCACGGAGCGATTTGTTTGCAGTGAGAATGCAAGTTGCCCACAAACCGATACAACTCAATTGCTGTACCCTGCACTTTCGAAACGTCAACACACAATGAACTTTTGATTGTCAAACATACTATAGAATATGAAAATAAAACACTGAAAATAGATGACGGGTCAAACATAAGACATACGTTTATTCCCAATGATTATTTCTAACAGTCATGGACATGATCGAACAAAGTCATACAAATGGTCACATGACCAACTTACACAACTTAACATTACGTTATATCTGATTCCAAAAGACATTTCATGATTAATAATGATTGACAAAGCTTTGCTCATCCCTGTGTGACAATCGATCATATCGGATTCTAGATTCCATTAAGAATACCCGAAATGCTATTTCACCATGACCTCACGTTAAGATAAATCGGCTTGCGAGGAGTTTATGCTCATGCCAATAGCTGTAGCTGATGACTCTCTCTGTCTCATTAACAATGCATGTGGACATTAGACATTGGTAAACTCTGTGATAACCTGGTCACGATTATGTTGTGTTGTTTTAGCAGAAAATGAGAACAGAGGATCAGGCTTTCCCAGGGAGGAAGAGTAGCTCAGTTGTGTTAAGGTTGAGCTTCAGGTGGTGAGCTGACACTCAAGCAGATATGTCTGCAAGACACGCAGAGATATGTGTTGCCACCTATAAGCCAGAGGAGGGGAAAGAGAGGAAGAGTTGAGTGTTGTCTGCGTAGCAGTGGTGGGAGAAACCTTGTGAGGAAATTACAGAGCCAAGAGATTTGGTATAGAATCAACCATCAGCAATCTGACCAGCACCGACCTCACTATCTCTGGCCATGACCCTGGACATAGACATCCCCACCCCCCATGACAAACATAAACGCACCATAACATTCCGGAACCTCAATCCATTAACCCCCTCCTCCTTCTCCTCCATCCTGGCTGACTCCATCTCTGACTCTGCCCTCACTCCAGGCGTCTCCCCCACTGAACTGGTCAACACCTACAATGAT
Organism: Nansenia antarctica; assembly: GCF_963989245.1. Taxonomy (NCBI): domain Eukaryota; kingdom Metazoa; phylum Chordata; class Actinopteri; order Argentiniformes; family Microstomatidae; genus Nansenia; species Nansenia antarctica. The sequence continues at coordinate 13,414,012 of NC_137679.1, read as the reverse complement.
ACACTTTCCTCCTGCCTTGACCAGGTTGCTCCCACCAAAAGCAAATCTGTCTCCTTCACTCACTCTGCCCCCTGGTACACCGACCAACTCCACCATCTCAAAGCCAAAGGCCGTCAACTTGAACGCCAACACAAAATAACTGGTCTCACTGTCCATTTGGATGCCTACAAACTTCACCAACAACAATATAAAGAGGCCCTCAACAGTACACTCTTCTCCACCATCAACAAACTCCTCCAGCCCATGGACACTATCTCTAACTCATTCACCACCAGAAAATGCAACCTATTTCTAACATTCTTTCAAACCAAAATTGACACAATACACAATCAGTTGACTTCTGCCTCTCCCACCTCCCTACCTGACCCCCATTCCAACCTCCCACAACCCCCAAGTCATCCTCTTACATCTTTCAGTCCAATCACTGCTTCCGTCTTATCCTCCACAGTCAACAGCATGAAGTCCTCAACCTGCGCCTTGGTCCCCATTCCCTCCTCCCTAGTCAAGGCCTGTCTCCCGACACTCACCCCACTCATCACAAACATAATTAACTCCTCCCTGTCCTCCGGCATTGTCCCCCCTGCCCTCAAGCTCGCTGCTATTACCCCCATACTTAAAAAACCCGGTCTCGACCCTGACACCCCCAACAACTACCGGCCCATTTCAAATCTCACCTTCTTGTCCAAAATCCTCAAGAAAGTTGTTGCTGCCCAACTCAAATCCCACCTTGACTCCAATAACCTGTATGAACCATTCCAATCTGGCTTCCGTTCCAAACACAGCACTGAAACAGCACTACAAAAAATAACCAACGACATACTGGCCACCTCACCATCCTCATCCTCCTCGACCTCAGCACCGCCTTTGACACTAGGGCTGCAACTAACGATTATTTTGGTAGTCGACTAATCTGTCGATTATTTTTTCGGTTAGTCGTGTGGCCGCGGCAGTGGCCGCGGGCTCCAGTGCATGTTGTACCTCACCTTCTCAAGTCTGCACACCTGTGAATGTCACCCTGTTGTCCAGTCTCTCTGGCTTAACATACGTTCCCATTGCAAATTCAAATAATGACTCATGAAATATTTGAATTTGGACCTTCCAAAACATTTAATACATACAATAATCAATCTCTGTTTCAATGAAACAAAATAAATTATAAATAAATTAAATAATACAAATGAAAGTGCAAATATAAACTTGGTAATGTGCAAATGTTTTAAAATAAAATAACAACTCAAAGTTTTGCCTTGCCAGCAACCGAGCAGTATGTTGATACATCAGGTTCTGGATTCACTACACTTGTCTTTATGAATGAGTTAACATTATTTATTTAAAATGATTGAGATCAAAACAATGTACATTGAATGAACAATACCGTTTAAATGCGTTTACGTTGCACTCATCTGATACACTGCAATACTAATGTATGAACACGTGAGGGCGCTATCATCACGGCCATATTGCAGAAACACTAGGCATGGCGCCATCTGGTGGTCAATTGTCGTCAGCACAACATCAGCTGCAGTTCCTGTAGTGCATTGCAATTACAAATGAACAGCGCGGCTCTGTATTATCGGCTCGTGTGTTTTTAATACGATGCGTCGACACTAAAATTCCACGTCGACGAGTTTTTATGATCGACGTCGTCGATTATGTCGACTAATCGTTGCAGCCCTATTTGACACAATCAACCATTCTATCCTCCTCACAAGTCTCCAACACATAACCGGCACCGCCCTCTCCTGGTTCAAGTCCTATCTCTCAGACAGACATCAATACATCTCAATAAATAACTGTAAATCCTCCACTGCTCCAGTCACCCACGGTGTCCCCCAGGGTTCAGTGCTAGGCCCCCTCCTCTTCATACTGTACATCCTTCCCCTTGGACAGGTCCTCCGCCGCCACGGCCTCCGCTTCCACTGCTATGCCGATGACACCCAACTCTACCTCTCCTCCAAAACCATCTCCCCTAACACCCACTCCACTCTCACTACCTGCCTCAGCGACATAAAATCATGGATGCAACTGAATTTTCTGAAACTCAACTGCAATAAATCGGAAATCCTCATCATCGGCCCAGTCCCTCACCCGTTCCACCCAGACATTCTCACTCAACATCGATGGCTTCACCGTAACCCCCTCCAACCACGTCCGCAACCTCGGCATCATCTTTGACCCCACCCTCTCGTTCCTTCCCCATGCCAACCAGGTCACTAAATCTGCTTTTTTCCACCTCAGGAACATTGCCCGCATCCGACCGTCCCTGTCCTTTTCCACTGCTGAAACACTTATCCACGCCTTCATAACTTCCCGACTCGACTACTGCAACAGCATCCTCTACGGTTTGCCTAATAACATCCTAAACAAATCCAATACGTCCAGAACTCTGCTGCCCGTCTGCTCACCGCCCGTCTGCTCGCCGCTGTGACCACATCACCCCTGTCCTCCAAAACCTACACTGGCTCCCGGTCAAATTCAGGATCCAATTCAAAATCCTACTCACCACTTACAAAGCCATCAACAGTCTGGCCCCCTCCTACCTTGCCGACCTCGTCCCCCTCCACACCCCCTCCCGTTGCCTCAGGTCTGACGACCAAACCACCCTCAAGACCACCAGGACCGAACTCCGGACCTGGGGTGATGGGGCCTTTTCAGCCGCAGCCCCGTCCCTCTGGAACGCCCTCCCCAACCACATCAGACAGGCCAACACCCTCCCAACATTTAAACAGGCCCTCAAAACCCACCTCTTCAAGCTTGCCTTCACCAGTTAATCCCTCTCCCCCTCCCCTTCCCATGTGTCCCCAGCACTACCTTAATTCGGCCCCTATACTTTATTTTATCTATTTTTTGTGTCTTTTTATTATTACTGCTAGGGATGCACGATATTATCGGCACCGATATTTATCGGCCCGATATTGGGGAATTAATGTTTATCGGTATCGGTATTTATTATAAAATGTAGCCGATATTTAACCGATAATATGAAGCCGGAAATATTTCTGCTTCCGGTTTCCGCGCTCAGGCACGCAGTTTGTATAGACGAGACGCGAGCGAAACATGCCTTCCCCGGTGTGGACATTCTTCACAATTTCTAAGGCAGATATTGAGTTTGCAATTTGCAATACATGTTCAACAAAAGTTCGGAGAGGAGGGCAAAGGTCTACGAGTTACAACACAACGAATCTAATAAGTCACCTGAAGAATCACCATTGCAAGCACGCTGTATGGAAGGAATATCAAGCACTCGTTGTAGCAGAACACGGTAGCCTAGCCGCGAAAAAAAAGCCATTGTGGATTTCATGAACTTACATGTAATGAATATACATGTAAACATACTGTATACTGTCTAAAGCTATGGTTAACATATACATGTAAACATGCAGTATACTGTCTAAAGCTATGGTTAACATACATGACATGTAAACATACAGTATACTGTCTAAAGCTATGGTTAACATATACATGTAAACATGCAGTATACTGTCTAAAGCTATGGTTAACATGTACATGTAAACATACAGTATACTGTCTAAAGCTATGGTTAACATATACATGTAAACATACAGTATACTGTCTAAAGCTATGGTTAACATATACATGTAAACATGCAGTATACTGTCTAAAGCTATGGTTAACATGTACATGTAAACATACAGTATACTGTCTAAAGCTATGGTTAACATATACATGTAAACATACAGTATACTGTCTAAAGCTATGGTTAACATATACATGTAAACATGCAGTATACTGTCTAAAGCTATGGTTAACATATACATGTAAACATGCAGTATACTGTCTAAAGCTATGGTTAACATATACATGTAAACATACAGTATACTGTCTAAAGCTATGGTTAACATATACATGCAGTATACTGTCTAAATCTATGGTTAACATGTACATGTAAACATACAGTATACTGTCTAAAGCTATGGTTAACATATACATGTAAACATACAGTCTACTGTCTAAAGCTATGGTTAACATATACATGTAAACATACAGTATACTGTCTAAAGCTACGGTTAACATAAGATCTTTATGAACTTTGGCTAAAAAAAGCATTGTGCACTGTCTATAACAGATTCTGTTTGTTAGAGGAAATAATAAATGAACATTTGAAGAGTCAGAAGTGTTCTCTTTGTTGTGTTAACAATAGTGATGTAAGTTAGATTTGGTGAGATCACTATGGAATATTAAATCATCAATCTTTGCTCACTACATAGCCTTTCTTACCTTCAGGTGTGCATGAACTACAGGTTATCAACTGTGAAATTATATCTGAATGGTCTTTATTGTCATTGATATAGTACAGGTACCAAACAACGAAATTTGGGAGGGGGGCTCCCCTGGTGATAGGAAAGAAAAAATAAAATAATAATAATAATATCGGTATCGGTATCGGTTATCGGCCACGAGAAGCGGGTAAATATCGGTATCGGTATCGGTTGGAAAAAATGCATATCGTGCATCCCTAATTACTGCTCAATCTTTTCAGTTTGTAAAGCATCTTTGAGTGTCTAGAAAAGTGCTATATAAGTCTAATGTATTATTATTATTATTATTATTATTATTATTATTATTATTATAGAGGGAGAACAGTAAGGGCCCTAGGATGGAGCCCTGTGGGACCCCAGTGGTGAGGGCTTGTGGAGAGGAAAGCAATCCTCTCACATTACCAGGTAAGAGCAATCAGCCTGTTAGGATGCAAACCAGGAGAGTGCAGAGCCAGAGACGCCCATATCAGAGAGGGAGTTACTTCTGGCACTTCTAAGTCTATGGAAACACTATTTGTTTATTTCATGTTGTTATAATCCTGTATGTATTCCATGTTCCTATTCTTACAGGAGAGAGCTCCAACCCAGGCTCAGACAGTGAGCCCAGCTCCACCGCATCAGGAAACCATAAACAACTCAGACAGAGGAGCTCAAGACGGAAGAGTCATCGCAGTGAGAGTTTAATTTGTCCATCTCACCTCGAATCACACCCACAGACTCACACAGGAGAGACTTACCCTTGCCTTCAATGTGGGAAGGGTTTTCTTTATGTGAGCCAACTAAAGTCACATCAGAGGATACACACAGGAGAAAAGTCATACCAGTGCTCCCAATGTGGGAAGAGTTTCAGCCAAACAGGAAGCCTAAAGAGACATCAGAGAATACACACAGGAGAGAGGCCAAACGAGTGCTCTCAGTGTGGGAAGCGTTTCAGCCAACTAGGAAGCCTAAAGACACATCAGAGAATACACACAGGAGAGAGGCCATACCAGTGCTCGCAGTGTGGCAAGAGTTTCAGTACACTAGGAAACCTAAAGAAACATCAGAGAGTACACACAGGAGAGAAGCCACACGACTGCTTCCAGTGTGGCAAGAGTTTCACACATTCTAAAAACCTAAAGTTACATCAGAGAATACACACAGGAGAGGGTCCTCCTCGCAGTGTGAAAAGAGTTTTCCTACTAAAAAACTAGGAAACCTAATGACACATCAAAGAATTCACACAGGAGAGAGGCCTAACTCATTATACCCAGTGTGAGAAGACATTCAGTAGACTAGACCACTTAAAGTCACACAAGAGATGCACAAGCCCTGAGTGTGGGAGGAGTTTCAGTAAACTAGGACACCATCAAGTGAGAGGAAGTTGAGGACTCTACTTGGCTCACGGCATCACAGGCTAACCGCCTTGACTACTGCAACGTACTCCTGGCCGGGCTCCCCCTCTCCGCCATCAGACCTCTGCAGCTCATCCAGAATGCTGTTGCCCGTCTGGTGTTCATCCTCCCCAAATATGTTCATGTCAACCCTCTCCTTCACACCCTGCACTGCCTCCCGATAGCAGCTCGCATCAGATTCAAGACCCTGGTGCTTGCCTACCAGGCAAGAAAAGGGACAGCCCCTGCCTACCTGCAGGCAATGGTCACCCCCCAAACTTCAGCCCGTTAACTCTGCTCCTCCACCTGTGCTGGCCGACTGGCCCCACCACCTCTACGCCAACACGGCAGTCGCGCTGCCCGATCACGTCTCTTCACTACACTGGCTCCCCGCTGGTGGAATGAGCTTCCCACGGCTGTCAGAACTGCAGAGTCACTCCCCATCTTCCGTCGGAGACTGAAGACCCATCTCTTCAGGCTACACCTTAACTGCTCCTCCTGAGACATCTACTACCCCACAGGACTGTGTCTCCTGACACACCTGCTTTCCCCTATACTGTGTCTCCTAAGATTTCTACGTCCCCCTGTACTGTTTCTCCAGTGTCTATAAAACATTTTTATAAAAAATTGTTCTATCACGACAACTGCCAATGACCCCTGGCCTGAGCTAGATTACTCTTCCTGCTACAACTAGTGAATTGATGATTGACTTGCTTAGTCTAATGTATCGATTGTAAGTCGCTTTGGAATAAGGCGTCTGCTAAATGCCAAAAATGTAAATGTTGTGGATGGAACACACCTGATATAGTTGTTGTTGTTGTTGTTGTTGTTGTTGTTGTTGTTGTTGTTGTTTGAACACACCTGATATAGTCGTGTGAAAAAAATAGTGAATATACTGTTATACTGAAGAAGACCTCACGGTCGAAACGTCTTTTTTACTTGCTGCTTGATAAATAAAATTGGAGCAACGAAAAGTGAGTGCGGGCTACCTTTTTGTATCAATACTACTGCACTGTCAGTTTTAGCTCAGCACCGAAGACAGGAGGATGTGTGTTATTTTTTCTTTAAAAAAATAGGAAACCTCATGAAAATGTTGTCATTTTTAAGAAATATGCACATATCAATATTTTACGTTCTTTCACAAAATATGTATAGTTAAAGGTGATGTAATTGAACCAAAACAATGAAAATTTTACTTTGTTAACATTTATTTAACAAAGAAATAAAAAATATGCCAATTCCTACTGAGGAAAAAGTTAGGACACCATGTGCCCTAATAGCATGTATTGCCCCCTTTGGCTGAAATAACCTCAATTAGACGTTTACTATAACTGTATACCAGTCTCTGACATCGACTGGTAGAAAGTTTTTCACACTCCTCCATGCAGAATTATTTTAGCTGTGTGATGTTTGAGGGGTGTCTTGCATACACAGCCCGTTTCATATCACCAGTATTGATTTACTGGAATGTTTTCGGTTTATTGTCATGATGCATGGTCCACATTTGTTTCATCTTAAATCTTTCTCACTCTTTCCTCAAGCACCCTCTGATACAACCCTCTGAATTCATAGTAGATTATATGATGGTGAACTGCCAGGACCTGCTGCAACAAAGCAGCCCCCCACCATGACACCCCCATGCTTCACAGTTGGTATGAGGTAATGGTGTTCAAATGCTGTGTCTTTCATTTTTGTCTTTAAACATGTCTCCTGTTACTGTGCCCAAATAATTCAGCTTTGGATTCATCTGTCCATAGCACACTGTTCCAGAAGTCCTGGTGTTTGTCTAGGTTAGACTTGCCTTGATGTTTTTTTGGACAGCTCAGGTTTCCTCCTTGCACACCTCCCATGAAAATCTAAATTGTGCATTCTCTTTCTGATGGTAGATGCAAGTACTTTGACATCAACTGTGGCAAGAGCTACCTGTGGGTCTTGTGATGACTGTTACGGCCGTAGTGTGGCTGTATGTGTATTTCTGTGCGTTTCCTGTGTTTTCCCCCCTTTCTATCGCCATGGTGACGGCCTGAGTGAGCACACCTGTGCTCATCAAGTTCGGAGGATAAAGGCTGGGAGCAAACACTCAGATGGTGCCAGTGGGCCAGTTTACAACTTTAGGGTTGTGTGTGTCGGTTGGTCGTCAGCCAAAGCTATTGTACTGTGTTACTGTGTGTTCTGCTACTATAGTGTGTTACTGTACGTTGGTTGCTCGACAGCTTAAGCTACAAGGTGTACTTTTGTACTTTTGTATTTTATCGATATATACAGTATATGCATGTTCGTACACAAAAATACTGTATGTGGGCACACACACTCTCTGTATTCTCTGTGTTATCATAATATAAATCCCATTAATGTATGTGATTAAGAAACCCTCAACATTACTCGTCCATCAAAGTTCAACATTTTCAAGTAAATGGACTTATATAGCGACTTTATCCAAAGAGCTTTACAACGGCCTCTCATTCACCCATTCACGCACACATTCACACACCAAAGGTGGCAAGCTACCATGCAAGGCGCCGGCCTGCTCACTGGGAGCAATTTGGGGTTCAGTGTCTTGCCCAAGGACACTTCGACATGTGGCCAGCTGGGGCTCGAACCGCCGCTCTGCTCTACCTCCTGCGCCACAGCCTCCATTCAAGTGAATAATAAAGTTATTTTTTACCATCACACAAATATTATCAAGTGCTATTTATTACATTAACTTTGTTTAATTTTGGAATCATCTGGAAAAAACAGAAATATTATTTTGCCAGACTTTGCCAGACTTATTTTGCCAGATTGCAGGTGTAAATGGAACAATGGCAAATAAGTTTTTTGGGGTTTATTGGTTTCTGTGTATCACTGTAGAGAGCTATCAACATGTCTTTGAGTGGGAGTGTTAAGCATATTTGAGTTTATAGACAAAGCCATGTTAATGCTACTATCTTGACATCATAACTGGTGAATAAAATGTCTCATGAGTCATGCAACACTGCCCAATACGACGTGTAATCTAGTGCATGACAGAAGAGAGTCCAGCTGAACTGAAGTCAAAGCAGATTTCGACCTCCCACACAGTTCTAAACTAGGTCGCTGAGGTTAGCATGCAGCTTGTTATCTACCTGGGTCTAAGCTAGGTAGCTGATGTTAGCATATAGCTTGTTATTGATCAGACCACATTCCCTCAGGGACAGACAGCAGGTTCCCTGTCACTTCCTGTTATGAGCAGGAATCACTCGCTATTGGACCATTATTGACGACTCTAACTCTATATTGATTATTGCCACACAATAACATGCATGCTTATGCCTGCATTATCTTGTGAACCCACTGTCTACAACTGATTTAATTAGGGCCTAAACACCCTAATGACGGTGTCACGGTTGACTGGTATCATGATTACATTTTTAACAACATAATTAGAAGGCTTACACAGCAATCAGGGAACGCTAATCAGATAAAGGACACAATGAAGCACACTAGCACTCTTGTTTCCTAATAAGCTACAGTGGACATTATGCTGTGATCATTTGCTCCTAGGAACACGTAAACTAAGCAATTCATGTACATCTGAGTTTCAGAGGAGTACTTGATGGCCCCATTAGCCAAAACTATGTGGACACTTATGCTCTGGGGCTGTGTTTTTTTGGTTTGGGCTAGGCCCTTTAGTTCCAGTGAAGTGAAATCGTAATGCTACAGCACCATTCTGCCTATCACCTCCATATTCTTCTGAAGAATCTTCTGTCTTATCTCTGAAGTCAGCTGACTTGGTGGGAGGAGGGACTGTAGTGCCAGGGTGGGTGGGATCTTCTACTGCTGAAAGGCAGTTTCTGGACACTGAATACCCCCGCGCCGGAAATCCGGCACAATGCCGGAGAACTTTCAGCCCTGCATTATGGATCTGCTGTATCGAATGTATCGATAGATCGACACTTTTTCCGACACAAATTGTGTTGAATGTGTCAATGCGTCGGAAAGCTTTGTTTCCCCCATCACTACTGTTAACCCAATCTGTGGGCTCTGTCTGCTTCACGATAACCCAAAGATCCTCCATTCTCTTTAGTTCAGTTTTGACTCTGGATTGAGCTGGATATGGTGCAGTCCTGGTACACATCATAGACCAGTAAACACGTCTTGATATTCGCTCAGGATGTCAGATTGTCTTTGGTGTCTACTATGTAAACTCTTTTGACCAGTCCTAATTTTGAGCATGATTCTCTGCCTAGGATAGCTGGTGAGTCTCGCACTACAATCTGGAACTCTAGCTCAAACTCTTAGCTCAAAAACGTTGTCTCCATCGTGTGGCCAGAATAAGTAATTAACTTGCAGCCCGACCTCAGCAGTGGTGCGTCCCTCGCGATCTTTGCAAAGTCTTTGATTGACAACACACACTCTGTTCCTGTATCTAGCTTTAAGCTTAACATGCTGTTGTTTATTTTTTAGCTCGAGTCCATTTCTAACTTACTTTTTCCACTGTGGTGACTGTATCTAGTTGTAGCCTTGCACCTGTTTGCTTCTTGATTTCAATGCTGCCCATAAACATTTGTTTATTTTCTTCTTGTTCCATCTCATGGACCTCTCAATTTTCCTAGGCTTGCCTTTTTGTTTTTGTGTCTTGCACGTATGCCACTGAAATCATAGACGGCTTATAAAAAAATGGGCCCCTGGGCCTGTAGAAAGCCCCCCCCCCCCCTCCTCTCCAGCGCACACACACAGAGCTGCCAAGTCTCACGCAATCACCGTGAGACTCACGCATTTCAACCAGTTCTCACGCTCTCACGCCGCACCTCTATTTCTCACGGCGAGAAATAACAATTTGTTTTACGGGACATGAGTTTCGTGGCATCTTTCTGCACGCGTGTTAACTTGAGTCTGCAATCGAAGCGGCAGGCGAGCGCTGATGGAAGAACCTGTGTTCACGCGAGCTGCAAGAACGTAGCGAGCAGGGTTGCCAGATTGGGCTACTTTTGGTCACACTGGACGGGTGGATTCGGCAGCTTTTAGACCGGTTGGGCTGGACATTGTCAATTCCGTCTGGCAACCGTGGTAGCAAAATATGTGCACACATTACAGCATCGTATCTGGTAGCCTACTGGACTGGGTTGCACCAATATGGCGTAAGTCATTACTAAATGCAGGCATTTAGTAGTTACTAAACCCCTAGTTGTTACTAGCAAGTTTCAAACTAGTTGTTTACTAATTTCGGTTGCACCACGCCAATCTTTTGCCAATCTTAGCTAGTAAATACTCCGTTTTGGTAACAGTTTTTTGTTTCTCTACTGTAACATAACCAGGTACATTAATAATAATTGTTAAAGGAGCATAGTCTACTACTTGCTACTGAGATGCTAACCCGACGGATTGTCCGGTTGACGTGCCGTGCGTCCTAGTTTGATGTGTTGCTGTTGGTTATATAAGATCCGTAGTCGTTGGTTTGCTGCATAATAAACATTTATTGTGTTACTATGTGCCATCAATCGCTTAATCACTGGTACAAACAATAACAATAACAAACTTAGCGCCCTTGCGGTCAAACCTATTTGCCCTTCCAGGGGGCCGTTCCACTAAAGGTGGATCAGTATATCGGCGATTGAAATAAATCAGGCGATCAGGCAACTCGGGATTGGAATTCAAGCCTCAGGTCATTCCTCGAACGAGGATCAGGCTTGTGTGATGAGTGTTCACAGAAGACAGGCTTACAAATCTTCGATATGGGCGCGTGCACGCAGACATAAAGAGCCCCGAAGAGTCGATCTGTCGAAATGAAGATACTCCACTCTGCAGGGGTTCTACATTTGCGCAGCATTCCGAATTATTGATCTTTATGAAGACGGAAAAATAAGATGTAAAATAGTGCAATACTGCCGCAATTAACAAGGCGAGGGAAATGGTTTGGCAAGAAATTGCTGACCGATTAAATGCATAGGTCATACTAGCCCCAGTTATTGTTATATGTTCATATTTTAATAAATTTATATTACTACTGTGGTGATATCAGCAGCAGGCTACAAACTGTCATATCGCCACAATGGCCTAGTGGTATCGACCGCTGCCATAGGATTTATTCGTCATTTTTAGACGGTGGTTCGAATCCCTCTTCGGACACACTTTTTACTGCATTTCGTTGTCTGAATCTAATCTAAAATCTAATCTAAAAAGTATGTAGGCTATAAAATTATGGTGCAGGCTAATTTACAAGAACTGACACGATTACAATGGTGTTTGAAGCCTTTGCATGAGCCTTTGCATCTTCGGTTAAATATATAAAAATAAAAAAAACACTTAGTCAAGTCTCGAACAAGCAACCTTTGGAACTCCAGCTGGCTGCCTTAACCACTGCGCCAGCCAGACCGCTGTGATGACAGCAATGCAAGTTGACAGATTAACTTTTTTTTTACACTCTTTTATTTATTGATCTATCGATCTATCTACCACACTTTCAAAATATCAAGTTATCTATCACACAATCAAACTATCTATCGATCGATCACACTTTCAAAATATCAAATTATCTATCTATCACACAGTCAACCTATCCATCTATCTATCTCGTGTGAAGTGGGAACTAATATTTCCTAAAAGAGGAACTGTCGTTCGGGATGTAGTTTCCGCATGTGAGCCTTTTTTGACGCGCGTCTTACTTTAGCCAGTGTTTTAGCCTGGTCGCGACCAGGCTAATTATATCTGACTCAGAAGGAGCTCAACCAAGCAGCGAATTATTTGAGCCACATTGATGGAACCGAACGCAAGCTAACATTATCGAGGCTTAGAACTTTATCGAGGCTTAGAAGATAATCGACCTTAGTGGAATGGGCCCCGGGGTCAACACCTGACGACAACAACAACAAATGTGCTACCTGATATACACCTGCCTCAGGTATTGTGACAGCGCCACCCCATGCCCACACAGTGAATTACAACACGTATCACAGGACCATATCTGGCTCCTACAATAGTAATAATAAATAGTAATTGAAATTTACAATACAAATACAACAATTGGGGGTCCCTCAAAAAAAATTGGGCCGCGCTACGCACGCACAAGTTCAGCCACCAAGGCCTCATTCTGACCCAGGAAAAACCCTGGTATGTAGCCTACTGTAGTTAGTTCCGACCAAGTCATTTGATTGGACAAGAGGCATTCCATGAGTGCTGATATACAGTATATGTGTGTGGGTGCTTAAGATCGCACAGGGCGTGTGTGAAGCGGCAGTGCAGTACTGAGGTAGTAGTGCTTGTGGATAGCGCATGCTGCATGCTGCTCCTGCTTGTTACTCTCTGCTTTCAGCCACGGCCACCGGCTAGCCCCTCACAAGGGTGAAAAGAGGAGCCGAGTGCATAAGCCTCCTCCTGCCGGTACATAGCCTATCCACCGCCAAGACTCCTGCAGGGCCTCCACGCGGCCACACACGGTAACTGGGACCTTGCGGTCCCAGGCTAATCTGTGGGGGATCTCGGAGTACAGGGGCCCCCAGAGAGATGGCGCGCAGGCCCACCGGTGTGTGGACACACCCTGGCACCTCTCACCCCTGTCCCAGCTATGGGTCAAATACTCCAGCTATGGGCCAAATAGCCCCAGCTATGGGTCAAATAGCCCCACTGCCTTGTGGGCCTATTGAGGCGAAGGCTACGGGAGAAAACCCCTAACGAAAAATCCAACAGATCAGCAGGCTGTAAGGTGGCAACCCCACCAGCTGAAAACGGCTGCTTGGGCCAATCACCCACCCAGACGTAAAACTGATTGCTGAAACCGAAACCAGAACTAAGAAATCACACCTGAATCAGGCATGCCGCCCTACCAGTAGGAGACAAATGAATTCCTTGGGACAAACCCTAACGGAAGCCCAAGGGAGGAAAGGCCTGCTCCAGTTCAAGTCCAATACCAGAGTAGGATGCTGGAACGTGAGAACTCTATACCAAATAGGAAAGTTAGCACAACTAGCAAAGGAGATGAGAAGATACAACATTAGTATAATAGGAATAAGTGAGTGTAGATGGAACACCTTTGGGGAAGCCACCATCGCCACAGGAGAGAGGTTCCTGTATTCAGGAAAGGAGAACGAAGAGGATCCACATATGCATGGGGTGGGCTTAATTATCTCTAAAGACGCTGCAAGAAGCCTCCTTGATTGGAAACCAGTTTCAGAGCGCATAATCACTGCCAGGTTCCTATCCAAGGGTCGTAACATCACCATCATCCAGTGTTATGCACCGACAAATTCGGCTGAAACTGAGGAAAATGAAAAGTTCTACCAACAACTACAAGCGCAAGTACAGAAGACCCCAAAGAGAGACATCCAGATAGTCATGGGAGATATGAATGCCAAGGTTGGAAGGGACAACAGGCACTGGATGAACGCCATGGGAACTGAAGGTCTCGGAGAAATGAACGAGAATGGAACCCTCTTTGCGGACTTCTGCTCTTTCAACGAACTGATCATCGGAGGAACTATATTCCCACACAAGCCCACACACAAAGCGACATGGATCTCTCCTGATCTAAAGACAGAGAACCAGATTGACCATATAGCAATAACAAGAAAATGGCGAAAACTGCTGCTAGATGTTAGGGTAAAGAGGGGAGCAGACATCGACTCTGACCACCACCTGCTGATAGGAGAGTTCAGACTGAAACTAGCTGCAAGGACAGGGGAAGGAAGTAGGACCCAGAGAAAATTCAACATCAGGAAACTAGGAGACCAGCAGGTTAGACAGGAAGCAGGGCTTACACTTACACAGATTCCAAGCATTAGCAGAAATGGGAGATGTTGAGGAACATTGGGAAAGCTGCAAGAAGGCCCTCATCGATACATGTGAACAGGTCCTAGGCTATAGGAAAGGAGAAAGAAAGGACTGGATTGCAGATGACACATGGAAAGATATAGAGGAAAGGAAGAACCTCAAAAACAAGTGCAATAGGGAGCCAGATATGAACAAGAAAGGGAAATGGAGACAAGAGCACCAACAACAGAGCAGAGTAGTGAAGAAGAAGACAAGAAGGGACAAGAGGAGATATATTGACAACCTAGCATCTGAGGCAGAAGTAGCAGCGGGACAGAGGAATATGAAAGATCTCTACAGAATCACAAGACAACTAGCAGGGAAGAACAGAACCACTAGCCGACCGGTGAAGAATAAACAGGGACAACTCCTCACACAGGAAGCCCAACAGTTGGACCGCTGGAGGGAACACTTCCAAGAGCTCCTAAATAGACCTCCCCCAGAAACATCACCAGAGATCAGCAGTACACCATTGGAAATACTGAAGGTCAACCGTGGGAGGATCTCGAAGGGTGAAATAACCAGAGCCATCAAAAAGATGAAGGCTGGAAAAGCACCAGGAGTTGATAACATCCCCCCTGATATTCTGAAAGCCGATCCCAAAGCGTCCACAGAGGTTCTATACCCCCTCCTCAACAAGATATGGGATACAGAGACAACCCCGATAGAATGGAAAACGGGCTTAATGGTCACCATTCCAAAAAGAGGAAACCTTAGCGAATGCAACAACTGGAGAGGCATAATGCTTCTGTCCACCCCTAGCAAGGTTCTCTGTAGGATTATCTTAGATAGGATACAAGCAGCCTTGGATGACCAGTTGAGGAAGGAGCAAGCAGGTTTTAGGAAGGATAAGTCATGCACAGACCACATTGCTACCCTGCGAATCATCATATAACCAGGGGTGCACATAACTTTTTGGGGCCAGTGCTCAGAGGAGCACCTAGGGATGCTGCTTGGTGCTCCCCGAGCTCACGAGTCACGACCCGTCCCACAGGATGGATAAAAAAGGGATACATGGATAACTTATATTAGCAAAACGACATTTATTCAAAAATAAGATGAACGAACAAATGATTGTGTGCAAAACAAAAGAAACAAATGAAAAATCAAATGACTGCTCTTTAAGCATGAAAGTCTGTCAGACTCCTTTAAACACAATGAAATCAACTGACATCTCTTTAAGCACTAACTGAATGTCTGTTCTTTAAATACAATGAAATCAACTGATATCTCTTTAAGCACTGCTCTGTTCTGTAAACACTGAAATCAACTTTCAACAAAAAGTTACAGCCTAAGCATTTACTTATGCTACAAGCTTAATGATCATCATCACTGCTCTCTTGACTGTTGTTAATACTGTCCTCAATTTCAACCATGGTAGAGGATGTTGTAGGCTATCACTTTAAATAGCTCATTATTTTGATTGTGCAACAAAGTCTTTTTTTTTTTCTTCTAATATAATTCCCAACCATATTCCCTGGGTCAGGGGTCGAGGTGCGATAATGAAGCTGTAAAACAAACGTCTGAACGTTTGAAAGCTTCAGAGAAAAGAAACGTGAAGTGCCTTGGTGTTGTTTTTCCTTTTAGCGACGAGTCGTTCGGGACTGAATTTTCACGTGTCGGCGTGATAACCATGCGATGCGCGATACGCGGAATGAAAGTACAAGTTACGATACTTTCCGAATGTTTTCGTGAGGGGAGTCGCCGTGGTCGTCGTCGGTGGGTACATTGTGGTCATGAAAGGATATGGTATTGGTATTAACGGGCAGTCAGCAGTTAGCAGTAGGAGTTTTGAGGAAGTCAATTCCTCTCCCAGCGCTTCCAGCTGTTGGTGCGCAAGAGCGCGTTCATGCCGCTGATCCTCCGCGCAACATGCATTTTGGCGACGCATGCGCACTGGCGCACCAGTTATGTGCACCCCTGCATATAACAGTGTGTTGAGTGGCAAAGCGCACTTTATATAAACTTTGTTGACTTCGAAAAAGCCTTCGATAGCCTGGATAGGGAAGTGTTGTGGAAGCTCCTAGGTCACTATGGCCTATCCTCTAAGATCATCAATGTAATAAAAGACATATACCAGGATTCCAATGGCCGGGTGATCTGCAAGGGTAAACTGTCAAACACCTTTGCCATCACGACAGGGGTGCGGCAGGGTTGTCTCCTTTCCCCTCTGATTTTCCTCATTGCCATAGACTGGATCATGAGAAGAACAACTGAAAACCATAGGACAGGAATCCAGTGGACCCTGTTCACCCAGCTCGAGGACCTAGATTTTGCAGACGACCTCGCACTACTCTCCGAAAACCACACACACTTGCAACAGAAGACAGATAGGCTACAGACTTACAGTGACCAGCTTGGACTCAAGATCAACATCGGGAAAACTAAGACCATGAAGCTAAATCAGAAAACACATGACCCAATCACACTCAGGGGAGAGGCTATAGAGGACGTGGAGCACTTCACATACCTAGGGAGCAACATCAGCAGGGATGGAGGAGCAGACAGGGACATAGTAGCACGCATCAGCAAAGCACAAGTAGCCTTCAATATACTCAGGCCCATCTGGCTGTCCAAGCAACTCTCCAACAACACAAAGCTACGGATCTTCAATACCAATGTGAAGACTGTCCTGCTCTACGGCTCTGAAACGTGGAGGACCACCAAGGGCCTCACAAGCAAGATCCAGGTGTTTGTCAACAAATGCCTGCGGTACATCCTCAAGCTGTGGTGGCCCATCAGAATCACAAATGAAGAGCTGTGGAGAATAACAAACCAGGACAGCATAGCTACCACCATCAAAAGGAGAAAGTGGAGCTGGATAGGGCACACCCTTAGGAAGGACTCCAACAACATCACTAGACAGGCCTTGGACTACAACCCGCAGGGGAAGAGGAAAGTTGGAAGGCCGAAAAACACCTGGAGACGTTCCACACTCCAAGACCTGAAGAACATCGGGGTGAGCTGGCAAGAAACAAAGGCCCAGGCCCAAAAGAGAGTGAGATGGAGAGCTCTGGTGGACGCCCTATGCCCCTCAACGGGGTGAAGAGGACTAACTAACCTACTAACTGATATACAGTATAACAGCACTGGGACCTTTAATCCTCCGTTAGGGAAGAAGCTGAGGAGAAGCTGTCACTTGACACGTCTTTTTAGACAATTAATTTATTGACAAATTACATTGTTTACAAAAATCACTTCATAACATCTTCAACCACACACTCTTATGGCGTTTATTATATATAGCAATTTATGACGTTGTGATTAAATGTTAAAAAAGAATAATAATACAAATAATTGTTTAAAAGTCTGGTTTTATGACGGTTTGCTATTTTTTGGTTTAAATACAAGGACAGAGCCGCATTCAGAGTATGATGGACTTCGGAGAAGTTAACGCCGCGACAAAGCCTCCAATAGGGTAAGTATGAGAAATCTCCCTGAATGCAATGTTGTTCACGAGTAATAACTACCAGTGGCGGCTGGTGATAAAAATTTTGGGTGGGGCACAGGTTATGGGGGCATGCTCCACGGGGAAGAATATCAACTTTAAAATCTGGATTTTAGCATGAGAATATATATATAACTTGTATTAAAGGGCAAACTGCAAACACAACAAAAATATAATGTACAACAACTGACAAATCAACTGGAATAGTCTTTGTTAGCAGAGTAGACCTAATGTTAACAGAATGGACTTAAACCCTTTGTCTATCTGTGCAGTGGTAAGGTGAATAATTCTAGCAGCTCAAATGGATTGTACTGTCCAGACAGTTGTCTTGTTTAGCCATTCAACTAGGCATTATTTATTCAATGGAGAAAGACATGGAACACAATGCAATTGTGATAATAAATGTGTTCTTTGTTACTTTCAAACCCTGTGTCCCTCCCCAGTTACACTACTTCAACATGAATTTTGCCCTTCGTTCCTTCAGGCCTGCAAATCTCTCAATGACTTTCTGGTTAAAGTCTGTCATTTCAATCACCAGTGTCTTCTCCATTGACATCATGGCCAATGCATTCAGCCTGTCCTCTGTCATGGTGTTCCGGAGAAAGGTTTGATCCTTTTCAAGGTCGAGAAGCACCTCTCTGCCTCCGCCGTGGTCATGGGTGTGGTTATGAGGATCTTTAGGAGAGTGACAGTCTCTGAAAACACTTCTCCAAGATTGTTCTCCATAAAAAGCTGGAAGAGGTCCACAGCACCACGACAGGCTCTGAACTCCTCCTTGCTGTAGAGGAGATTGAGCTCGGTCTTCAGCTGGCTTCCACTGAGCATTGGGAAGGCCTTCAAGGTGCTGTTCAGTGCATCCTCCGGAAAGGCCCCCTTGTACTCTTCAAACCTGTCCCCCTGCAGCAAGGTGGCACTGACCAGGTGGTTTGTGAAGGAGAAGCGCTCCTTGGCGTGTCCAAGTATGGTATCACAGACCTACAGAGAGAAGAAGAATTAAAAAAGAATCAATAATAATAATATGTTACTGTTCTTTTTTCATGCTAGTGTTTTGGGAGTTCTAGCATTCTAGCGTTGAAAGGTTAAAGGTCCCATATCCTTTGAAAACAGTTTATTGTTTTTGTACTCAGAGGGCTTATGCCAACACTGTGAAAATCAGAAATCTGTACCTATTACAGTATTTCCATAATTTCCTAATTCATATTTCTCCATATTTTAATAACGCAGGGTATTTGCAACATAGCAATGACCAGGAAGTGAATTAATATATAAAATAATATATGGGACCTTTAATGTTAAAACTATACTGAGCACAGTTCCCTCTCCAAAATGTCAAATATAGTACTTTTCTGTTTTTAATAGCTCCTTATTGTAAATGATGCCTCAGGATCAAAATTATTTTTAGTCACATTTCTCAAAATTGTGTGCCTTCATTTTATTTAAACGAAGGCCTCCGGTGTAACATGGACTGTGACTGATTCTACAACATCAAATGTAAGAAAAAATTATTATATGAAACTAGACATTTTTCTACATTTAAGGTTCAAACACAACAGTAAATTGAATGAAACCTATAGAAACTGATTTCCTGTTGTAAGCTCACAATGAAACCTGTTTTTCTCCATACATTTGAATATATGCAATTACCCTTTTGTCTGTATCCGACCCTAGAAAGACAGAACAATGCTGAGTCACACCAGAGTGATTGCCCGGCATTGTTCACCCTATGGTCCCCTTCCTTACAGTATTACAAAAGTGAGGAGTGGGACCATAGGTTGAACAATGCCGGGTCAAATCATTCTTGTCTTTGTCTAGCCACTCCCATTCTGTGTCTAACCTCCTTCTCCATCTGATGTTGTCTTTCCATCATAGAATACTGCGGATGGTGTGGAGGAGGGGCGTTGTCGATGAGACGTTCTAGGGGCCCTTTCAAGTTCCTTCCCAGGGCTAACTCGGCCGGCGTCCGCCCTGTCGTCTCATGTTTGGCGATGTTGATGGCAAATCTGAACCCTGGTAGCCATTTGTCCCATTCCTGGTGTCGATCTCCCACAAACGAAGCCATCATGGTCTTGAGTGTGCGGTTGACACGTTCGGTCAGATTGGTTTGAGGATGGTAGCTGGTGGTGAGCTTGGGTGTCACTCCCCAGCTGTTGTAAAGTTCCGCCAGGAGTTGGCTGGTGAATTGGGGGCCTCTGTCAGACAGGATGTACTTAGGGACGCCCCAACGGGTGAAGATCTCCCCTCTGAGAACTTGACAAAGCAGCCGGGTCTTGCTGTCTTTGAGGGGAAACAGCTCTACCCACTTGGTGTAGTAGTCAACGACCACCAGAAGATACACATTCCCTTTCTTGCTCCTTGGAAGGGGTCCCATGTAATCCACTCCAAGCATTTCACCCGGTGCTTCTACCTGGGTTTGCTAGATAAAACCCTGGGGTTTGCGGTTTTCTGGTTTATACTGCTGGCAGACTGAGCAACATTTGACATGCTGCCAGGTGTCCTTCCTGACAGTGGGCCACCAAGCCACCTCCAGAATCCTCAGCAAGGTTTTGAGACGGCCCAGGTGGGCACCTAGTGGGTTGTCATGGAAGTATTTCAGGAATGGCCTGATTAGACTTTCTGGGACCACCAGCTGGTATCGAGCTCCTTGATCTTTGACTGGTATGCTCCGATACAGCACATCCTGGTGTATCTCAAATCCAATCCGGTCAGGTCTGTTTGTGGACGCTTCTGCTTCTGCGCGCCCTTTGCTGGTTCTCTCATCATTTTCTTGAGCACGTGCGATTTCTTCGAGAGAGAAGTTGGCAAGTCGGTGGTGTCTCGAGCCGTCACGGCTAGGCATGGTGCAGGAGCTTTTGGATAGTCTCCTTGGGACGAGGTCACCGATCTTGAGAGTGCATCAGGCACCGTGTTCAGACAGCCTTTACGGTAGTGGACAGTGAAGTTGAACTGCTGCAACCGTAAGGTCCATCGAGTGAGGCGGGAAGAGGTTTTTGGGCTGTTGAAGGCCCAGGTGAGGGCTGCGTGGTCTGTGTAGACGTCGAACTCTGGTCCTTCCAGGTAATGGCGCCATTTCTCCACTGCCCAAACCACCGCCAAACACTCCTTTTCAGATGTTGAGTAGTTCTTCTCTGCTCCTTGTAACGCCCTGGAGGCATAGGCGATCACCTTCTCTCCTTCCTCTTCGGTGTACAACTCAACATTTAACACACATGTTTCTAATGATGTGATCAGACCAATTGGGCAGGGTAAAAGTCAGTTCAGAGTGCACAGGTGGCACATGTGCATCCATCTACAATGGACGGAAACATACAGAGAGGCAGAGGAGGAAGAGTTCTGCACTTTTCTCCCAACAACAAGAAGCACTCATTGTTGACATGGTCCTTCAAAATAATGCCATCCGACTCTGTGAAATCCAGCAGAGTGATTGAAGACAATGTCAACTTTGATGGTGTCCTCACATGCAACAGACAAGTGTACAGAGTACCCTTTGATCGCAACTCTGCAAGAGTTCTAAGATATCAGCATGTGCAAGTAAGTGTAACCTACACACACTTTCAGCACTGATGCTTCCAGTACAATTCTATGCTCCAGTACAATTCTATGCTACTAGGCCTACTGTTACTGTAGGCTAGTAGTTGCAGTTGCTACGTTTACGGTACTGTAAACTAGGATATTCTTCATACTGAAATGTCACTTTGTGCCGAAACAAGAAACCAGAGCAACATTTTTGTTCAAGCATTGAATCGTATTAAAGTTCACAATATTAACATTTTCGAATCTTGAACGTAACTCTACTCTCGACTCCCAGGTCCACTAATCGATCGTTGCAGACAGAGCAGCGGGACATCGAACTCTCACCAACTTGACAGGGTCAGACATGGCTTAATCGAGCATGGAAATGAGTTGTTTCTGCAGATGACCTTCTTTACACATCTTCCGCTGTAATTTTCAGTCGATTGGGGGACAAATGTCAAATTGATTTTCACGAACGGTGACTATATTTCTAAACATATGCTAGAATGATACTATAGGCCTGACAGTAATCGAACAATTAGAACCCAGTGTTCTATAATGCTGGTCCGGTCATTAATTAAGAATGGGTCACAGTGAGTGTAGCTGGATTGACTAGCTACACCGGTGTTATCATGACATTGTAACATTGCAAAATAGCTTCTATTAAATGTTCAGTATGCATGCCATTACTCCATTGCAAGGCACATTATCGTTGCAAGGGAAGTGACTAATGCACGCGCCCTTTTCTCTTAGGTTGAAAATGATTTCATTTGATGACACATTATGGTTAAAAGACACACAGTCACAGTCTTTGTACTAGTCAATAATACATGCTCATCTATTGCGATTCATAGAAAAAAACCATCTTTGACATAAATATCTCAGCTCTCTAACCTTTTAGTCTATCTTTTAGTCAATTGGGTAGACTCTGCGGCTTTATCTAAGTATACAGGCACCACCCTCCCCCTATAGGCGACCATCATTTAGAATGGGCCAAGTAGGCGGTGGGCCGAAGCTGTCTATCTGCTTTCGTTTGTGAAATGATCGATCTACAACTACAGACTAGTTGATTTTTTCATATAAGCTAAATAGTTTTTTTGGGAACATGTTTCCGACAGTTGGTAGACGATTTTCGATCAACGTTTTATGAAAAGTAAACTTACGATCCATAAGTTAATAAGGAGAATGATTGGGGCTACTATGCCGCTAACCAATCAAAACCTGTTAAAGCGTCACCTGACTTGACGTCTGCCAATGATATTCCTTCAAAATACGGAACTAGGAAGTAAACAACGTATTATCTGGAAAGACGAGAAGACTGAGTTGTTTCGGATAACTTTACTGTCAAGTAATGTTTCAGGTAAGATTTGCACGTCATACTAATTCATATCACATATTAATGAACAAGTCCATGTCATGTTGTGTCAATACAAACATGTTCTAATATTAGAGATGCTCCGATCAGGGTTTTTGGTGCCGATCACCGATCACTGGAACCAGTGATCTGCCGATCCGATATCACCGATCACCGATCACAGCGTCGAAAATGGCAATTGAAGCTTTTTTTTTTTTTTTTTCTTTCCTAGCACCAGGGGAGCCACCCCTCCTAAATTTCGTTGTTTGGTACCTGTACTATAGCAATGACAATAAAGACCATTCATTCATTCTATTTATTGTGTAGCATTAATTATGTTTTTAATTATTCTTAACACCATTGATATTGTATATTAAGTATTCAAATGAAATTAGGAGATGAGAAAGTATCATGAATTGACAACCATCTGTGACCCAGGGAATTCTTGAGAGTGAAGCACCACTTTAGTCAGCTCAAAGTTTGCGTTGATAAACTGCGCAGTCAGGCTCAGCGTAGACACAGGACTGACACTCGAACTCCAAATGTCAGTCGTGAAGCTGATTGACGCGATGTTGTCCTTCACTAGGCTCCCGATGTATGTGCAGACAGTGTTATATAATTCCGGCAGGCAAACATCAGTGAAATATTTTCGCCCCGGCAGCGTATAGCGTGGATCCAGGCAGGAAACAAGGCGTTTGAACCCGGCGTCTTCCACAACAGACAGGGGCTGCTGATCAAGGCATATGAATTCTATTACTTTCGCATTTATTTCCTTTCGTTTCTTGTGGTCGTTGCCGTATGGTTGCTGTCGTTGCAATGTCTCGGTAACAGTAAGCTGAGTGAGTGGTGTCGAACGTTCTTTCGACGACTCTTTCTCTCTGGCCTTAGTGCTCGCCAATGTATTAAACTCGTTATATTCCTTCGTGTGACAAGCCTTCAAATGCCGTATTATATTCGTTGTATTGAAAGACCTTGCGTGCGTTCCTCCCCGAGGTATTTCTTTTGAACAGGCATTACAAACGGCATATTTGTTGTCTCTTTCCGACACGGTGTAATATTTCCAGACTGGCGACGCCATTTTGTAAAATGATCGGTCGGGTTTGATCGGCCGTTTTGAGAACTCCGATCAAAACCGATCAAGGCCATATCGGCCGATACCGATCAGCGCCGATCAGATCGGAGCATCACTATCTAATATGCTATTTTAGTGAAAAATCCGACCAAACATCACCCGCGATTGTGAAGCTAATGAATTAACAAGCTAGTTATCTAACTTTAAAGGGTACAATAGCTAAGTTACCAATGTCAACTATGTCTATTCTCAATCATTTCAGTAATAATTGTGCCAAATTGGGACCAGTAACATTAACGTGTGTGTGAGTACGTTACAGTATATGTGTGTGCAAGCATGTTTTTGATATTGTCAATCGTTTCATTTTTACGAGGTGAGCTGGTAAGACAAAACCCAAGACTAAGTGTATCTTCACTTGCCTTGCCTATAATTGACGAGACTAGACAAAGATTCAAGTGTTTAGAGAACATTTATAACACTAGTGTGTTTTCGCAGTGCAAACACAGACACATGTCTGTACATGGTAGGTTGTTAGATTTGCATGTGCATCTCCCTTTCACACATTTTGTTTTTTTGCAGGAGCAGTATACAAGCTCTAAAACTGAAATATTTGTCCCGTCTGCATATTATGCACTGGGCGGGAAGAAGATGTGGTTTTTTATTTAGGCTGAACGTAATGGTAGTCTTTGAGCGGAGAAGTCTAGGCTTTGGTGGTGTATCATTTTCAGTTTGACCTTCTGCTTCTACTACATTGTAAGGGAGGGGGGGGGGAGGGAAGGGAGAGAGAGAGACATATGATACTCTATGCATTGTAATAGTAATGCTTCCAAAGTTATAGCCTAGTTTATTTACAACTCTCCTAATCTGTTTCCCCAGGTAACCCCAGATGCTCAGCCCTGGACTGCACTGCACATCTTCTGGACCTGACCTGACAGGGCTGACCCTGACCCATTGATGCCTTGTTCATATCTTGTTCATGTCATATCTTAGCTTGTTTATATCATATTGTTAATAATGTTCATGTCATATCTTAGCTTGTTTATATCATATTGTTAATAATGTTCATGTCATATCATGTCATATTAATCTTAGCTTGTTTATATCATCTTGTTCTTATAAATAACTTATATTGCTATAAAACACACCTGCAGCCTCCTGTACTGATTTTTCCCTTCTCTTGCGGGCTCTTTCAATGTTTCGTATGTTGGCATACTGCATATAGCATTGTCTATGGTAGCCAATATTGTGGTTATAGTGGTTCTCCAGCTGCAAAGCCGCAGAGAGGAAAGCGCTACAGAGAGTCGTGAGATCGGGCCAGAAGATCATCGGCGCCCCCCTCCCCTCTCTGGAAGAGCTGTACAACACACGCTGCCTCAGGAAGGCCTCCAAGATCTCCAGAGACCCATCCCACCCTGGGAACGAACACTTTGTTCGGCTGCCCTCAGGCAGGCGGTTCAGGACCATGTCCGCAAGGACAAATAGACTGAAGCTCAGCTTCTACCCTAGGGCCATTCAGGCCCTGAACACAGCAAAGACCTAGGTTCTAGGCCCTGGACAATCTAGACAATTTGATGGCAGCTACTAGATTGTAATCAAGTGCAATACTGAAACACAACTGTGAACATTTCAAACCTGCAAACTGCGACACTTTAAATGAATGTGCAATAATACTATGTGCAATATGACAACCCTCGGGTACATAAGGTTCAGAGATAGGAAATGTTAGGATATTTATAGCATAGCATAGAGTACAGCACAGTGTTTTATTTGTATAGTATAGTATAGTGGATAGTGTACATAGCTTTTATTTATGTAAACCAGCTCTTTTCCCTTCTTGTTTTGAGTATTTTTTTTCCTAGCACCAGGGGAGCCCCCCCTCCTAAATTTCGTTGTATGGTACCTGTACTATATTAATGACAATAAAGACCATTCATTCATTCATTCATATTAGCTGCCACATCTGGAATGTAACTGTCTACTACTAGGTTATATTTTTTTTACAGCCCTTTCTGCAATTTGGCTTTCTGCAGTGTGAAGATTCACCCACTGTAGAGAACAATGTACAAATTTGGTCCAACTTGCATCTGAAAATGCTATAATATTGTCCGTTCGGTTTGTTAAATGCATACAACACTCCATAATTCATCACATCTCGTTATTTCCCCGCGGTTGCTAGGGTTAACATCCAGTCAGTTGCTAGGGTTAACAGCCAGTGTTTACATTTCGGGGTCCTAATGAAGCCGTACTCGAATTCTGATTGGTTTATCAACTAGAGCGACCAGCGATGTCCCTGAGCAGACAGACGATTAAAAAATAAGTTTGTGAAAATCTCTGACATAACTAGAGATGACAACACATTTTATTAGACTTAGTAGAATTACTTAATATCATATGTTAAACATTGTGTACTCTATAGATGGAAATCGATAAACTTCACAAAAAACGCGTTCGGCCCACCACCTAAAGTCAGTTAACATGTATTTTGTGAAGTATCCCCTTCATGTTATTGTTCAGTTGTTGTAGTGTAGGGTAGTGGTGGTCTAGTGGATAGTGAGTTGGACTTGTGATCGGAAGGTTGTGAGTTCAAATCCCGCCTGAAGCCACACCAGTGTGTGCCCTTGGGTAAGGCACTTAGCCCTCAGGGGGAATGTCCCTGTAATTCGTAATTGTAAGTCGCTTTGGATAAAAGCGTCTGCTAAATGGCAAAATTAATTAAAAATTAATTAATTTAATTAATTTAATTAATTAATTGTTCAGTCAAAGGTCAATGTCCAATACACTAACTAATTGTACTAATTGTGAAGCCTTCTGTGTGACAGCAGAGACAGACACCAGACAAGAGACAGACAGGCTCCAACCTCCTCAGGACAGTACTTCTCCACCGTCTCCAGGGCGCCCAACGCGTTCCAGCCTCCCACGGCGTAGATGCAGTTGTTGAGGCAGGCCACGCCCACGTGGGCCCGTCGTGTAACCATGACAGGCAGGGCGCTCCAGCGGTGGGAGATGGGGTCGTACATCTCGGCCGAGCGCAGCCCTATCCCCTCGTCACCGATACCCCCGATCACGTAGATGAACCCTGCAGAGCGATCAAAGGCCACACAGATCTAGTTGGTTCAGAGGACCTTCCTAACAATAACATTACAATAACATTACGAGTGTTCATTAAGATCAAAGGGTAAATATGGTGTGAATATGGTATTACATTTTGCTTGTACATGTACTATATATATATACATTTCTTCTTATTCTTCTTATTTTATTTGTTTTTAATTATCACTGAATAAGCATGCTAGTCTCTAAATCATAGGTTCCTTAGTGATCTCTGGGAGAGCCTAACCCTGTAACTCGCAGCAGCCAAAATAGTATCGTGGAACCGCCATGTTTCCGATGATCTCCCACTTGTTCTCTGCCGGGTCGTAGCGCTCCATCGTTTTCCCAATCTCCGATCCGATCCAACCACCTGCAAGAGCACAGTAGTGAGGTCACATGATACTCTATTCACATCTACTTCCATGTACTGCATGTCCCAAGTGACAGGCTGGTGTTTACCTAGTGCGTAGAGCGCCCCGTGACAGGGGCAGACGCCAACTCCACAGCGTGGGAAATTCAAAGAGGCTACTGCCGCCCACTGCTTGGTCACTGGATCATATCTCTCTGTGCAGTCGAATATCATGGAGTCCTTCTCGCCTGGGAAATAGCAAATGGAAAGCACAATTATATTATGACTGTGATTGCATTATGGCACTTGTACATCGTTTTTGTTTTTACTCATGA
The DNA here is from genome assembly GCF_963989245.1 of Nansenia antarctica. NCBI lineage: Eukaryota > Metazoa > Chordata > Actinopteri > Argentiniformes > Microstomatidae > Nansenia > Nansenia antarctica. The sequence goes on along the minus strand of NC_137679.1, from coordinate 13,386,438 downwards.
ACTTGAGGGACCACCATCTGTTGATTTCCACACTGTGTATAACGAAGTTGTTCTACTTCTACCTCTCACAGACAGATAGACAGACAGACTGAGTGCACTGTGATATTCTGACGTGTAGTAAGAATATAATGTATAAATGATGAGACACACACTGGATATCAATTTGGCTCTTTAGTTATTCGACGTGCACACATCACAGCATATGCATTGACTGACTCCAGACTGCGCATGACCGGGTCTTGACTCTTGACAGTGTATCGAGTCTACCACCGGGTGGCAGTAGGTGGTCTAAACATTACATCACTCCTTTTTTTTTAATAAATGATAAAGTGCATAACATTCAAACAGTCCATTAACTTGGAACATTGTTAACTCGGAAGAACATGTTAACAGTCCTTTGGTACTCCTGCTCTTTAATCGAAGTCACGCAGGTATGCGGGAGGTTGTCTGTTCTCCCTAACTGGATACCTCGGCGGAGGTGCGGGTGGAGGCGTAGCTGGGCCTACTTCCTCACTGACCTCTGAACTTAAGTCCATTAGAGTGTCTGGGTTGTCTCGGACAATCTTCTTAAAGAATGAACTGTTCCTAGTGGTGGTGTAACCACTTCTTCCAGCTGTTATCATGGAACCTTTGACATCGATTACTGTGAGCGGCTCTGCGTTGTAAGGCGTAGTAAGCTTGTTCTGTTTTGGTTGACGACACAGGACGGTGTCTCCTGGCTTGATGTCAGAAGGCGTAGCGTGTCGTCGAGCATCTGAGAGAGCTTTCATCTTTGCCTTGGCCTCTCTGTCGATTCTGCGTATCTCTTCGTCAGCAGGGATGGTGATTGTGTCTGCTGAGGGTAGCTTGGTGGTCATCTTCCGTTGGAATAGTAACTCGGCAGGTGACGTGTTCGTCGTGCTGTGGGGAGTGGACCTGTACTCACGCAGGAAGACGTGCAGCTGTTGTTTCCATGGCATCCTCTGCATCTGGGCGATTCTGAGTACTTTCCCGACGGTGCGCATGAATCTCTCAGCTGTGGCATTAGCTTGTGGCCATAGAGGTGTTATCTTCCTGTGCTTGAACCCTAGGTAGTTGGCAAACTCAGCGAACTGGTTGCTGTTGAAAGGAGGTCCGTTGTCAGTCTTAACAATTCTTGGGATTCCAAACATGGAGAAGACTTTGTCCATGACTGGTATGACTGTGTTTGCTGAGGTAGATCGAATTGGCTCAACAATTGGGTATCGTGTGTAGTCATCGACTATAACTAACAGGTATTCTCCCGATGGGAGTGGGCCATAAAAGTCAGCACTAACACTGTGCCATGGTGCGTCTGGCAGCTCAGACATTTTGAGTGGTTCGGTCCGGGTAACTGGAGTGTTCACTTGACATGGGAGGCAGGTCTTGGTGATGGTCTCTACCTGTTGGTCTATGGTAGGGAACCATACCTTTTCTCTGAGTAGGGCCTTTGTCTTAGCTACGCCCTGGTGGCTTTCATGAGCAATCTGCAGCGCCCTCTGCTGTAGAGCTGCAGGTATGACAATCCTGGTGCCTCGCAGTATGATGTCGTTACCTGTGGACACTGTGAGTTCATCACTGACGAGCTTGTATGGTTTCAGTGCAGCAGCACCTGGTGAGCGGTCTGTGATTAAACGCCATGAGTTATTTCTGATGTGTGCACTGACCTGTTGCAGGAGTGTGTCTTTCAATGTCTCTCGCTGTATCTCTTGTAGTGTCATCGCCTTGGGTGTTGCTTGAAGTGCTACGAAGTTAACGTACTCCTCTGCAACCTTGGATGCTCTTGTGTTCTGTGACGACTGTACCGGGAGAGGGTGTCTAGACATGTAGTCAGCTGGATTGTCAGCTCCTTTTCTATATTCCACTCTGAAGTTGTACGGCTGTAGTCTGAGGCCCCATCTCTCGATCCGTGCAGGTTGTTTTGATCTCGGGTTATTCCATATCATCTCCAATGGTTTGTGGTCGGTTACCATGGTGAATGGATGTCCATACAGATACAGGTGAAAATGTTCGCAGCTCCAGATGATGGCTAGGGCCTCACGTTCTGTTTGCGAGTATCTCGTTTCTACATCACTGAGTGCGCGGCTGGCGTAGGCTATGATGCGTTTCTCTCCCCCTCCTCCTTTCTGACAGAGGATGGCGCCTAGCCCCACCGGACTTCCATCAACAATGAGCTCCGTCTCCTTCCTGGGATCGAAATATGACATTGTTGTGTCGCTCGTCAGGCTGTCCTTGAGCGTCTGGAGTGCCGTAGCTTGATCACTGCCCCACTGCCACGGAGCGTCCTTCTTCGTGAGCCCACGGAGCGGTGCAGTGATGGTTGAGTAGTCCTTTATGAACCTGGCGCAGTAGTTGGCCATGCCCAGAAGACTTCTGATCTCACCTGGATCTTTGGGGTCGCTGGCGTCGTGAATGGCTGACACCTTCTTTGGATCTGCAGAAATCCCGTCGGCAGAAAAAATGAACCCAAAGAATTCAAGGCGCTGCTTGTTGAATTCGCATTTGTTGCGATTGAGTGTCAAACCACTGTCTTTCAGTCTTTTAAACACTGCTCTCAGAGTGTCGTCGTGTGCTTCCTGAGAGACGTCATAGATGATGATGTCATCGCTGAGGTTCTTCACGCCCGGTATACCTTGCAGCGTCTGGCAGATGGCGTTCTGGAACACTTCAGCGGCGGATGATATACCGAAGTTCAGGCGTTTGTATCTTCTTAGCCCGAGGTGTGTTGTGAACGTTGTGATGTAACGACTCTCTGGATGCAGCTCGAGCTGGTGGTAGCCTGCTGTGAGGTCCAACTTCGAGAATACCTTGGCACCGTTCAGCTCGTGTATTACATCGTCCATTGTTGGGGTGATATGTCGTTCTCGCTGAATTGCTGTGTTCGCCTGACGCATATCAACGCAGATTCGGACTTTATCAGGGTCTTTTGGCTTCGGTGGTGTGACGATCGGGGAAACCCAGGGTGTTGGTCCAGATATAGTTTCAATGATACCGTCGTTCTCCAGCTTCTGAAGCTCCGCCTCGACCTTCTGACGGACATGGAAAGGGACCCGTCTGTGCGGCTGGCACGTCGGTTGGATGTCGGGGTCTATATGCAGTTTCACCTGGAAGTCTTTCAGCTTTCCGATTCCGGTGAAAAGCTCTGGGTAGCTCTGCAAGAGTTCATCTGCGACAGTACGCCCACTGGGTGGCATCACTGGCGGCGTGTTCACCATATTGATGATCTGGATCAGCCCTAGTTCACTGGCAGTTGCGTAGCTGAGCAGAGATTGTCCGGCGTCGCCTCTGAGAACGTAGAACACACTCTCTGTCCGCTTGTTAGTAGCCTGTACTTTGCATGCAAATTTACCAATGATAGGTAGAGCGTTGTTGGACCCATATGGAAATATTTTGATCATGGCTGTGCTGAGCATAGGCTTTGGGTCAAGTGTGTTTAACACATCTTCATTAATTATGTTGACAGCTGCTCCTGAATCAATCAGTATTTTAACACTGACACCATTCAGCTTGATGTTGGTCTGGGGTTGCTGTATACTTGTGCTGTTGATTACATACACATACCTTTCGTCTCCACTTGATGAGTCTCTTGATTTGGTCTCGGAGCATGCTGTCACCTGGTTCACTTTCTTAGTGCTCCGCTGCTTGTAGTGAGCTGTGTCTTCCTCTTGGCTTTGATGTGCTAATTTCTGACCACGGCAGTGTTTGGCATAGTGGTTAGGCTTTCCACAGGCCCTGCAGTCCTTCCCTCTGGCTGGACAGTCACCCTCGTGTGGATAATTTCCTCCACAGTTTCTACATTGCAAGCTCTTCTCTTTGTGCCTGTATGCTGCATGTTGCTGTTTGGCGCCCTTGAGATGCAGTGCATTAATTGCGGTGACAGCCTTCTCTTCTATGCTTTCTGCTTGTTGTTCAGAGATCTCTAACATTCTCCCTAGGTCTAACATATTAGTCAAAGTCATGTTTGGCTCTCTGAGCGCTCTCCTGCGCAGCCGTGATGAGGTACAGCTCTGTATTATTTGCGCGACTATTTCTCTGTCTGCATCTGCAAATTCACAATCTTTAGCTAGCATCCTCAGTCTGGTATGAAATGTGTCTAAAGACTCACCGGGAAGCTGTATGGCTTGTCTGAACTTGTACACGAGGTAGTGTGTGTTCTTTTTCGGTGAGAAATATCCGTGGAGCTTCGTCTTTGTGTTTTCATAGTCATCACTGTCGTCAGCCAGCGTGTCGTAGATATCATGGACTCTCTCTCCAGCTAAGTGAAGCAGCAGTGCCCTTTTCCTTATTTCTTGAGTAATGTTTGTGGCTACGGTGTAATTTTCAAATCGGTTGATCCATTTGTTCCATCGCGTTCCAAGCGAACTGGGATCGGTTTCTGTGTCGAATGGCTGTATGGCCATGTGGCCCGAAAATGCCGACTGCATGATACTAGCGTTAGCCTGGGTAGCTTAGCTTAGCTTCTTGCTAGCTAACTACTCACTTCGACTTTTCCGGACGGATTCTTCTTCTTCCTCCTTCAAAAATCGACACTGGTGGCGTTTCCACTTTGAATCCTCGTCGCCATTGTGATATTCTGACGTGTAGTAAGAATATAATGTATAAATGATGAGACACACACTGGATATCAATTTGGCTCTTTAGTTATTCGACGTGCACGCATCACAGCATATGCATTGACTGACTCCAGACTGCGCATGACCGGGTCTTGACTCTTGACAGTGTATCGAGTCTACCACCGGGTGGCAGTAGGTGGTCTAAACATTACATGCACTGTCTCACCTCCCACCACGTAGACCATGCCCTCCAGCACGGCCACACCCAGCCCACTGCGGGCCTGGTGCAGGGAGGACACAGTGGTCCAGTATTGACCGAAGGAGTCAAAGCGCTCCACACAGCTGAGGGCTCTCCTGTCACTCCAACGGCCGCCCGGCAGCAGAGTGAAGCCTCCTGAGAGGGCGAAACCAGACGTGACGTGAGAGTGTTTTTACTACGCAAACGTAGGGAGATGAGGGCTGTATTGAAACTTGATAATCAAATGATTTTACAGGAACAACAAAGAGGTCTCCCCGCCACTTTTTTTGGTAAACAGCTGAGGGATGGGGCTGGAGAAATGTAACACATCTCAAATTAATAGACTGAGCTATGTATGCTTGGGCTCAAGAATTAATGGCTACAAATCATTAATTTAAATGTCCAAAAATGTATATACCAATCCCAGACTGCCCCTTTAAAGTTTACCACAGAGGCTTACCTATGGCATAAAGATATGTCCTGGCTTTTCTTCTGGGCCTCATCCTAGCAGGCTGTAACAGACTGTACATCTTATTCTCCTTGGGAGACTTGGTCACCTCTGTGTATTCTCTCAGCTGAGTCTGCAGTGCCACCTGCAGGCTGAAGTCAGAAATGCCTGCAAGGAGAAATTAAATGACTAGTCGGTCAGTTTATGCATGGAATCATCCAGTGCTGTCAAGTCGTGAGTCGTCAAGGTGAGCTCCAGGCTTCTCTGTGTACTGCCTCTGAACTGTACTGTGGGTCTCAACTACCTTCGATGTACTTGAAGAGTCTCTGTGGGGAGAGCAGAGGGAAGCGTACAGGATCCAGCACCTCCACCACATGCTTCTCCCTCTTGGCCACGTCCTGCAGCAGCCAGTCCATGGCTGCCGTGAACACCTGGTACTCGTCCTCAATCCTCAGCTCCTCGCTGCGCAACAGCTTCACCAGTTGGTCCTTCGACAGGCCCCAGAACTCATCAGACACACACACCTAGACAGACAGAGTTTCTTTGAGTTTCTTCTTTGAGTTTCTTCTTTGAGTTTTTATGTGTTGGCTTGAACGTTTTTTTTTACTGATTTAAAGATGGGATATTCGTTTCTGTCATAGCTACATACAAAGTAGATTAAAATGAGTGGTAAGGAGAGATATCCTGCCTTGGAGAAGTCATTTAGGAACTTAAATATTAAAATTATAGAAAAGGAAGATAAAGGGAAAGAGAGGGATGAGGAAGGAAAGAGAATGTTGCACCTGCAGGAAGTGGACATGGATGTAGTTCTCAGTGAATTCCAGCATGTCCAGACAGGCGATCTGCTCCAGGAACTGGTAGACACCAACGCAGTTAGATGGGTCCATGTGGCCCTTGAGGAACTCTCCACAGATGGACACCACCTCACTCAGCTGCAGCATGTCTGCTGCCACCATCAGCTCCTGCATGTTCTCCACTGTCACGTTGATCATACCTGGGGGGGTGGGGGGGGCAAGCAGCTCAGACTTCATTCAGAGAGATGCACACAAACAAAGAAGCTATCCTATCATCAATCAAAATAAGCATCACCTAGGCTATATAACATGGTGGTGCAATTCATGTGTATTAGCTTTCTGAACATTGGCTGTTGACTGAGAATAATAGCTAAAGAAAGGACCTTAAATAGTGTAATGAATGAAGTAATGTCCTATGCATGAATGATACCAACAATATATCTTTCTCTCTAATCGTTGTGTAGATACTGTCTGTGGGTGGAGAGCATGTATCCTGTCAGGACCTGTGTAGACAAACTGCAGCAGGACCTCGAAGACTTCGGCCTCCACTCCCAGGATCTGGACCTCCTCGTTGTCAGCCTCACTCATCCCCCCGGAGAAGAGGGCAGAGAAGTAGGGGCTGCTGGCAGCCAGGACCAACCTGTGCACACTGAAGACCCGTCCACCCACCCTCAGCCTCACGTCACAGAAATCTGTGCGGAGCCTCATCTTGTTCATTTGGGCCAGTATGAGTCGAGCATAGCGGTCAGAGGCATAGAGAGCCTTCTCAGGGCTGGTCAGAGTCCCCACAGCAGCAGCGGTGTCACCATGGCTGCTACTCCAAGAGATGGAGGTAGAGGCAGGTGGGGAACGAGGTGGACCCATTAAGGACATGGTGACTCAGTCACAGAGACAGGGGCTGTGGTGTGTCCACCCGCCTACAGCTTCATGGCACAAGATTCTCTAAGCAGACACGTCATCTGACTCTAGGGCGAAAAAGGATGACACACATGACTGTGACTGACACACTTTCAAAAGTCACATTAAATTATTCATAGTTCATTAAGTCATAGTAATACATGGAGCAAAGATGTGGTGCTATTGTTTAATCGTGACTTCAGCTTGAGTGTTTGTATATACAAGACATTGTGAGGGATATGTGCTTGTCCCTATTGAGTGCAATTGATGCATTATGTAGAGACTGTTAACTGTTTTCTCAAGAGATCCATTTGTGTCATTATAGTCTTTATTTTTGTACACATCATCATCTGATCTGGTTCAAACTTGCACATGACACATTTCCTTAAGCAAATTTCACCAAAACAAAATAAAGTAGCAATGCGTAATAACATAATTTCCACAATAGTTCAGCCTAAATCCATAGTTTTAGTCTAGCTGCAGAATAACAGACTTGTATATTTAGGTGGGCTAAAATCAGACATATTTTGCTGTAGCTAAATAAGTATAATAACATAAGAACATGTTATCTTTACAAGATGTGCAGCAGCATCAGTTGTTTAGGTGTCGTGAGCTTAGAATGATAAGGTTCTATCTCCGTTTAGGGCAGTTCAGAGATATTGAGCGTCAACGTTTTTACATTCCATTAAGTGTCGTGAAATTCTAAGTCTTTACATAATAGGGTACGATATTTATAGTAGCTTTCAGTTGTTTGAAAACGGTACTGTCAGGCCAAAACCTTCCGCTTGCCAAAAGCTACCGGGGGTGCGGCCTAACGCGTCACGACCAGCTGGCACGCGCACGCGTCACGACCAGCTGGCGAGTGTTTTTGAAACCTCCGTTTTGGCCGCCATTAGCGAAAAGCTTTAATTTGCCTCTACAAGTGTTAATATGTCATTTTATGAAGTTTTAATATGTTTTCAGGCGAGAAAGTAACCATATATATTCACAAAATGTATCCGGTTTATCAAAATAACCCGTTTATATATGAAAACACATATAATGCTATCGCGTCTCCACAGGCTAAAGTAGAACTACACTCATATCCTCAACTTATGTCCTAATCACACTACTGTCATACAAGTCGTACCTTCTCCTTGACATGGACATAAACACCTGCTACCTTCTTTGAAAGAAATCGCGATTTATTCAGTGAAAACTAGTACACCATTCAACATAGCATAACAATAGCATAGCATTCGCGGACACAGTCAGGCAATGCACCTAGCACAACAATAGCATAGCATTCGTGGACACAGTAACATAGACAGATAGACAGATAGACAGCTAGACAACTAGACAACTAGACAGCTAGACAACTAGACAACTAGACAGCTAGACAGCTAGACAGATAGACAGCTAGACAGCTAAACAGCTAAACACCAAGACAGCTAGACAGCTAAACAGCTAAACAGCTAAACAGCTAGACAACTAGACAGCTAGACAGCTAAACAGCTAAACACCAAGAGCTAGCTGTCTAGTTGTCTAGCTGTCTAGCTGTTTAGCTGTCTAGCTGTCTAGCTGTTTAGCTGTCTAGTTGTCTAGTTGTCTAGCTGTCTTTGTGTTTAGCTGTCTAGCTGTCTAGCTGTCTTGGTGTTTAGCTGTTTAGCTGTCTAGCTGTCTATCTGTCTAGCTGTCTAGTTGTCTAGCTGTCTAGTTGTCTAGTTGTCTAGTTGTCTAGCTGTCTAGTTGTCTAGCTGTCTAGTTGTCTAGTTGTCTAGCTGTCTAGTTGTCTAGCTGTCTATCTGTCTAGCTGTCTAGTTGTCTAGCTGTCTATCTGTCTAGCTGTCTAGCTGTTTAGCTGTCTAGCTGTCTAGTTGTCTAGCTGTCTAGTTGTCTAGTTGTCTAGCTGTCTATCTGTCTATCTGTCTATGTTACTGTGTCCACGAATGCTATGCTATTGTTGTGCTAGGTGCATTGCCTGACTGTGTCCGCGAATGCTATGCTATTGTTATGCTATGTTGAATGGTGTACTAGTTTTCACTGAATAAATCGCGATTTCTTTCAAAGAAGGTAGCAGGTGTTTATGTCCATGTCAAGGAGAAGGTACGACTTGTATGACAGTAGTGTGATTAGGACATAAGTTGAGGATATGAGTGTAGTTCTACTTTAGCCTGTGGAGACGCGATAGCATTATATGTGTTTTCATATATAAACGGGTTATTTTGATAAACCGGATACATTTTGTGAATATATATGGTTACTTTCTCGCCTGAAAACATATTAAAACTTCATAAAATGACATATTAACACTTGTAGAGGCAAATTAAAGCTTTTCGCTAATGGCGGCCAAAACGGAGGTTTCAAAAACACTCGCCAGCTGGTCGTGACGCGTGCGCGTGCCAGCTGGTCGTGACGCGTTAGGCCGCACCCCCGGTAGCTTTTGGCAAGCGGAAGGTTTTGGCCTGACAGTACCTTTATCCGCGTTCGTAAATTCGCCAGAGCCCAGCCCACACTGGGTTCAATGTTATAATGGACCAAGTAATTTGATTGGACGAGAGGCCGTCACTCGCAAAGTGAATTTACGAAGGCGGCCCCTACATTCTCAGCTCACTGGACACTGACGTGTTTCAGTTCAGTGAATGGACTACGCGCAGTCGAAGCTCTGAGAAGCACTGAATGATTGGATGAACGACTCTTTTGGACAAATCTTTTTAGTGAACTGATTGTAATGAATGAGTTCACTGAAAGGAACTGCTTTGCCCATGACGTCACGACAGAACTTTCATGACCCCCCCCCCCTATATATATATATTTTTTTTTTGTGCAAATCTCCATGATTCACGTGGATGACCTATTTTGAGTTAAAAACGGCGAATTTCGCAGAAAGGTGACTAGTTTGCATCACTGATATATTATAATTATATTATGTTAATAAGTTAAAAGAACATCAGGTGTAGGGCAGTATTTTTCCAGTGATCTCTCTCTCTTGCTCTGAACGAGGGTAAACAAAAATGACATGACTGCTTTCTGGTTATAACCGCTTCACTTTTTCGAATTGCTCATTAAGGACGGAAGACAGCAGAGACTGAACCCAGAACATCTGCTTGTACAGTTTTCGATTTGGTTGGCGCCCATAATGTAATGTCTCCCTCGTAATGTCAATTAGATAATTCTCCATAAGCCCACCTCTGGAAACCTGTAGCACAGAAACCCGGAATCCCCCATGGAAATTGACTTTAAACTGAGCCAGGCCAAGTGAAGAGGGATTGCTATATATTTTGTATTATTAATTTTTTCATTAGTAGTATTAGCCTGCTGACAGTCTGAAGGGAAGGGGAGAGAGTGAGAGTTCAGCTGGGTAACAGGTCATTCACCAACACCTATTAGCATGTCAGGCTAGGGGCTGCAAGGCAGGGAGAGTTCAACTACTGGACAATCCACGTATGTGCGAGAAAGGGAGGGAGGGAGAGGGAGAGGGAGAGGGAGAGGGAGAGGGAGAGGGAGGGGAGGGAGGGAGAGGGAGGGAGAGAGAGAGGGTTCCTACAAGTTTCAACAAGTCAAATTAAAGACCGTTTTAGACCTTTTTATAGACCTCTTTGAATAGAATTTTAGACCTATTCGCGATACCGTTTGGTAGCTTTTTGTCATCCTCGAGGTGATGAAATTAGGGATTTCACTGCCAAACAGACAAAAAAGGAAGCGAATTGGCATTTTTTTGGTTTGCAGCTTGATTCATTTCCACGTAAATAGATGTGGTCAGACTGATTTCCTAGAGAGAGAGAGAGAGAGAGAGAGAGAGAGAGAGAGAGAGAGAGAGAGAGAGAGAGAGAGAGAGAGAGAGAGAGAGAGAGAGACTGGACAATCCCTGGCTGCTTGGAATGAAACAAAGCATTATGGATGTATATGATATATTATTAGAATAGAATAGAATAGAATAGAATAGACTTTATTGTCGTTGTACAGTTGCCTATACAATGAAATTGTAGTGGCTCTTCCGAAGGTGCAAAAAAACACAAAACATATTCACATATTCACAAACATATACACATATAAGATAAACATTTATGAACATGTCTTATGTCTACTGTTCAGTGTTCTGATGGTCCATGGGTAGAAACTGTTGGACAGCCTGTTTGTTCTAGCCTTTATGCTCCCGTACCTCACTCCAGAGCGCATCAGGCTGAACAGGTGGTGACCAGGGTGGAGGTGGTCTTTAAGAATCCTTCCTGCTCTGGAGAGGCACCGAGAGCGTGCCACGTCATCCAGGGAGGGCAGGGGACAGCCGATTATTTTTTCCGCTGACTTCACCACTCTCTGCAGTCTCTTTTTGTCCACTACTTTGCAGCCAGCGTACCATGCTGTGATGGAGAATGTCAGCACACTCTCAATGATGGAGTGGTAGAAGGTTACCAGCAGCTTCTCCTCCACCCTGTTTCTTTTGAGAACTCTCAGGAAATGGAGTCGCTGCTGGGCCTTCTTTACCACCGCTGTGGTGTTGGCTGACCAGGTGAGGTCCTCTGAGATGTGGGTTCCCAGGAACTTAAAGGAGGGGACTCTCTCCACAACGTCTCCGTTGATGTAGAGTGGAGCAGGGTCTGCCTTTACCTTTCTGAAGTCCATGACCACTTCCTTGGTCTTCTTGATGTTGAGAGTCAGGTTGTTTGTGACACACCACTCTGTCAGCCGCTGCACCTCGTCCCTGTAGGCTGACTCATCCCCTCCGGTTATGAGCCCCACCAAGGTGGTGTCATCCGAAAATTTAATTATTGCATTGGTGGGGTGGGTGGGGGTACAGTCATGGGTGTAGATGGAGTACAGGAGAGGGCTCAGAACACAGCCCTGTGGAGAGCCGGTGCTGAGCATGAGGGTGGAGGAGTTGTGTGGACCCATCTTGACTGTCTGTGGGCGGTTGGAAAGGAAGTCTTTGATCCAGGCACAGGTGGCAGGGGGGAAGTCCAGGGCAGCTAGCTTGTCCACGAGGATATCGGGGATGATGGTATTAAAAGCTGCACTGTAATCAACAAAGAGCATCCTCACTGATGGCCATTGATGGCCATTATCGGTTTTTATAAAGATAGGGCTGGCAGTAGCAGGCGCAAGCGCAGCTGGAACCCTGTCTGTGACACCGTACGCCTGGGAGCCGCCCGCAGCAGCCCCAACACGCACGCGCAGCCCAGGCCGAGGTGGCCGCCGTGGCCCTGGAGTTCTGATGTGTTTAACAGTCTACTCACTGCAGGTGTGGCGTGAGAACCACAGAGGAGAGGAACAGGGGCCGCTTCTTGATCTGCCGTCTGAACCCGAAGATGGCGTTCTGCTGGAAGCCCTCGCGTATGTTCAGGATGTACTGGTTCTGAAGTGTTATGAACCGAACCTCCTTCAGACCACGGCCACTCGCCTCCTCTATCAGACGAACCACAGGCTGGAGACAGAGAATGTGGGGGGTAGGGGGAGGAGGAGAAAGAGAGAATGTGGGGGGTAGGGGGAGGAGGAGAAAGAGAGAATGTGGGGGGTAGGGGGAGGAGGAGAAAGAGAGAATGTGGGGGGTAGGGGGAGGTGGAGAGAGAGAGGGGGGAAGAGAGAGAGTGGTCTGTTATTAAAGCAAAATATTCAACTTGAACAATCCAGTTTCAAAATCTTTAGGGCAAGGCAAGTATTTTTGTGTAGTACATTTCATACAACTGGGGCAATTGAAAGTGCTTTACATATAGCCTAAAAAAGAATATATATATATAGATAAACATTTAATAAGATAATGAATAAAATAATGGAAATGAATAAAACGACATGAATGGAAATGTTAGTGTTTAATCATAACTGTTGCAAAACAAACAAACAAAATTGGGGTTTTTAGCTTAGATTTAAATATTTCTAGGGTTTGGGCCTGTTTGATTTCTTCAGGGAGTTTGTTCCAGGAGCATGCAGCAGCATGACTGAAAGCTGCTGCACCGTGTTTTGTTTTCACTCTGAGAATGATTAGCTGATTAGTGACAGCTGACCTTAGGGGCCTTGCTGGAATATAGGGTGGGAGGACATCTGATACGTATTTTGGTCCAAGACCATTTTGTGATTTGTATACAATTTAGGAGTACTTTGAATTCAATCATCTGAGAGACTGGTAGCCAGTGTAGAGATCTCATGATTGGTGTAATGTGTTCAAACTTCTTCGTTTTGTTTGGATGAGCTGCAGCTTACAAACAGCCTGTTTTAAACAGTTTTGTGATTGGTCCGAATTTAGCGGGACATTTGGATTTCCTCTCTCTCTCTCTTCGCCCGTCGCCGGTCCCTTTAATCCCATACGTATCCTAATCGAAAATGCAACATCAGCGACGACTGTGGGTTATTGCATTTACTGCTGTTCTCTGGTTCATGTTCTTATACCAGTGCTCAGTATAGAGTATTTTAAATGAACATTCGTAATGTAGTCTCTGATGTTTATGGTCAATTAAATCAGCCTATTTTGTGAAACAAATAATGTTCCCGCTAATGGGTTAACCGAGCATTCTCGCACCTAACGTGCAAGCACCTAGCTTCGAACTATTTATAGCAATATGCGCGGGGCAAAAATAATCTATTGCCTCTAAAATCACCATGAACAGAACGGCGGAGGTACGGGTAAACAGAGCTCATGTTGGTGTCCTCAACAGTGGCGGCTGGTGCTAAAATGTTTGGGTGGGGCAAAGGTTATGGGGGCATGCTCCACGGGGAAGAATATCAACTTTAACATCTGGATTTACAGTCAATTTTAGCATGAGAATAGCTCTACCCCCCTCTACAGACCTCTTCATCCCCTCTACAGTACCCACCTCTACATACCTCTCCATCCCCTCTACCCACCTCTACAGACCTCTCCATCCCCTCTACCCCCCTGTACAGACCTCTCCATCCCCTCTACCCCCCTGTACAGACCTCTCCATCCCCTCTACCCCCTGTACAGACCTCTTCATCCCCTCTACCCTCCTCTACAGACCTCTTCATCCCCTCTACCCTCCTCTACAGACCTCTTCATCCCCTCTACCCCCCTGTACAGACCTCTTCATCCCCTCTACCCCCCCTGTACAGACCTCTCCATCCCCTCTACCCTCCTCTACAGACCTCTCCATCCCCTCTACCCTCCTCTACAGACCTCTTCATCCCCTCTACCCCCCTGTACAGACCTCTTCATCCCCTCTACCCCCCTGTACAGACCTCTTCATACCCTCTACCCCCCTGTACAGACCTCTTCATCCCCTCTACCCCCCTGTACAGACCTCTTCATCCCCTCTACCCCTCTGTACAGACCTCTTCATCCCCTGTACAGACCTCTTCATCCCCTCTACCCCCCTGTACAGACCTCTTCATCCCCTCTACCCCCCCTGTACAGACCTCTTCATCCCCTCTACCCCCCTGTACAGACCTCTTCATCCCCTCTACCCCCCTGTACAGACCTCTTCATCCCCTCTACCCCCCTGTACAGACCTCTTCATCCCCTCTACCCCCCCTGTACAGACCTCTTTATCACCTCTACCCCCCTGTACAGACCTCTTCATCACCTCTACCCCCCCAGTTTTCTCTACAATTTCTACAATTTTCTCTCTACAGTTTCTACACGTCAACGTGTACCGAAACACTTGTTTCCAACGTGGTCCTACGTTTCTCCTACACCAAGACACATACAAAGAGCATAGAAACATACAAAGAGCATAGAAACATACAAAGAGCATAGAAACATACAAAGAGCATAGAAGATACAATCAGAATACAGTCTGCCATTCCTTCTCCCAGCATCGATTTGGTTTTCCTATCATGACTGAAGGACAGATGATTCACTTACTTACACAAGTTTGACTTCGGTAATAGGTCCAGTTGCAATATCATCAAGTTGGGAACAAAAGATGCCTCCTTCTAATCCATTTGTTCAATTTGTTTACAAAGTCCGGTAGTGGTTTGCTGTGTGATTTGCTGTTTACTTCCATATTCCCCCTGCGTGTTGGTCGCACGGCAGCGGAGACGGCAGCGGAGACGGTCGCTGATAATTAAGACCAGCAGTAGAATGTTGCCAATAGACATATTACACAAAACACAAAACGAACAAAACAAATAAAAACACGAAGCAAACATTACTAGCCGCCATAGAAGCAGGTGAACGAACGTGATCTGAAATGTAGGTTAGCTACGCCGGCCGTATGACATGACGTAAGCACGTACGATTCTTTGTGCATGTCCCAAAACCCCATAGACAAATGACCGAATGGCCTGAAGTTACCAAAATAGATTTTACATGCAAGTCTACGAGAACAGCCTAGTGCAACTTCGAGTAGACTGAAAGTTGCCCTGAAAGGGGCGGGACTTGAAGCTGATTGGAACATACTCCACAGAACACTAGCTGATTGGACTATGATATACTCCACAGAACACTAGCTGATTGGACTATGATATTCAGAAGCAACACTGTCTAGAAGTCATAGAAAAAAAATCTCTCTCTTCTCCCTTTGGTGGGGCATTGTCCAATTGCCCCTAATGAACCAGCCTCCCCTGGTCCTCAAAGGTAAGAGTTGGTTTTCTTTAACTCAACTGATAGCATTACCTTGCTGTTGTTGTTTACCGAATGCTCCATCTGACTGTCACACTGTGATTTTACTTGTGTAAACAGTTAATGAGTAACGTTAGCCGGTTTTGTGCGTGTACTCATGTAGGCCTACTTCGTATTGATCTTTCTGTGTGTGTGTGTGTGTGTCATGCGCGTTCCGCATGTTCCGCTGCAGCTGTAGGATATATTGGTATTTGATCACCTTCTATATAAAATCACCTGCTCGGCTTTAATGACTTAACCGCTATTTAAGAAATTATAATTGTTGCCACCCTCTAGTTTTTGGTGAAATTACGTCTTTGTTCGCTCCGCGCGCGAAAAATGACCGCTCCGCCACTAATGTGAACAATCCTGGAGGAAACACTGCTAACTAGACAGGTACAATCCTGCAAGCACACTAATAAATAAAAAGTCACCTGTGGTCTGTTTCTTAGCAACAGCTTATAGGCTACATTAAAATGTACATGTTCATGGTGTAAACCAAAGGGGAGGTGTTACATTTATAGGCTACCTTTTAGAATAGAGTTATGTTACATTAGCTTAAATGACAAACCCTAACCCATTCATAATTGAAATAAAACCATACATTTGCTTTTAATCTTCAGTACCCTGTGCACATCCAACACCCAAATTAAATCACAAAACCCAGAAGGTGAGTGAAGTTTTTCTCCTCATGTTGCTACTCAGTAATTTAGTATTTCTTTATAAGTACAAAGTAATTAGAGATAGCCTATTGTAATCAGATAGTGATGCTGTTACAGTTTATGAACAGTCTCTATTACACTTGTGGAATAACAACCACTCAGCTCCCTTACTGTGCAATATCTAAGGAATGTAGGGATGCACCGAATGTTCGGCAGCCAAAGTTATTCGGCCAAAAATAGCACATTTGGTGTTCGGCCGAATGTGTGAAAAGGCCGAATATTCACCGAATACAAGACTGTGAATGAGATGAGCATTAGGTGATGATTGCCTACTGCCAAGTCATATAATTACAGCAAACATGTAGGCAGTTTGGCATCTGTTCTCTTAACAACGAGAGGCACATTCCGATATTATGGGTGTGTGTTCTCACTAGAACATTTGCTTCACTTGATGAAACGGAGTTTAGGATAAAATTAGCTTTGCTCTGCTTCGTTTGGGGCGGTGAGAACGCGCATTCGAAGTCGCTCCCGCAGCAAACAACCAACGGATGCTCCGCTTGAAAAGGGTGGTGTAACAACTCAATAAAAACGTTTTACATGTGTAATTAATGTTACTGCACAGGCATAAAACAGACAAAATCCAGTGCAGCTATCATAGACAATAGTTTAATTCAGGGCATGACTTTTGAGAATATTCAACTTACATTAGGTTTTCTGAAGTCAGTCTGGGCAACATTGTTGTGGCAAGAGGCTCATTCCTGAAATGTAATTGAACACACTTCATTAAAATGCCAATATATCATACTATCCCATGTGGCTTAATCTTCAGAGCAGAGGTCCATTCCTAGAGGGCAGGGACATACGCACCCAGTGAGCAATAGACGTCTTTTCAACCTCGCGTCTACAATATAAACCAATATAGACCAGCTATATTACGGCTATATTTTCTACTTATCTTAAATGCATAAAAACCGTTATTAAACCCCTCTAAACTGTCAGAATACGTCCCAGACGTCATGTAGTATGAGATTCCATGTAGTCTAGCATAGTTATTCATGCGGAAGTGGTGGTTTAAATTGCGTCTATACGTCGCTGTCCTTTAACCCAGATAAATGCGGTCTGTGTCTAAACCTGTTTTAGTCTAGCAGCACGTTGAGTTTAAATTAATACCCTAAACGCCTGTAGATTGTCAAAATATGTACCAGACCGTCATTTAGTCTGAGATTCCATGTAGTCTAGCATAGTTATTCATGCGGAAGTGGTGGTTTAAATTGCGTCTATACGTCGCTGTCCTTTAACCCAGATAAATGCTGTCTGTGTCTAAACCTGTTTTAGTCTAGCAGCACTTTGAGTTTAAATTAATACCCAAAACGCCTGTAGATTGTCAAAATATGTACCAGACCGTCATTTAGTCTGAGATTCCATGTAGTCTAGCATAGTTATTCATGCGGAAGTGGTGGTTTAAATTGCGTCTATACGTCGCTGTCCTTTAACCCAGATAAATGCGGTCTGTGTCTAAACATATTTTCTACTTATCTCAAATGCATTAAAACCGTTATTAAACCCATTCTATTGTCCTTACGCTCTACTCTATGACTATGAGGCTGGGAAGACAAATCGGCAACACACTACATGAACTGAATTGAGATTATATAGAAAAATAGTCATAGTACCAGGTGTTGATGACTGCAGAGGAGAGTCTATCATTGTAGAGTCATCAGTGGCTTTTCAAACAAAGATCAAAGCACATGAACAACTTTAAACAGGAACAAGTAGCACAGAATGAGAGGAAAGACCAGTTATATTTTAAAAATACAAACGCATTGCTTACAGGCATATTCTTCTTTGTCCTTTTCTTTTAATTCAAAGAGGTCCATAGAAACTGATCGTTAAAAGGAAATATCGTTAAAATGTGCTTTCTTAAATACAAAAAACGTCACATAATAATCGCATTACGTTTTGCTACATGTAACCGGTTGGTTATTATTTCCAGTTTGCGGTTAATGTAATTTTGGTTAACAAATGCTTTCTTTCGCTACGATTGGAGACGGGTTACCACGTGACCATGGGACGTATTGAATTTCCCGGTTGGAACAGTGAAAAGTAGTATTTTTGGGATGTTTTGTACATTGACACTACATTATTATTGTTAAAACACTATTCCACTAATACCATTATTATTATATAATGGAATGCCTATAGAAACTATTGTTGTGGTTAAACCGTGACCTACATTGACGTGCCAGAGAATGACTACCCTCCCTCGAAACCATCGCGGGTATCGCTTCTCGGCCTTTTGGCTAAGATCAAGTGTATCTGTTCTTATCAGTTTAATATCTGATACGTCCCCTACCCGGGGACGTTATATTAAATTGATTTTTGGAGCAGGGAGATGGAATAGGGGCTTGCTCCGTCCACACCACGCATCGACCTGGTATTGCAGTACCTCCAGGAACATAATATTTCAACGGCATTTCAAGGTCTAAATATACGCCAAATTGGAAATTGAAACAACGTCTATGTTTAGACGTTGAAATGCCGTTGAAACATAGACAGGGAAACAACGTCTAAACATAGACGTTGTTTCAATTTCCAATTTGGCGTATATTTAGCCTCGATTTCGCCTAGACGTCTACAGGCCATTTAGACGTTGTTTAGACGTCTAATCAACGTAAAATTGCTCACTGGGCATATTCAGCATTGTATAGAATGGAATGGAACGAGGAATGGTACTGCAGGGTTCGACATTAACGGTTGCCCTATTGCCCAGGGCAAGTAAAAGAAAATAGCAGTACGCTGTTTTGTTTTTTTCGAATCTCGATTTCTCCTATCAGTTGCGGGCTGCCGCTGTCTGCCTTGGCTGAACCTCTCTGCCTGTTGGGAATGACGTCATTAGACGTAGCTTTTAGTTTGTTCATTCGAAACATGGTGGAAGGCTCGCAGCCAAAGTTAGCTAAATTAGATTATGAAAAAGATAATAGACGCAGAAACATATCCATGGGTGGAGAACGATACCACAATACCAGCTATGTACTGCACTGTCTGCAGACAATTCCCGGGCATGTGAACTAGGGGTGGGACAAAATATTGATCTGGCAGTTGCGCGCTGCAAAAACTGAAACGTCAATCTCTGCGGTGTAGTATCCTACAGATACAGAAACGTAGGTGCCTCATTGGCCACTGTTGTATGTAGCTGGTGGTCTTGAGGGTGGTTTGTCCTGGTGGTCTTGAGGGTGGTTTGGTCATCAGACCTGAGGCAACGGGAGGGGGTGTGGAGGGGGACGAGGTCGGCAAGGTAGGAGGGGGCCAGATTGTTGATGGCTTTGTCAGTGGTGAGTAGGATTTTGAATTGGATCCTGTATTTGACCGGGCTGGTATTTGTCCAGGTTTGGAGGACAGGGGTGATGTGGTCACGGCGGCGAGTGGAGGTGAGCAGACGGGCAGCAGAGTTCTGGACGTATTGGAATTTGTTTAGGATGTTATTAGGCAAACCGTAGAGGATGCTGTTGCAGTAGTCGAGTCGGAAAGTTATGAAGGCGTCCTTGATGATGTAATCGCCTATGTAACACTCTATGACAAACAACGCCATTGGCTGATGGAAGTGCAGTGGCTGGTTTGGGTTCTAGAGTGACACAGATCTTCCTTGGTCCTCCTGGGGTTAGTTCATATTAGTAACATCTGCTGGCATGGGGTAATGGTTTATTACATGTTAATGAACATGTTAATTTAGTCGCAACAAGGACAATATTCAAGCGCTCAGGCTATGCCACAACGCCTGGTATCCATTCGTAAACTTTGTTTGAGAAAGCTGATAAAGTAGCATGTTATCTATTTAAAATGTGACAAACAATGTCAAACGAAATGCAACGTCATAGATTCTAAATGCACCTCGCTGCTGCTGAATATTAATGCACCCATTGATACTTTGCGCTCCGTGCCAGATAGTGCAAACAATGTGTTAACGTTTCTTTGTCTCAAGTGATGTCAAGGAATTGTGCATATGGGTCATTCTACAAAAACGGTGGCATTTGGAATTGCAAATATCTTTTTACTTAATCAAAAATTAGTGTACAATAATAATTAACCTCTTACCTTTTACAATCCCCAAAAATGAAAGCTTAATGTATAGATTTTTTAAAAATACATTCACTCAAACCAGGAGGAGTAGTAACGGCAATGACAATTTACAGAACAAATGGGTTTTTACTAAATGGCCGCTGCAGTACCTTAAGCCACATGTCTTCAATCATATCAAAATCATTCAAATATCAAATTTAATCAATATCTTTTTATTTTTTATTTTATTCCCCTTCGTATGGAATGAGTAACACCAGTGACATATTTAAAAGCCTTGTGTAGAATTTAACACATACATCGTCAAATCTATAACAAATGAAGAGAGACAGCAGACTGACCATGTGCATATGTTGATCACATGTCCTCCAATGACCTCTTGAACCAAAAAGTACTTCTAAAAGTTATTTCATTTCTTTCAAAATAAAAGTTTTGTGAGGCAGTAACACCAATGACATGAAATGGCGTGACCACTCTTACCATTATATTATTTATAATATTTAGTTGGTGTTTCAGCTTTTTAGGTTTTCTATTCCATAAATGTGACATTTGTGTTTACTTCATGACATTTAAAGTAGGAGAAAAATAAAATAAAATAACTCAAAATATGGTACTAAACTTCAATACATGGTCAGAGTGACAAGCAAATTGCTTGCACTTGGTATTTTATATAAATTATAAAAAACAAGAATTGCTCATTACATGACTCAAATATATGTTATTATGATAAGAACAATGTATATTTATCTAAAACATATATTACATGTGATCATTACGTTTATTTAAAGTATTTTGATTGCTGCAAAGGTGAGAGACAGGAATGCCACCGTTTCTGTAGAATGACCCATATACGTTATTCATATCTTGCAGTAAGTTCTATAGTATCTTGAAGTTGAAGTTTGTATGTAAACTTGAAGTTGTATGTAAATGTTCCATTGGTTTAGTATATGGTACTCTGGTAATTAAATTATGAAGCTACTCTTCCAATTAATGAGACAACTGAAAATATATTTTAATAAGTAAAATGCATAGTTTAATATTATTAGTATGTATAGCATAACGATACTGCTGGCTACTCTGTAGCCTCTTTTCTAAATAGGACAGACATCAGTCTTCACATAGATACAATAGACATCTATAGTCCTTTAAACATTTTAACTCCTGCTTTCTGGGCAGTTCGGCCTTTTGGCAATGTTTTTTGTATGAATGATGGCAGTCAGTGTGTGTGTGTGTGTATGTTAGAGACGAGTAAGAAAGATGTAGGCTAAAAAAAACATAATTCCTGCTTTTTGCCTTTATAGTGGTATCTTTTCTTCAGTTAACACAGATATTGTGATGTATCGTTGATGAATTGTCTTACAATGTATTGAATATCGCAGAATCCCTGTATCGTGATACCATCGGTATCTGGGGGCAAAATATTGTAGGGAAATAGTGCAGGGAAAGTAAAAATGTTGATGGGGCAAGTAGATTTGAGAAGTACTTAGAGAAGTACTGTGAATCCTCTGTGTGTGCACACGTGTATGCCTACAAAGTCTGTGTTTGTATTTGCTTAATGAAGAAAAATAAAGACTAGAGGGCAAACAGTATGTTCTTGTATCTTTATTCCAACTCAGCAATGGAGAGCAGGAGAGTTGACGTTTAGGACGTAGCCTTTCTCAAGACAGACACAGAGGAATGAATACACACATATGGGTGTGAGAAGACATCAGATCCCACCCTCACCTGTGTGTAATTAACACCAATCACCAGGTAATATTTAACCAATAATATGCCATGATAGTCTACAGTGAGACATGGGGCAGAATGACAGCAAAGCCATGTACAAATAAATATCAAGGAATAGTGTCTGGTATTTGAACTCTGCACTTTACAGATAGGATCTACGTTTCTGATCATCATTCATTCCTTTGGGTCTCAATGTATCCCAAGACGTTAATCCTGGAGTCAAGAATCAAGTAGTGGTGGTGGTCTAGGGGAGTGAGTTGGACTAGTGATCAGAAGGTCATGAGTTCAAATCCCACTTGGGAACACCACCACTAATGTGCCCTTGAGTTAGGCACTTAGACCTAAATTACTCCAGGGAGACTGTCCCTGTAATCTATAATTGTAAGTCTCTTTGGATAAAAGTGTAGGCAAAATGGTGATATAAAAAGAATAAATAAAGTCTAAATCATTTTGATGATGGCATATATAAACTAAGATACATTGAACTGGCTAATAACAATAGTATTTAAACCAAAAAACATATATAGGATTTGTCTGGGGTTAGTAAAGCATTACCATAATAACCCAAAATGTATCAGCGGTAACACAGGAACAAAAAGCACCATCTTAACCGCCACACGGTTAAGCTTCCATAACAGCCGACATGCTGCTTGGCTTTCTTCTTGTACAGTCAGGCTGTGCACATGTCTCAGGATGACTAATATCAGTACCAGGAGCTGACACCTTAAGACAAGGCCAGTAGAATGAAACCTGTGTCTGATGTGTCTTTAGGTTTCCTTGTTGACTGAAACTCTACCCTCACTGGGAGCAGTGGTGTCTTTCACTACCACGTTGAGTTCCGGTGTTTGACTGCAGTCCTCCAGCTTCACTGCCACCGTCTCGGGACCCTCGCTGTGTGCTTGTCTGGGCTGGAGAACCACAGCCAGAACCCGGGGGTTCTATCGACTTGTGTTCAGACATGGTAGCTGGGCTGTGAGGTGGATCTGTGTAGTGTAAACAAAGGCAGAAGCACACACACAGTAAAGGGTAAATTGAGATTACCAAAATAGGATATGCATTACTCTGAATTGTTACACTGTGAATAATTGGGACAACAACATGAAACAATCTAGAAAATTAAGTTCAGTACAGAAACTGTAAATAGTCAGATAGATGGATTAAAAGATACAGACTGTGTGAATGTGTTACTATTATTAACTATTAGTGTTGTTCCGAGGCATGGCCACCGATACGCACAAAAATGCTGGTATCGGTTAGGGATGTCCCGATCCCACTTTTTCACTACCGATACCGATACCGATACCTGGGCTTCGGGTATCGGCGATACCGATACCGATCCGATATTTGTATAAATTTTTTGACCCCTGAATTTTTTTTATTTTTTTTTTATTTTTTTTTTCCTAACACCAGGGGAGCCACCCCTCCTAAATTTCGTTGTTTGGTACCTGTACTGTAGCAATGACAATAAAGACCATTCATTCATTCATTCATTCAAATACCTCCCCAGTATATAGTCCACACCAACAACAGTTAAATTAAAGACTGCCAGCCTTTATTAAAGCAACAAAAATAGTACTCTGCAGTACTCAGTGACCACCTCTCTTAAAACGACATGGACTTTGCTTTTGTTAATTTTCCATTCGAGCAGCATCTCCTCCATGGCTGCCTTAATGGAATCCCCAGTGTGTGAGCCACGGAACTCACGGGCATGCAGCACCGCTTTCTTGAAAGTAAAATCAGAGTCTATCCAGTGTGCTGTGAGACTCAACAACGACATTGGACACACGTCTGAGCTCCAAATGTCCGTTGTGAAGCTAATAGCATCGACATTCTCCAATAGTTTGGCGAGGAACTCACACACTTCATTGTGCATTTTCGGGATGGCATTTTCGGTTATATAATGCCGACTGGGCAAAGTATAACGCGGCTCTAGGTGTTCAATTAAACTCCGAAACCCCACATTCTCTACCACCGAAAGTGGTTGGTCGTCGAGCACAATAAACCGAACCAATTTCTCCGTTATTGCTTTTGCAATTTTGCTGTCTGGGGGGAGTTTCTCTCGCATCTCGCCAATGTTATGTTCAATAACGGAGTCGAACTCAGAGCTTGTAGTCGGAGCTGGCCTCTCCATTTAATCAAACACGAGTGTAACACAAAACGTAATACGGCACATGTCGTAAAGCCCAAACTGTCGTAAACACAGACGTAACACAGACGCGGATCGGGCACGCGGATCGGAGCCTTTTTTTTTTCTGGTCCGATCTCCGATCCAGCATTCAGGACCAATATCGGGTCGATATCCGATCTCAGTATCGGATCGGGACATCCCTAGTATCGGTATCGGCGAGTACTAACAAATAATAACACCCGATACCAAGCTCTTGTTCAAACGCAGCACGTTGCGTTTTTCTCAGCTTGTCTGCTATAGTAGCCTGACACAGCCTTCCTAACACAGACATGCCCAGGCATGCTCCTCTGCTGGAACGCTATTGGCCCAGAGCAGCTGCTCTCAACCAATGGCGTGGCAGCTTTTCACTATCGCGGAAAAACAAACACGCATGCTGTAGAGGTGTAGTGAGGAGAACATGTCGGCGGTTTGGAGATATTTCAAGGTGGATAGTCCGGTGTGTACAACGGATAAATGCACAATTTGCGGTCTCAATGTGTCGAGGGGTGGCACTAAAGCTGCCAGTTTCAATACTAGCAACTTAATTAAGCATTTAAAGGCAAAACATATTAAAGAGCACGAAGAACTGCAGCTGCGACAGCGAGCAAGAGAACGGATGGACCAAAACAACAAACGCTGAGTAGCTCATTCCATAAAAAGGACCAGTGGGACGCGACGAGTGAAATGGCAAGAAAGATGACTGAGAAAATGTCTGAAATGATTGTGCTCTGTGACCTGCCCCTCTCCTTTGTTGACAATGTGGGATTCCGCCTTTTTATGGCTCACGCTGTACCTAAATACAAAATACCAGGTCGCAAATACATCACGGAGACGGCCGTCCCTGCCCTCAATAGGAAGTTGACTGAGCATGTTTCAGATAAGCTAGGAAAGGTGCAGGCCATCAGCTTCACTACGGATATTTGGACCAGCGACGTCTCCCCACTGTCCCTGCTTAGTTTAACTGCTCACTGGGTGGACTCCGAATCATACAACCGGGAAAGCGTTGTGCTGCATGCAAACGAGTTCAAGGGGTCCCACACTGGTGAAGCAATTGCAGAAGCAATTGAGAGTATGCTGCTTAACTGGAACATCCCAAAGTCCAAGGTAACATTAGCCTACTTCTTTGTTCTTGTCTTACTCTAAAATGTTGTATTTTCTCTTGTGTTTTTATTTTCACTTGTCGTTTGTATACTTAATAATGTATTATTACTTAGTTATTATTGAAGGTCCACGCCATTCTCTGTGATAACGCCAGCAACATGAAGAAGGCGATGAGGGACTTGGGTGTTTCGAGAATGGGATGCTTTGCCCACTTGATCCAGCTAGTGGTGCAGGAAGGCCTACTGTCACAGCGGAGTGTGTGCGACGCACTGGCCAATGGGAGAAAGATCATCGGCCACTTCAAGCATTCCCCACTGGCCACTTCACGTCTGCAAACTGTACAGACTGAACTTGGAATGCCAATCAAACGGCTGAAACAAGATGTGCCCACCCGGTGGAATAGCACCTTCTACATGACAGAGAGTCTGCTGGAGCAGAAGAGATCTCTCTCAGCCTACGCGGCTGACTACGACCTCCCAGCCACCCTGAGTACCAACCAGTGGGCTTTACTTGAAAAAGTAAACATCGTCCTGGCTCCATTCGAGGAGATTACGAAACAAATCAGCTTTAGCACCTCCATCGCGTCTGAAGTCGTCCCCACGGTGGTGGTACTGAAGCGACTGTTGACCCGAGAGACCGAGGAGGACAGCGGGATAAAAACAATGAAAGCAACCCTACTAGCGGCTGTCGACAAAAGGTTCCAGACCGTCGAGGAGGAGCCCCAGTATGCTGTTGCAACCCTCTTGGACCCGCGTTACAAAGACAGGTGTGTATAATAGTGTGCTGATTAAGTATAAACGTTAAGTGTAAATATTAACTTTATTCAACACGTGTATTTTGTTTACTATGTTACTGCAGATACTTCACAAGTGTGGAAAGCAGCAAGCTTGCAAAGAGTGCACTGATGCAAGAGGTGGAGAAGACTGAGGAGTCTCGATCACTGGCAGCAGAGCCAGCCAACAAGGCCTCACGGATGGAAGCAGAGCCCCACACAAGCAGCAGGACCAGCAAGAGCTGCTTTAAGGGGCTGTATGAGGAAATCCTGCAAGAGCATGATGAGGAACAAGGCGGGGCCAGCAGCACAGCTACACAGAGACATATCTGGCTGAGAAAACCATCCACCGCTTAGAGAGCCCATTTGAGTACTGGGGAAAGAATAAGGAACGGTTCCCCACCCTGGCTGCTACTGCTGCAGTGTTTCTCTGTGCTCCCTCTACTAGTGTAGATAGTGAGAG
This sequence comes from Nansenia antarctica, assembly GCF_963989245.1. Lineage (NCBI taxonomy): Eukaryota > Metazoa > Chordata > Actinopteri > Argentiniformes > Microstomatidae > Nansenia > Nansenia antarctica. The sequence goes on along the minus strand of NC_137679.1, from coordinate 13,360,014 downwards.
ACTGTTCAGCACAGCTTCCAACATACTGGATGAAAAGAGGAACAGGCTGCTAGGAGAGAGAGTAGAAATGCTCATCTTCTTAAAGAAGAAGTATGTTGGGAAACACACATAAACTACTTAAAGACTAAAATATCAAAGTCTATAGCAATACTGCATAAAACGAAAGACATACTTAATCCAAATTCATTACACATATTGTACCGCTCTCTAGTAGTTCCATACATAACCTACTGTGTGGAAGTGTGGGGAAACACATACAAAACAATCACAAATCCAATTTATTTACTACAGAAAAGAGCTATACGAATTATAAACAGAGCTGCCTATCATGAACCAACTAACAAATTATTCATAAACACCTATGATCTCAAATTTAAAGAATTGGTGGACTTCAAAATGGCACAAGTAATGTATAAAGTAAAAAATAAGATGCTTCCAGACTGTATCCAGAGACTATTTCAAGTTAGACAGAGTAATTATGAACTCAGAGGAATATGTATGTTTATGAAAACAGAAGAACACAGAAGAACAAATGCAAAACAAAGATGTATAACAGTTAAAGGAGTTAATTTATGGAATACTTTTGAAAAGGAAATGAAAATGTGTAGTACATTAAAAGGATTAAAAAAAATATTTAAAAATAAGATGATTAACAAGTATAAAACAGAGCTTTAAATATAGTTTTTGTTTGGTATTTTTTGAACTTTTTGTTGACATGCGTAAGTGACATTTTGTTTATAAAAGTTTCAATGTTTTGATTATGCATTCATGTGGGGACATGCATACATGTAACAAGGGTAGGCGCAATAAGCCACGGCTTCAGCCTACACCTTTTTGGTCCTGATGTTATAAATTGTGACTATGTACATTTTCTTATATCTGTATTGTGAATTGTATAGGGGACCAAAATAAACATTATCAATCAATCAATCAATCAATCAAGAACCTGCCTATGTATTTGAACTTGAAGCCTAAGGATTTTAATTTGGAGGACTGAGTGCTGCTATGTGACATGTCTGCACTAATGTGCAGTGCACTTTATTTTGCTCCAGCTCTTTTGTTTTTGTTTTTTAAAGTGGAGTTTGTTTACATTTGTGATAACATTTCCTAACATTTAAAATATCCTTTTATTTATTTTACCAAATTCAGGCTGCACTTCTAAAATATTATTATTCCCTCAGGTAGGTCTACATCTTATGTTAGTCTCAAATGGGCCTTATTTTGTTTGTAAATGTTTACTTGCTGTTGCACTACTTGTACGGTTTTATATCTTAAAGTTATTTTGTTTGTAAATGTTTACTTGCTGTTGCACTACTACTACGACTGTTTTATATCTTAAAGTTATTTTGTTTGTAAATGTTCACTTGCTGTTGCACTACTACTACGACTGTTTTATATCTTAAAAAGTTATTTTGTTTGTAATTGTTTACTTGCTGTTGCACTACTACTACGACTGTTTTATATCTTAAAGTTATTTTGTTTGTAAATGTTCACTTGCTGTTGCACTACTACTACGACTGTTTTATATCTTAAATGGATATTGCACTGATTGGCATCTGTGAGAGCCACATTTCAGGTTTTATAAGGGGTTGATTTTCTTGTCACCATACCAGGTAGACAATAAAAAAAAGTTCTATAGCATTCACTCTCTGTTGGTATTTTTTCCTGTTTTACAAAGGTTTTGAGCAGTGCCAGACTAAGTGTTAGCAATCATTTTACATCGAGGTGAGTATGCGGCTCAAAAAACATGTTTTTTTGTTTTGTTTTTTCAAACGCCGTGGTATCGGATCGGTACTCGGTATCGGCCAGTACTGCACGGTCAGGTATCGGTATCGGGATAAAAAAATGGTATCGGAACAACACTACTGTGAACCAGCTTATCCATAGACACGCATGCGCAACACTACTAGCATTTGAATTTTTAGCGGCACTTGACAGTTCACGTCATCGCCACACTGATATTGATATTAAGTGATATTAATTCAATAGAATCTTTGCGTTCTGTGACGTTTTCTCAGAGGACATTTGAGGAAAAAAATTATAGTATTTCAAGAGAACGTCCAACTCCTGAACTTGCCATCACAAAAACAACTAATAGTTTCATTCCTAGCACATACGAAAAACATACATGGCTAGCTGGCTGCCCAAAGGAATCGGAGTTTAGGATATAATTTGCTTTGCTCTGCGTCGTTTGGAGCTGTGAGAACGCGCATTCGAAGTCACTCCCGGAGCAAACGACCAACGCATGCTCCGCTTGAAAAGGGTGGTTTCACTCCGGTTATAAACGACGCATCGAGGCTGTCCATAGGAAAACAACAGCGCATGTGTGTTGATCTGGATAAGGGCGGGACGAACAGGCAATTTAAAAATTTTCTGACCAATCAACTACCACGTCTGTTGTGTTACTTTGTTTACATAAAGGGCTGTGAGAACGCAAATCAGAGAAATAATTTATGCAACAATGTTGCAATCTCATCCACTTGCTCCGGGTCATGATTCAGACTTTTATGTGAGAACATGACCTTAGGTCATGCCGACGAATATTCAAAATTGAGGTAGCATGACCAGTGCAAAAGGTCACCGCTCGCCACTGCTATGTTTACTGTTTGAGATGTCAACCACTTTCAAAGCAAATCACATTATAAACTGAACACATTGTTAACATCACAACATATGTACAAGCTATTAGAAAAAAGCTAAAATAAAACTAAATGGTGTTGATGCTACTTTGCTATCGACCTATAGGTGTAAACTACCCGTGGTAAATTGGGCCTAATAAACTGGCTAATAATATTAGTGTTATTTACTCAGATATTTAGTCTATCCCATATCATATCGATCTTTCAGAGCAGCCATTATGATGGTTGCAACTGCAAAGCGAGGCCTCACACAAGTTGCACAAAAATACAGACAGACCACAGAGGAAAACGTGTTAGTTGTGTTGTTCTTTCCTGCGGCACGTTGAAATAAAGTCAAAATACTCCGCAGAGATGTTTTATCCGTGGTGTATTCTGGTAAAGCTGTTCTTGAAACAGATGCAACATTTCTGGTGATCATTTTGACTTCATTTCAACTTTCCGCTAGAAAGAACAACAAACAAGTAGGATATCTTGAAGCAGCTTTTTCTGTTTTCGTCTGTCGTTTAGTGCGACACCTGTGTGACGCCTCGAGTTTCAATGAAAATGACCATCACGAGGCGAATGAAACAATGCAATGCAGACTTGGCTACGAACATGTTTTACTCACATTTTGGCATATTATGCAGCAATGTCGAGATACCGGCGCTGCTCAAACCAGGACTGTCGGACGTCTGATCACTCCATAAATAAATGATAATTCCTACATGATAGTTACCTCGACGTGCATTTATTTTTGGAGTTCTGCTTTCCGCAGGGAAGAACGACACAGCAAATACGTTTTCGTCTGTCCTTTGTTCAACCCGTGTGAGGCCTCGCGTTACAGTTGCGACTATCATGATAGCAGTGGCGGCTGGCCGATAGAGGGCGCCGCCCCCACCTTCACTTCCTAGTTGCGATTTGTAAAAGTATTTTTTTTAAATAAACATTGTTTATTCACAAAATGCGGCTGATATTCTGTCGGCGCCTATCAGCATTCATTAAAAATCCTCCAATACAATAAACATTTTATCTGTGTGTGTGTAAAATTCACTGTTAAAATACATAGGGGGAGGAGTCGGGACGCCGGTCGAATGCAAGTCTATCGCAGGCCAAATACTTTTCGCTTACACGTGAGCTGTAGCAGCGCTCCAATTGGCTGTCTCCTATTTCTCGGCCGGGGCGCAAAAAGTTGCGTCCTGAATATCCGGTTGTATAGCAGACAATGCATTATGCTGAGGACTTACGACTTCCGGGCCAGCATGGATTAAACGCACGCACGACTGCTCTCCTAACAAATTACGTTTTTTACAATGTAAGGAGGATTTATTTCTGTAAACAAATTGAACAAATGGATTAGAAGGAGGCATCTTTTGTTCCCAACTTGAGGATATTGCAACTGGACCTATTACCGAAGTCAAACTTATCTCGTTTGTGGTCGCAATCTCCGCACCGGCTGTTAGGCTGCTGTACTGTTGGTCTTTTGCGAAGCCAGAATACACAAACTCGACCTGAAGGTAAGAGAGTCAGCTAAGATAAAAGCTACTTCAAACATTTAGTAATATCGTCAGCATGGTACGTTTTCTAATGTCGTCTTTTCGTTTGTTTGTTTATGTATTCACCCAGCACACGCACACACACACACACACACGCACACGCACACACGCACACACACACACACACTCACACACTCACACACTCACACACACACACACACACACACACAATAACATTGTGCAACAACAGCGTGTGAGATGGGAAATGTGTCACTTGTTGTTAGTCAAGTCCCAAGTCAAGCTCAGCTGATCACCGACATTTACATGATTTATTTGTTTACATGTTTGGCATTTTAGCAGACGCCTTTATCCAAAGCGACTTACAGTAGTGTAAGTAAGTGAATCGTCTGTCCTTCAGTCATGATAGGAAAACCAAATCGATGCTGGGAGAAGGAATGGCAGACTGTATTCTGATTGTATCTTCTATGCTCTTTGTATGTTTCTATGCTCTTTGTATGTTTCTATGCTCTTTGTATGTGTCTTGGTGTAGGAGAAACGTAGGACCACGTTGGAAACAAGTGTTTCGGTACACGTTGACGTGTAGAAACTGTAGAGAAAATTATAGAAATTGTAGAGAAAACTGGGGGGGTAGAGGTGATGAAGAGGTCTGTACAGGGGGGTAGAGGGGATGAAGAGGTCTGTACAGGGGGGTAGAGGGGATGAAGAGGTCTGTACAGGGGATGAAGAGGTCTGTACAAGGGGTAGAGGGGATGACGGGGTCTGTAGAGGTGGGTAGAGGGGATGACGGGGTCTGTACAGGGGGGTAGAGGGGATGAAGAGGTCTGTACAGGGGGGTAGAGGGGATGAAGAGGTCTGTACAGGGGGGTAGAGGGGATGAAGAGGTCTGTAGAGGAGGGTAGAGGGGATGGAGAGGTCTGTACAGGGGGGTAGAGGGGATGAAGAGGTATGTACTAGGGATGCACGATATTATCGGCACCGATATTTATCGGCCCCAGGGCTCGACAGTGCGACTGTTTTGGTCGCATTTGCGAGTGAATATATTTCTGTGCGACTTGGAAATACATTCAATCGCACCAGTGCGACTAACTGCTGAACTACTGTCATGCGCAGTCAAACCTATGTGTATAAGCGATGAGGGAATGAAAACAGTGAACAGAAACGCGTGTCGCAGAAATGCTTCACGCGAGTCCTATATGCTTAAAATGCGCATAATGGGTATATGGGATACAGCTCTCATAGTTCGTAGCGCTGTGTTTTGTTAGCCGCTAGCTGCTAGCAGCGGTTGCTTCCGGTTTCATTACAAAGAGGTTAACCCTATATGTGCCTGATGTCTAACATTCAAATGACTCTAACTTCATCTTTTTTCGGATTTCAATGTATGACACATCATTTGAAAGTTTATGATCCGTAGTTCCAATCCACAACACGTCACATTTGAAAGTGTTTCTGTAATTTTTTTACATTTGAAAGTGTTTTGTTTATATATATTTATATTATACAATTTACCAGTCATATTCTGGAATGTGTCTAAATGTTAAAGTTCCATAAGTATAAGCAAAATAAAGTAAAAGTTTGTAAATAAATAGTAGCATTTGAAACAAACAAAAAAAACGAACCGTGAACCGTGACCCAAAAACCGAGGTTCATACCGAACCGTGGGCCAACTGAAATTAAGATTCTTACTTCCCCTTTACATTGTGTGAGTCTCCATTTTTATTACGGCCAAGAGCCGGTTATGATCATTTTGATATGTTATGATTATGATAATTTGTTGTCGTTGTTGACGAAAATTGCGCAATTTTCATTGTGCTACTGAAATTCTTGGTGTGCTACTAAATTTTTCAACATGGTAGCACAGTGCTACCTGGGGAAAAGGTAAGCGTCAAGCCCTGGGCCCGATATCTGGGAATTAATGTTTATCGGTATCGGTATTTATTATAAAATGTAGCCGATATTTAACCGATAATATGAAGCCGGAAATATTTCTGCTTCCGGTTTCCGGTTTCCGCGCTCTGCTTCCGGTTTCCGCGCTCAGGCACGCAGTTTGTATAGACGAGACGCGAGCGAAACATGCCTTCCCCAGTGTGGACATTCTTCACAATTTCTAAGGCAGATATTGCGTTTGCAATTTGCAATACATGTTCAACAAAAGTTCGGAGAGGAGGGCAAAGGTCTACGAGTTACAACACAACGAATCTAATAAGTCACCTGAAGAATCACCATTGCAAGCACGCTGTATGGAAGGAATATCAAGCACTCGTTATAGCAGAACACGGTAGCCTAGCCGCGAAAAAAAAGCCATTGTGGATTTCATGAACTTACATGTAATGAATATACATGTAAACATACTGTATACTGTCTAAAGCTATGGTTAACATATACATGTAAACATGCAGTATACTGTCTAAAGCTATGGTTAACATGTACATGTAAACATACAGTATACTGTCTAAAGCTATGGTTAACATATACATGTAAACATACAGTATACTGTCTAAAGCTATGGTTAACATATACATGTAAACATGCAGTATACTGTCTAAAGCTATGGTTAACATGTACATGTAAACATACAGTATACTGTCTAAAGCTATGGTTAACATATACATGTAAACATGCAGTATACTGTCTAAAGCTATGGTTAACATATACATGTAAACATACAGTATACTGTCTAAAGCTATGGTTAACATATACATGTAAACATACAGTATACTGTCTAAAGCTATGGTTAACATATACATGTAAACATGCAGTATACTGTCTAAAGCTATGGTTAACATATACATGTAAACATACAGTATACTGTCTAAAGCTATGGTTAACATATACATGTAAACATGCAGTATACTGTCTAAAGCTATGGTTAACATGTACATGTAAACATACAGTATACTGTCTAAAGCTATGGTTAACATATACATGTAAACATACAGTCTACTGTCTAAAGCCATGGTTAACATATACATGTAAACATACAGTATACTGTCTAAAGCTACGGTTAACATAAGATCTTTATGAACTTTGGCTAAAAAAAGCATTGTGCACTGTCTATAACAGATTCTGTTTGTTAGAGGAAATAATAAATGAACATTTGAAGAGTCAGAAGTGTTCTCTTTGTTGTGTTAACAATAGTGATGTAAGTTAGATTTGGTGAGATCACTATGGAATATTAAATCATCAATCTTTGCTCACTACATAGCCTTTCTTACCTTCAGGTGTGCATGAACTACAGGTTATCAACTGTGAAATTATATCTGAATGGTCTTTATTGTCATTGATATAGTACAGGTACCAAACAACGACATTTGGGAGGGGGGCTCCCCTGGTGATAGGAAAGAAAAAATAAAATAATAATAATAATATCGGTATCGGTATCGGTTATCGGCCACGAGAAGCGGGTAAATATCGGTATCGGTATCGGTATGAAAAAATGCATATCGTGCATCCCTAGTATGTACAGGGGGTAGAGGGGATGGAGAGGTCTGTAGAGGTGGGTAGAGGGGATGAAGAGGTCTGTAGAGGTGGGTAGAGGGGATGAAGAGGTCTGTACAGGGGGGTAGAGGGGATGAAGAGGTCTGTACAGGGGGGTAGAGGGGATGGCGAGGTCTGTACAGGGGGGTAGAGCTATTCTCATGCTACAATCGACTGTAAATCCAGATTTTAAAGTTGATATTCTTCCCCGTGGAGCATGCCCCCATAACCTGTGCCCCACCCAAACATTTAAGCACCAGCCGCCACTGGTGTCCATCTAAAGTCTCTACATTCTGGGGAATCGAACACTTAAGGAAGCCCATCCTTTCCTTCCGGTGGACAGTGCCAATAACTGCGCAGATTTATATGATTGGTTACTAAGAGTAGTGACCTCATAAGGGAGTCAACCTTCTATAAGGGTCCTTCCTCATAATAGGGGGCTTTTTGGACTCTCTGAGCTCATGTAACTTTATTAATAAAGGGCCTCATTAAGCCATTTGATTGAATCTTTTTGTGCTTTTATTATTACTACTCAATCTACTAAGAATCAATTAAATCCACAACAGTACCCTGTCCCTGTATCCTTTCTCTTAATTCCCACCTGGAAAATCTAAAAGAGAAAGTGCGCTACTTGGGTGGCTTGATCGTAGCCTCCAAGGATCACTCCAAGATTCAGAGGGATCTTTGTCAATGTGGGGATGGCAAATGAACAGAAAGACGGAGCAACCGTACCCTTCTCTGACCCTCTATACCTAAAAGTTTGGCGCCATGTGGCTGACCCATAATGTTTTGGCCACTGAAAAACGTCAAGGAGGCTGTGTCTGTGATGATAAAAAAGTATGTTATGTTCTTGGTAGTAATCCAATTTAATGTCAGACCATAGTAGAAATAGGCTATAAAAGAAAGTTTCAGTATGTTGATATAGATTGTCATGACATAGCTTCTTATAATAACCCTGTTATGTGTTATGACTGTTGGGATGCAGTATTCAACACCTAAGTGCATTTTGTGACTACTGTTTTCGCTTGTGTTTATCAGACTTGATTCTCAAAGAGATGTGCAAGACCACCCCAACCACTGATGAGCAGGACCAAATGACAATGGCAGAGCCAGAGAGTCAGTCTGGGCTGTTCTCAGCATACCGCAAAAAAACAGGAGAGATTCAAGAAGTTCCAGTCCACAAATTCAGCTGAAACACTATTTGGTCATTTGTGATGGACAGAGCTGCCTTCAGTTTGGGGCCATGAACAGACACACCTCTTTGTTCAAGATGGCGGTAAGAGTTATGGCAGTCCCTGCATCAAGTGCACGTGTTGAATGTGTGTTCAGCCATGGCGGGGTGATAATCACAATTGAGCGACAACGTATCAAATTTTTTTTTGGTGCAAATGCAACGCAATGCAAGTGACTATTCACCTTATGTTTCTAGGCAGCAAGATCGCTACCAGCTTGCCGCTAGCTAGTGTGGATATGGACAGGGCAAAATAAGATGAATAGCATGTCCCATAGAAGTCGGTTCATGCTTGCTGAATGCCATTTAGTGGCATACAAAAATCATTAGCCTATACTTTAATAGTTTGAATACGTTTTCATGGTTTGATGTAATATTTAGTAATGTCAGGATTTAGTGGCATACTAAAACCATTTTACTTGAATAGTTTGATGTAGCCTAATGTTTAGTAATTTTACATCATGTTTACATGTTAGGCTATATATATTTATTTACTTTTTATTTATTTGTATGTACTTGTTTTTATTTTATACACTATTCTTGTTGTTCATTTAGAAGGCTTGTTATTGGTTGCCACACAATTTCAAATATCAGTAAGATTTATAAGGTGTAAGCAGGCTGCATAAGGTTTTGTTAATGTTGAAAATAAAACAGATTGTGTGTCAGTGTCTCTTAACTGATTTAAATGTGTAAACTGGGGTAGATCATCAGAATTTCATATTACTTTTCTTGTGACTTGCTTGACCTGAGGAATGACTTGTCTTGTCTTGCTTGCTTGACTTATAGCAGGGACTTGACTTACTTGCTTGATTCTCACCACAGTAACTTGGGACTTCCTTAAGACTTTAGACTTGCTTAAGACATGAAGGTTAAGACTTGAGACCTTCTTAAGACTAGCACATGTGTGGCTTAGTCCCACCCCTGGACACTAGTGGTCATGAAAAGTTTTATTTTGTATTGACACCACAGGGTGAGTCTGCCCAGGGAACTACAGTATGTAGTGACACCACAGGGTGAGCGGGTCTCGAGGGGAGCGGCTAAGCGGTATTGTCTACCGCTGAGGATGCGTACTGTCCAGTGGAGTTTACCAACCTTACCTTACCGCAATTCTGCACATGTAGGAGGTGGGTGCCGTTCACAGTTGTTTAGGGCTGCCAGCGGCGAAGACAGCGAGTGAGGGGGAGATATTTGTAGGCCGCTAGGACAAGAAAAGAGCTAGGGACAGGGTTACTAGCTGTGCAATCGGGCCGCTCTCTGGTTCCAGTCAGGGGACGCTCCTACCAGCTGGGGAGCATTCCACGTTTAGGCACCGTGTTGTCCCCCAGAGGCTCCTTTACTACAAGCTGGGTCGACACGGCACTACGAAGCTCAGACCCTGGGGGAGGGGGTTGTCACCAGGACCAGTTAAGGGCTGGGTCGACACGGCACTACGAAGCTCAGACCCTGGGGGAGGGGGTTGTCACCAGGACGAGTTAAGGGCCTTTTTAATGAAAAATCGTTCATGTTATATGTTGTGTGGCGTTTCCATTTGTGTTGTCTTTGTGTATGGGGTTGGGGATTTGAGGGTTTGTTTTAAAAACGTCAGCGTGAGGTAGGAGACAGGTGAAACCACCTCAGTGTACAGCCTTACCATCAGAAGATTTAGATTATTTGTGTGGGCTGTGTGAGCCGTGTTCCCTGGGCAGACCACCCCATTGTGCAGTGAGGTTAACCTTTGGTTTTTGGTTATGAGTGTGTTTTCCTAAATTTTCTGAAATTGCTGTGCAGTGAATGGTTTACCGGTGCTTAGTCCCTAGGCTTATTGATGGGGGGGCCAGTTACAGTGGGCCTGGGGAGCTCCTGTCCCTACCTCGTCTTATGAAATTTCATCTCATCCTGGATAATACAGTTTATTGCTATTTTATAACACTGTGTTGTGTGGTGGTGTGTTCTGACCTATCGCCGGACCATATCGGTTAAAAAAAGGTGGTGGCATTGTTACCTGTGGCAGTGTTACCCGCTAATTGAACCCAGTAATCGGTTCCCCCTTTCTGGGCGGTTCTGGTTTAATATACTGTTTATATGTTTTCAATTCATGTAGCCTATGGTAGTTTCTTAATGTTGGTTTATTAGCGGTTGTAACTGCAGCTGGGTCTTGAATAGGAGGAGTATCAAGTCCAGCCTTCCTGAAAATACAGAATTGTGCCTCATTCGTAATACAGTCAGCTGCACACTGGAAGATCGGGACTGTCTTGGGATGGCACTTGGTTGTTAAAAACAAACTCCATCCAAGTCTTGTGCAGATTTGCATCTTCACGAAGGACAAGATATATTAGCTGCTTTACAGCACAAATTGCATGACATAGTTTGTGTATCATACCTGCAGCTAAAGTAGCTAAAAAAGATGGATAGCTACCTGCTTCTGCAAACTGATGACTGAATACTGAATCAGTGTGAAGCCGCTGGGGAGGGCTGTTCTAATACAAGGTATAATGTGATTAGTCTAATACAACGAGGTCCTGCGATGACTCGGAACATTTCATAGGTTAATTCTTCGTAAATAGGGCTGAATAAATAACACGTGAAATACAGTAAAACGTGTATTTTAGTGCATGTGGCCTTTAAGTCCTCTGGTTCCTATATACATCGGGGCTAACATGCACCATACTGTATGGTACTAGACTAGGCTCCAAAAGAATGAATGCATTTATGCCTTTGGCCAGTTAAAGTTATTCATCTGGTTAATATCTTAGTTGTCCTTACCTGCAATGCGATGCTTTATTAAATCACACTCCGGGAGTATCGAACTGCATACGTTGTCTGGCATAAGGAGAATGTAATCAATCTTTGAGAATATAGAATGAAAATGATGGGGGGTATTCCATCAACGTCGCTAAAGGAAAATCTAGGCTTATTTTGACAAGTCTCGCGAGATCTATCAAGATATGCCTGGTTCTTTTTAAGAGTCTCGCGAGACTTAATGAAATAAGCCTAGATTTTCCTTTAGCGACGTTGATGGTATACCCCTCTGCTCTGACAAAAACACAAATACTGTCGTCCTTTGATGACATCATCACCGGGCGTTTCATCAGTATGGAGGTTTCTATTATAAACGTACATCGAGGTAACTAGCTTGGAGGACTATCTATCATTTATTTCTGGAGTCAAAATGTAAGTAAAAATGTTTTCGTAACCATGTCCTGCATGGCATTGTTTCCTTCGCCTCGTAATAGAGTTGTAATTATGACTCGGGTTCAATAAAACCACAGACGAAAACAGCCAAACACCGCCGCTCTTAGAATAAAAGCTGCTTCAAGATGTCCTCCGTGTTTGCTGTTGTTCTTTCTAGCGGGAAGTTGAAATAAAGTCAACATGATCATCAGAAGAGATAATGCATTTGTTTGATCAGTTTGACCAGAATTAAGAATACACCACGGATAAAACATCTCTGCTGAGTATGTTGTCTTTATGTGAATGTGCAATAACACTATGTGCAATATGACAACCCTCGTGTACATAAGGTTCAGAGATAGGAAATGTTAGAATAGGTATAGCATAGCATAGAGTACAGCACAGTGTTTTATTTGTATAGTATAGTAGTATAGTATAGTGGATAGTGGATATAGCCTTTATGTATGCAGGGTTCCCACGGTCATGAAATTCCTGGAAAAGTTATGGAATTTGAAAAACTATTTTCCAGTCTGGAAAAGTTATGGAATTAACTTAACTGTTTTGGAAAAGTTTTGGAAATATACATTGTGTTTAAAATATGTTCACCGAGCATGTCGCCGGCGACATGGAACGAACACTGTTGTATAATAACTTCGCTCTCGTTCCGCATAGGAACAATAAATTGTATGGTGAAACCTACATTGTAGCTAAAAGTAGAGCCCACCCCCGCGTCTAGACCAACCAGAAGTCTCTATATCGACGAGCCAATCGGAGGTAATGTTTTCATGTAGTGCGATGCCACCTAACTTGCTTGTTCGCTAATGCTACATAATAATGATCGGCAGTAGGTAGATCTTTTTGTATATCACAGCCTATCCATGTGATTTGCAGATTCGTCCTACTTGCTGGCTATCGTATTCATAGCTTTCATGTGACGTCACAGCATAGTGGAAACGCCCACTTGACGGGCAAAAGGCACTTTTTGCAGGCAAAACCCACGGGCAAAACCCACTTTTTGCGGGTTAATAACTTTGATTTCCCGTGGGTTGGGAAAATAATTCCAACGTGTCCGGAAAGAGGAGAAGCCAGGGAATCGAAAAGTCAGTCGATCCTCCACTCCTATCACCGTGGACACAGCAAGGAGCGAATTCCCGGGTAGAAATATCCCCTCGACCCGCTGTCAGCGGGAGTTCCGTCCAGCAGCGGTAGAACTCCCGAACGCCCGGTTGATCGAGTTTCGTATTAAAAGTATATCTTCTCGGGGTGTCAGCGAGGTGGTTAAGGGCTCAAAATGACCGTATACTGATGGTGAATTTAGCAATAATAGTCTTGTGTTAGTACCACCTCCATAACCGGTGTTATTCACGGAGAAAGCCGGTCAAGGACGCACCTTTTGCGGGTTAATAACTTTGATTCTCCGGGGGTTAGGAAAATAATTCCAACGTGTCCGGATAGAGGAGAAGACATGGAATCCAAACGTTTTTGAATGGAGTCGATCCTCCACTCCTATCACCGTCGTGTATCTTGATAGTTCTTCATGGGTGAGGTGGTCTAAATAGTAGGCAGCCGGTAAATCGCCATGTTGAGCGATGTTGCTATGATACTTTTTGCCCGTCAGGTTGGTGGTTGCTAGGGAAGAAACCACGTGACTGAAAGCTATGAATAGCCTATAATAATTAGTTTGTATAGTTCGCGATGCCGTGGTGAGGAGAGAAGACAAGAGATGAAAAACACTGCTGGGGGTCAGTATAGTAATGTGGCCTGGAGAAGGGAGGAGGTTCATTAGTTTTGATGTTCTTATATTCTTATTATTGCTTAGTCCCTTAGCAGGAAATACATCTGGGCCAGTTGGCTTCAAAAGGACCATTGTTTAGTTTCTGTCCACAGTCTAGCTGCACCTGCAGACCAGAACGCACCATGTCCTCCACAGGGCTTTCAGACACATACAAAGAAATGAATAAGAAACTGCTTTGAAATGTGAATTCTGTCCAAAAACGTCTGTGAACTGAGCTAACAGTTTTGTCTATAGTTATATACTTGTGTGGAGTGTTTTATTTTAGTGTATTTATACCTAAGGCCTCATAGAACAATTTTCAACATCCAAAAGTCTTCTATCTCATTCTGTACAGTTTGTAATCAATACATATTGTAAAGTTTTAGAACTGTTTTTTGTTTTATTTTGTATGTTGCTTTTGTGGTCATTTTGAAATACACATAGTCTCCTAAAATTATATATGATAACATACCACAAAAGAGCATTTTGCGCTGAATACAATGATATGCAACACTTGATAGTTCCATTTGGGATTACATAAGCTTATTACAAATTAAAATTATTAAAATTGGGAAAATAGAACAGTAGACCCCTGGGGGCAGTGTCTAGATCCCAGACAAATGGTTGCTCACAAAGAGCAGTGTGTAATCAAAATGAAAAGAGTCCTGCAAGACAGGTGGGAGGCAGGCACTTGTGTGTGGAGACAGCGTGTCTGTTATGAAAGAATATAACTTAAGAAGGCACTATGAAACATCAACGAAACACACAGACGCACAGAAAGACAAATACAAGAATATGAACCCAGAACAAAGGCTACAGAAGGTAGAAGAGTTGTATGTGCAGATTGTGCACTGCGCATGAGAGTAGTTCAGTATTTTAGTCCACTGGTGCTATTGAATGTATTTCCAAGTCGCACAGAAATATATTCACTCGCAAATGCGACCAAAACAGTCGCAATGTCGAGCCCTGCCTTTTGCTCTAATGAAACGCCGAGTATGTCAGCAAGTTTGCACTAACTTTTCAAATGTTATTATAAAAGACAGTCATTGGTGAGGATCAGAGCAGCACACTGATTTGTTTTTAATGTTTCATTTTTGCATTTATCTGGCCATTGAGCTTTAAAGGAACATTTGATTTTGCTGTTTACCTGGTATTATTGGTATTGGTTCAATATGTGCAATAATTGCGAGTTTTAATAAACTTGGACCGGCCCTTTGAACAACAACATTTCTAACTGCAATTGCGGCATTGCGCCGACGTGGTGGCGGGGGCGCTGTTTCGCAAATAAGTTAGCTTTCGTGTTTGCTAGCGAAATAGCTGATAGTTGATGTTGACTGCTCAAGGAGAATACATATTTGAAAGTACAGAATGCCTGAGAGCATTATATTGCATTATATTACATTACATTTTGAATGGTCATCTGGTGCCTGAATATTGTGTTTTCCTTTACATAAATAATGAAATTTCCATCATAAATTGATGCAGAAAGGGCACAAATTGCATCTAAATTCACCAGAATGCAAGAAATTAAGTGTTTGATGCTCGTTTAAGGACCCCCAGACAGCCCTGCTTCATGGGTCCCCCCGTGTATGATGAGGGTCCTCCCTCAAGTATCAGACTGTAAAACTGATTATATTTCATTGACATATCACTATAGGTATAAATTCCATCCAAATTCAACTGTTTAGACTTTGTTTGCATCCACCAGTGCTCTCCTGCGCGCAATTGCTTTGCGCAACCGCCTCCATTCCACTCCGTTCCATATTATTTTATGTTAGAGACCGACCCAGGCCCCCCATCACAGAAAGGAAAAATGATGTGGCCCTCACAGAAAAAAGTTTGGAGACCCCTGGTATAGTGGATAGTATACATAGCCTTTATTTATGTAAACCAGCTCCTTTCCCTTCTTGTTTTTTTAGTTGTTGTTTTTTTTCTTTCCTAGCACCAGGGGAGCCACCCCGCCCAAATTTCGTTGTTTGGTACCTGTACTATAGCAATGACAATAAAGATCATTCATTCAATCAAAAGCGAAATGACCCCACACCGCAGACTTGTAGGAATCCGGGGCTTCCTCAAACTGTTGCGTAACTTGCCTCTCAACTCCGTTCGCCATGTTTTCCATCTTCAAACAGTGTTTTTGGTTCTTCCCTGTGATTGGATATTAGGCAGCAAATTAGGCAGTAAGGATGTACAACTGCGTTCCAGACCAACTCGACCTCTGACCAATGGCCGCGTTCGAAGCATTCACGTGGATTCACGTGGACGCTCCGGCGCTCTCAGAGCTAATTTACGAACGCGGCCAAATCTAACGCAGCATAAACCGAAAACCGTCACGGTTCACTAGTGAATTGAACCGTGGAACGCAAACCGTACCGTCCGTAAAAAAAAACGAGAACCATTGCACCCCTAATAGTAATGCATATAATTGTCTTTTGCAAAAGGAGAACAGTTTACAAGCATGACAGACAGACACAAAGGCAGAAAAGGAACACAGAGCTCACAGAATGGCCCGGTCTGGTTTTGGAGTGTTTGGACTGGGGAAACACAAAGGCCCAGAAATGCTTTCCATTGCTCTGTCTGGTCTCGGAGAATAGAGAGCAAGAGTCTTTGTGATAATTTAAATGTGTTTGTTGTCTAGCCAATGTCAAGTTTCTAGCAGAGAAAAATGTTTGATATTGTCTATCAGGTTGGGGCCGTTAAGTGTGTTAATTCTGCCTTGACAGTCTGACTGATAGTCACAAGAGTACAATAACAAAATGTTTACCCCAAAACTACTATTAATTATTGCAGCTCAAGAAGCACACTGCAGTCTCGGGAGGATCGAGAGGAGGCACTGGATTTTAGCACCTTGGAGGAGGAAGAGGAGCCTGGACCATCAGGACTGAGCTCCAGGTGTGATACTCCACTCTCCCCTGAGGAAAACCAAATGTCCTCCAATCCCACCTCACTGTCTATAGGACAGAGGTCTGAACCCTCCCCCCACCCCCGAGTGCAAGCTCTGGCAACAGAGTCATCTGCACCACCCCGAAGACCAACACAGGCGAGGAGAAGGGCGTCCATTTCTCCTCCGATAGTACAACAGCTACTAGATGCTATAGCACAACCCACAACAGCCAGCATCGATCCTGCCCACGTTCCCTCAACAAGCGAGGGAATGTGTCATTACCTAATGAGCTTTTTGCCCAGACTGAACCTACTTACCCAACCGTACCAGGCCACATTCCAATTGGAAATGCAAACAATAATAAGGAATTTAGAAATTCAGCAGGAGCGAGAACGTTGGACACCGGCTCCCCCGCGAGGCAGCCAACACCCTCAACCACCCTTTCTCCAAGACATCAATGACCCTGTAATGGATCCGGGCACCGAGGGAGTCGGCACAACACTTGGTGAGGGTTTGGGCGCAGCCCGTTTATTCAGCAAAAACAGTCCTCAGCCGCACCACTCCGGGTGCGCTGGCAAGAAGGGTCCGTATAAATAATAACAATAACAATTATGACACTCTGCAGTCGCTCGCTCCACAGCCCGCCCTTTCGGCACACTGGTTCTGCTGCTGCTCCTACTGCCTCTGGTCACCAACTGTCACACCCGGTGTCACTGCCCCGCCAGGGAAAACAAACACACAGGTTAAAGCCAACTGATGAGGTCCTAATTGGCATCAGCCGATGTCAATCAGGACCCCATCTACACTCCACCAACAGTCCCACAGCGCCCTCTGCAGGCTGGACAAGGCATGCTTCCCACAGACCCCATGCTATAACACTATCAACCTTTTCAATAACAAATGTTTTGTCTCTGTGGTTATCCAAGAAAAGCCCACCCCCTCAGCTGATATTTGTTTTGATTTATGTTTAAAGTTGTAAATAGTAGTAGTAACCAAATAAGTTTTGGTTACATTTTAGAAATAGGCATAGAAAAAGTGTTCATTTAGTTCAGTTCAGCTTAGTTCATTTAGTTTTCATTCATTCATTTATGTTTTAATTTAGTTCTTCAATAAAACACTTGTTACCTTTATTTATTATGGTATTGCTCATTGCATGTCCTATAATAGTGAAATCATTCTAATTACCTCAGTGTAAGTAGCAAGCCGCTGTTTTGGTTCAATGGAAGAACAGTCATTTGTCTGCCTGGTAAGGTCGAGTCCAACTATGAAAAGAAGATGATCCATTGATTAAGCGCTCAGTACTGCATGTGTCTTCCTTGATCTAGACGCAGTTCAGCTACAAGACAGTGTTCTCTCCTTCTCTGATTTATTGGGTGAATCCACATTCGACGTTGTCTCTGGGCGTTTACGAGCAACAGATAAAGAGCTATTCTTTTCGAGAATAGAAAAAAGGGCTTTTCTTCTTCGACCTAAAAAAACAACGACAATACAACAATAAATGATTTAACCACGTTACTTTTATTTAGGAAATGCGATTAGACAAGTGGTGTAATCTAAACTATTTACAGTTATGTTACATAAGAAAAAAATATAAATAAATAGTTGTCCTACACAGTCTATTTTCTTCATGATCTACATGCAGTTTTATAATTAAACAAATTACAGAGCAGCCTACTTACCGATTTGTAACATCTCAAAGTTAATCTCGTTGAAGATATTGCGGAAAGACAAACTCACAGCACTTCTGATTCACCACAGACTGAACTTGCGCCTATACTGTAATGCATAGTGCAAAATAAGGTGGAGCTCGGGGAGCTATAGCTCCCCTAGTGGTGACATGAGCTCCCCTGGAAACATGGTTTGTGAAATTTTGGGGGAGCTCTAAAATATTGATATGATAGCCAAATAAATGCTATTTTGGTCATGGTTTTTCTCAAAGGTGTAAAATAAGGGGGGAAAATAATATATAAATAATAATAATAATAACGAAAAAAAAGACTTTTCCGCGCTAGCCTAGAGCCGCTCGGGGCGTGGGGGCGCTGTCTGTCTGCAGGCATCCACTACCCACTCACGAGCTTGTTTACTACGTGCGTTAAAAAACTGTCACCTGCGCGCCATTGTTGATGACAGTGAAAAGAAGAAGAAAAGATGTCGAAAAGAAGAAAGCAACTCACCTTGGGCGATTTCTATCCAAAGAAGTCTAAACAGAATGATGAAGAGGAAAATCCCCGGGTAGAACGATTCTCTCGCCCCGCTGTCAGCGGGAGTTTCATCCAGGAAGCGGTTCTCTGAGCAGCAGCGGGGGGGGGGGGGAGATAGAATACGAAAAGCATATTTTTCAATGTCGCTCAAAACCGCACAGCAGGGGGGGGGGGGGGACCCGCCTTTCTTAAATCAATAACTATTTTTAACTTCGATTTCGATAATAATAGTCCACGAGTGAAGTGATCAAAATCATAAGGACAACATACTAATCTTTAAATGGAGTCTGTAGGTTATACCGTTACCGAGTTATGAATTCATAATGCTTATGAATATGATTTTGGGAAATCCTTAACGGTTTTCATTGATTTTCGAGATTTTTCGAGAAATCACTAACGGGGGGACACACGTCTCCCGTGGCTGTTCTCAAAGAATAGTTGCTTAGGCTGTACTCTATGCAGGGATGCCAAAAGCCTTCTCCTCACTGATAAAGTTGGAACGCACTTGTCAGAAGAGTGGATGAACGGGGACGTAACCAGTAATAGACAGAACAACTTGCGTAAGAAAATCTACAAGCACCGGGATAGTGAGGCGCACAAAAGGGCAGTTGAACTGGCAGAAACAAGACAAAAAGAAATAATGCCAAACAGGATTCTCTGTATCAACGCAAAGTTGTTCGAGGAAACATCAATCGCGTTCAGATCCGCCTATATGGTAGCCAAGGAAAGGATGGCTTTTTAAAAAACTTCCACCCGTCACCCTTAAATCAGGTCATCGCCTGTCCACATCATGGGCTCCTGGACGTAGAGCAAAGGCAGCTGAACCCAGGCCTCTGTGGTCGCTTCTGTGTTAAGGTAAGACCCGCTTTATAGACTTGGCTTCTGCTGTGTTGTAGGCCTATGGATTGCTGTGTTATAATGAGAAGGGCTATGTGCATGGTTGTGTTGTGTAGGGCAGTGTTTAGGCTTGGTATGTGGCGTTGCGTCGCCCTCGCATGATGTGCGGCTCCCCCGCACACCGTGATTTAATTCGCACACTGACTGTATGTAATGTCCCCATTCTAATGTAAATTAGATAGTTCTCGATAAGCACACCTCTGAAAACCTGTAGAACAGAAAACCCGCGCCACGGAGGTAAGGCAGCAAACACGCATCTGGTGAGGATGACGCAGTAAAAAGCAAAAGTTCAAAAGTTCAGCCGCGCACAGGTAAGGTAAGGCAAGGTAAGGTCGGTGGTGGATTTTAGGCGTAAGGACTTTGAAGTCAATTCTAAATGACACAGGCAGCCAGTGCAGAGCAGTTAAGGCTGGAGTGAGAAGCTCTCTCCTAGTCTTGAATTAGATGGAGCCTCTCTATAGACTTCTTCACTAATCATCTTAGAGAAATATGTTTTTATTGCTGCGCATTGCTTATTATAGTCAGATATTGCGTCCTTGTAAATGCCACATTGAACCTGTAAGTTACTTTTCCTCCACTGCCTTTCTGCCTACCTGCACAATCTCTTAAACTCTTTGAGTTGTTTAACCTTGGAGATGTTTTCTCACGTGACCTATCACGTGAGCCACACTGTTTAGAACACTAGACATAATATTGTTAAAGCCATCCACCTTTTCATTAAGCGAACAGGATCAAAGCAATGCATGGATCAAAAGAACTTTCTGTGAGATTTCTGTGAATTTAAGTTCTGCCGAGTCATCTAGAAATTGCTTTTGCACTATAATACTTTCTTTGTTTTCCTTGGCAGAGTCAAAGTAGTATTAAAAAACACTCAGAAGCCCCGCGGTGGTGTAGCGGTCTACGCACTGGCCGCTAGTGCATGCTGCCCACCGGGGCCGGGGTTCGTATCCCGGCTCGCCAGATCCAGATATGGCCGAGGCACAAGGGAAGCGGCATATTGGCCGGCCGCTTCCGAGGGGGGTATAGGAGTATTTCTGGACTAGGATCCGTCGCGCAACACCGCCCCCTGGGTGCCGGAATAACGGTACTGGGCTCGAGGAGCCAGTCAGCCTAGTCTGCCTGGCGCCCTCCTCTGGGACTGCCGGCCACGGGGTCGTGCGGCGGATCCTATGCAATAGGCAGGGGATAATTGGATGCTAAGTTGGGTTAAATTGGCTACCAAATTGGGTGAAAAAGGGATAAAATCTGAAAAACAAATGTAAAAAAAAAAAAAAAAACACTCAGAAATGGTCAGAGATAGGGATGTTAGGTACTGAAAGATTTACGATATGCAGCCCTCGTGGCAGCACCAAATCTAGCCAGTTACCATGTTGGTGAGGAGGTTGAGTAGGAGTGACATGTTAGATTAGATCAGGGGTGCTCACACTTTTTGGAACCAAGATCTACTTTTCAAGTAGCCAGTCTGCCAAGATCTACCAGTCTAGTTTCAACATCGCAAACTTACATGCACGTACTACAAACACACACACACACACACACAGTTCCCAGCCTGCATAGTAAACTCACAATACACTTTCCCTCTCTCTGTCACACAGCCACAGGAGAAGACCATCACAAACCCTCCCTCTTTGCTATTCTCGCTCACACACATTCACACACACACACACACACACACACACACACACACACATTTGCCAGTCTGCATAGGGAGCCATAGCACAAACCCTCCCTCTCTCTCTCCCTCTCTCTCTCTCACTCTCTTACACACACACACACACACACACACACACACACACACACACACACACACACACACACACACACACACTCACTTTCTCTCACTCACACACTGACAGCCAGTCTGCAGTACCATAGCCAACTACTGATCCAACAAACAGAAAAGTAAACCAGATACAAAACAGGTAGTTCCCTAGTTTGAAAGGAGGAAATAAATGCATTTCTCTACCTTAGTGGGAGACCTGGCACTGGGAGGAGGCAGCTAGTTTCTAATAGTCAGGGCTGTAGGAGCTGGTTGCAAGGTATCATCAGCCACTGTGGATCTGTCATCGAAAAGGCAATCTGCAGCCTCGAGAAACTTTTTTCACAATTTCGCCGTCTTTGAATGACTTCTTGTGTTTAACAAGAACGTGACTGACGCGATAAGAAGCTATCGTTGCAGCCGTACGTTTTCGCTCTTTTGCCACATTTCCCTTCTTCGAAATAGCCATCGTAGATTTGCTGATCAGACAGACGCATTTCCAATATCACATCGTGTAAAAAAGTCCTCCTCCCATTCTGGATGGAAGTTATACGTTATTGGTTTCTTACTTGGTCCAGCTTCCCCACTCATTTGTATAGCCTTTATTTTGTATTATATAGTAAATAGTAGAAATTGGAAGGCTAACTAGGTAATTAGTCTCGCCGGTATTTTGTAGTTGGTGCTGTTGACTGCGCATGCGTGGTGAACCGCGTGTTAGGTGTAGGTGAAAAGATCAGATCTCAGACTGGCTTACCTGTACGTCAATCAAGTGGCAAAAGCCATAGTGAGGATGGATGATAGGCGAACTTTTTTTTTCTTTTTCTTTTTTTTCTTTTTTTCTCTTTTTGTTCAATGCCATGCGATCTACCCATACTACCTTTGCGATCGACCGCGCGATCGACGTATTGGGCACCCCTGGATTAGATCATAGCTGTCAAGTAAGCCTATGAATTCAATAGTTTTGGTATCACTTTTTTTGTTTATATGAATATTAAAATCTCCATTTAAAATGATCTGGTCATATCTAGTGACAGCAATAGATAGACTAGTTCCGTGAGATCTGATAGAAATAGTGATAGTTGCTGCCAGGGGTCATAGATCTAGGGACAAGGCTACCGCTGGTATTTTGAGTTCAGCAGATTGACTACTGCAGGGAAGAAGCTGTTATTTAGCCTGCTGGTGCTGGAGCCTATACTCCTGTACAGCCTCTCATGTGGGAGGAGGGCAGTCCCTGTGACTGGGGTGAGAGGTGTCTTCAATGATGCCTCCGCAGACACAGCTTTTCATGGAGGCCGTCGATAGCAGGTAGTTGCGCACCGGTGATGTACTGGGCAATTTTCACCATCTATTGCAGGGCCTTCCGGTCAGAGGCAGAGAAGCTGCCATATCACATGTGTCCTCCTGTCTCCCCAGGAAGTATAGATGCTGCTGCGCATTCCTTCATGGCCACAATTTACCCATCTTCTAATATTTACTTCTAGCATGTGCACAGCATGTGCTAATGCACCATGTCACAAAGCAAAGGTCGTCTCGCACTGTTTTCATGAACATGACATTGAGTTCAGTGTTCTTCAGTGGCCTACTCAGTCACTAGATCTGAGTCCAATAGATCGACTTTGGGATGTGGAGGAACGGGAGATTCACAGCTTGAAAGTGCATATGAAAAACCTGCAGGATGCAAGTCATCATGGACCAGAACCTAAAAGGAATGTTTCCAACATCTTGTGGAATCAATGTATTAGTACAGTGTTCCTAATGAAGTGTTCAGTCAGTGTATCCTATCTGTAAGGCTTTTGTAATCTTAATTTACCCTTCATCGTTTGTGTCTCTACCTTTGTCTATTACACAGATCCACCTCACAACCCAGCTACCATGTCCGATCCAGATATGGTGGCAGTGAAGCTGGAGGACTGCAGTCAAACACTGGAACTCAAT
The DNA here is from genome assembly GCF_963989245.1 of Nansenia antarctica. Taxonomy (NCBI): domain Eukaryota; kingdom Metazoa; phylum Chordata; class Actinopteri; order Argentiniformes; family Microstomatidae; genus Nansenia; species Nansenia antarctica. Next base: position 13,336,577 of record NC_137679.1, on the reverse strand, counting down.
GTGGTAGTGATGGAGGAGGAGGAAGAAGAAGTGATGGTGAAAGAGGAGGAGGGACAGCACGAAGTTGTGGAGAAAGATCTCATGGCTGAAGAAGAGGAAGGAGGAGAGGATGTAGTGGAGATAGATAGCGAGTTGGATGGTAAGTCAATGTTATGAATTTGGCTAATTTTAAAATGTATTTATTGTACAACTCCTAGTCAATGCTCTATGGTGTTTATAGTGTACTACTGTAAAAGTCAATACTTGCTTAGTCTGACAGTGCTTCTTTGGTCTCTTCCATTATGGTGAAGTGAGTGTTAAACTCAAGTCTTAGATTGCCAGAGGGAATGTAGAATCGTTAGTGAACAAGTTTGATTTAAATCCTATAGAACAAAGGATGATTCAGAGGCTCCCTACTAGTCTCGCCAAATGTAATGAACACAAACGAGTTATAGACGGAATACTCTTAAGCGCTGTGGCCACCAACAAGAGCACCTCACTAGACTCATAGGGTGCATTCACACCTAGATCGTTGTTCAGAAACTGGGAGCGTTTCACCCCTAGATCGGTTCGTTTGGGCATAATGTGAACACAGCAATCGCACTCTGTTCCAGAACAAATCAACCGGCCTGAGAGAGCCTAGAGAGGGTGGTCTCTCTCAGCCCTCTTGCAATCGTTCCACGGAGCGATTTGTTTGCAGTGAGAATGCAAGTTGCCCACAAACCGATACAACTCAATTGCTGTACCCTGCACTTTCGAAACGTCAACACACAATGATCGTCGATAGCAGGTAGTTGCGCACCGGTGATGTACTGGGCAATTTTCACCATCTATTGCAGGGCCTTCCGGTCAGAGGCAGAGGAGCTGCCATATCACATGTGTCCTCCTGTCATCCCAGGAAGTTTAGATGCTGCTGCGCATTCCTTCATGGCCACAATTTACCCATCTTCTAATATTTACTTCTAGCATGTGCACAGCATGTGCTAATGCACCATGTCACAAAGCAAAGGTCGTCTCGCACTGTTTTCATGAACATGACAATGAGTTCAGTGTTCTTCAGTGGCCTACTCAGTCACTAGATCTGAGTCCAATAGATCGACTTTGGGATGTGGAGGAACGGGAGATTCACAGCTTGAAAGTGCATATGAAAAACCTGCAGGATGCAAGTCATCATGGACCAGAACCTAAAAGGAATGTTTCCAACATCTTGTGGAATCAATGTATTAGTACAGTGTTCCTAATGAAGTGTTCAGTCAGTGTATCCTATCTGTAAGGCTTTTGTAATCTTAATTTACCCTTCATCGTTTGTGTCTCTACCTTTGTCTATTACACAGATCCACCTCACAACCCAGCTACCATGTCCGATCCAGATATGGTGGCAGTGAAGCTGGAGGACTGCAGTCAAACACTGGAACTCAATGTGGTAATGAAAGAGGAGGAGGAAGAAGAAGTGATGGTGAAAGAGGAGGAGGGACAGCACGAAGTTGTGGAGAAAGATCTCATGGCTGAAGAAGAAGAAGGAGGAGAGGATGTAGTGGAGATAGATAGCGAGTTGGATGGTAAGTCAATGTTATGAATTTGGCAAATTTTAAAATGTATTTATTGTACAACTCCTAGTCAATGCTCTATGGTGTTTATAGTGTACTACTGTAACAGTCAATACTTGCTTATTCTGACAGTGCTTCTTTGGTCTCTTCCATTATGGTGAAGTGAGTGTTAAACTCCAGTCTTAGATTGCCAGAGGGAATGTAGAATCGTTAGTGAACAAGTTTGATTTAAATCCTATAGAACAAAGGATGATTCAGAGGCTCCCTACTAGTCTCGCCAAATGTAATGAACACAAACGAGTTATAGACGGAATACTCTTAAGCGCTGTGGCCACCAACAAGAGCACCTCACTAGACTCATAGGGTGCATTCACACCTAGATCGTTGTTCAGAAACTGGGAGCGTTTCACCCCTAGATCGGTTCGTTTGGGCATAATGTGAACACAGCAATCGCACTCTGTTCCAGAACAAATCAACCGGCCTGAGAGAGCCTAGAGAGGGTGGTCTCAGCCCTCTTGCAATCGTTCCACGGAGCGATTTGTTTGCAGTGAGAATGCAAGTTGCCCACAAACCGATACAACTCAATTGCTGTACCCTGCACTTTCGAAACGTCAACACACAATGATCGTCGATAGCAGGTAGTTGCGCACCGGTGATGTACTGGGCAATTTTCACCATCTATTGCAGGGCCTTCCGGTCAGAGGCAGAGAAGCTGCCATATCACATGTGTCCTCCTGTCTCCCCAGGAAGTATAGATGCTGCTGCGCATTCCTTCATGGCCACAATTTACCCATCTTCTAATATTTACTTCTAGCATGTGCACAGCATGTGCTAATGCACCATGTCACAAAGCAAAGGTCGTCTCGCACTGTTTTCATGAACATGACATTGAGTTCAGTGTTCTTCAGTGGCCTACTCAGTCACTAGATCTGAGTCCAATAGATCGACTTTGGGATGTGGAGGAACGGGAGATTCACAGCTTGAAAGTGCATATGAAAAACCTGCAGGATGTAAGTCATCATGGACCAGAACCTAAAAGGAATGTTTCCAACATCTTGTGGAATCAATGTATTAGTACAGTGTTCCTAATGAAGTGTTCAGTCAGTGTATCCTATCTGTAAGGCTTTTGTAATCTTAATTTACCCTTCATCGTTTGTGTCTCTACCTTTGTCTATTACACAGATCCACCTCACAACCCAGCTACCATGGCCGATCCAGATATGGTGGCAGTGAAGCTGGAGGACTGCAGTCAAACACTGGAACTCAATGTGGTGGAGGAGGAGGAGGAGGAAGAAGAAGTGATGGTGAAAGAGGAGGAGGGACAGCACGAAGTTGTGGAGAAAGATCTCATGGCTGAAGAAGAGGAAGGAGGAGAGGATGTAGTGGAGATAGATAGCGAGTTGGATGGTAAGTCAATGTTATGAATTTGGCTAATTTTAAAATGTATTTATTGTACAACTCCTAGTCAATGCTCTATGGTGTTTATAGTGTACTACTGTAACAGTCAATACTTGCTTATTCTGACAGTGCTTCTTTGGTCTCTTCCATTATGGTGAAGTGAGTGTTAAACTCAAGTCTTAGATTGCCAGAGGGAATGTAGAATCGTTAGTGAACAAGTTTGATTTAAATCCTATAGAACAAAGGATGATTCAGAGGCTCCCTACTAGTCTCGCCAAATGTAATGAACACAAACGAGTTATAGACGGAATACTCTTAAGCGCTGTGGCCACCAACAAGAGCACCTCACTAGACTCATAGGGTGCATTCACACCTAGATCGTTGTTCAGAAACTGGGAGCGTTTCACCCCTAGATCGGTTCGTTTGGGCATAATGTGAACACAGCAATCGCACTCTGTTCCAGAACAAATCAACCGGCCTGAGAGAGCCTAGAGAGGGTGGTCTCAGCCCTCTTGCAATCGTTCCACGGAGCGATTTGTTTGCAGTGAGAATGCAAGTTGCCCACAAACCGATACAACTCAATTGCTGTACCCTGCACTTTCGAAACGTCAACACACAATGATCGTCGATAGCAGGTAGTTGCGCACCGGTGATGTACTGGGCAATTTTCACCATCTATTGCAGGGCCTTCCGGTCAGAGGCAGAGGAGCTGCCATATCACATGTGTCCTCCTGTCTCCCCAGGAAGTATAGATGCTGCTGCGCATTCCTTCATGGCCACAATTTACCCATCTTCTAATATTTACTTCTAGCATGTGCACAGCATGTGCTAATGCACCATGTCACAAAGCAAAGGTCGTCTCGCACTGTTTTCATGAACATGACAATGAGTTCAGTGTTCTTCAGTGGCCTACTCAGTCACTAGATCTGAGTCCAATAGATCGACTTTGGGATGTGGAGGAATGGGAGATTCACAGCTTGAAAGTGCATATGAAAAACCTGCAGGATGCAAGTCATCATGGACCAGAACCTAAAAGGAATGTTTCCAACATCTTGTGGAATCAATGTATTAGTACAGTGTTCCTAATGAAGTGTTCAGTCAGTGTATCCTATCTGTAAGGCTTTTGTAATCTTAATTTACCCTTCATCGTTTGTGTCTCTACCTTTGTCTATTACACAGATCCACCTCACAACCCAGCTACCATGGCCGATCCAGATATGATGGCAGTGAAGCTGGAGGACTGCAGTCAAACACTGGAACTCAATGTGGTGGAGGAGGAGGAGGAGGAAGAAGAAGTGATGGTGAAAGAGGAGGAGGGACAGCACGAAGTTGTGGAGAAAGATCTCATGGCTGAAGAAGAGGAAGGAGGAGAGGATGTAGTGGAGATAGATAGCGAGTTGGATGGTAAGTCAATGTTATGAATTTGGCTAATTTTAAAATGTATTTATTGTACAACTCCTAGTCAATGCTCTATGGTGTTTATAGTGTACTACTGTAACAGTCAATACTTGCTTAGTCTGACAGTGCTTCTTTGGTCTCTTCCATTATGGTGAAGTGAGTGTTAAACTCAAGTCTTAGATTGCCAGAGGGAATGTAGAATCGTTAGTGAACAAGTTTGATTTAAATCCTATAGAACAAAGGATGATTCAGAGGCTCCCTACTAGTCTCGCCAAATGTAATGAACACAAACGAGTTATAGACGGAATACTCTTAAGCGCTGTGGCCACCAACAAGAGCACCTCACTAGACTCATAGGGTGCATTCACACCTAGATCGTTGTTCAGAAACTGGGAGCGTTTCACCCCTAGATCGGTTCGTTTGGGCATAATGTGAACACAGCAATCGCACTCTGTTCCAGAACAAATCAACCGGCCTGAGAGAGCCTAGAGAGGGTGGTCTCAGCCCTCTTGCAATCGTTCCACGGAGCGATTTGTTTGCAGTGAGAATGCAAGTTGCCCACAAACCGATACAACTCAATTGCTGTACCCTGCACTTTCGAAACGTCAACACACAATGAACTTTTGATTGTCAAACATACTATAGAATATGAAAATAAAACACTGAAAATAGATGACGGGTCAAACATAAGACATACGTTTATTCCCAATGATTATTTCTAACAGTCATGGACATGATCGAACAAAGTCATACAAATGGTCACATGACCAACTTACACAACTTAACATTACGTTATATCTGATTCCAAAAGACATTTCATGATTAATAACGATTGACAAAGCTTTGCTCATCCCTGTGTGACAATCGATCATATCGGATTCTAGATTCCATTAAGAATACCCGAAATGCTATTTCACCATGACCTCACGTTAAGATAAATCGGCTTGCGAGGAGTTTATGCTCATGCCAATAGCTGTAGCTGATGACTCTCTCTGTCTCATTAACAATGCATGTGGACATTAGACATTGGTAAACTCTGTGATAACCTGGTCACGATTATGTTGTGTTGTTTTAGCAGAAAATGAGAACAGAGGATCAGGCTTTCCCAGGGAGGAAGAGTAGCTCAGTTGTGTTAAGGTTGAGCTTCAGGTGGTGAGCTGACACTCAAGCAGATATGTCTGCAAGACACGCAGAGATATGTGTTGCCACCTATAAGCCAGAGGAGGGGAAAGAGAGGAAGAGTTGAGTGTTGTCTGCGTAGCAGTGGTGGGAGAAACCTTGTGAGGAAATTACAGAGCCAAGAGATTTGGTATAGAATCAACCATCAGCAATCTGACCAGCACCGACCTCACTATCTCTGGCCATGACCCTGGACATAGACATCCCCACCCCCCATGACAAACATAAACGCACCATAACATTCCGGAACCTCAATCCATTAACCCCCTCCTCCTTCTCCTCCATCCTGGCTGACTCCATCTCTGACTCTGCCCTCACTCCAGGCGTCTCCCCCACTGAACTGGTCAACACCTACAATGATACACTTTCCTCCTGCCTTGACCAGGTTGCTCCCACCAAAAGCAAATCTGTCTCCTTCACTCACTCTGCCCCCTGGTACACCGACCAACTCCACCATCTCAAAGCCAAAGGCCGTCAACTTGAACGCCAACACAAAATAACTGGTCTCACTGTCCATTTGGATGCCTACAAACTTCACCAACAACAATATAAAGAGGCCCTCAACAGTACACTCTTCTCCACCATCAACAAACTCCTCCAGCCCATGGACACTATCTCTAACTCATTCACCACCAGAAAATGCAACCTATTTCTAACATTCTTTCAAACCAAAATTGACACAATACACAATCAGTTGACTTCTGCCTCTCCCACCTCCCTACCTGACCCCCATTCCAACCTCCCACAACCCCCAAGTCATCCTCTTACATCTTTCAGTCCAATCACTGCTTCCGTCTTATCCTCCACAGTCAACAGCATGAAGTCCTCAACCTGCGCCTTGGTCCCCATTCCCTCCTCCCTAGTCAAGGCCTGTCTCCCGACACTCACCCCACTCATCACAAACATAATTAACTCCTCCCTGTCCTCCAGCATTGTCCCCCCTGCCCTCAAGCTCGCTGCTATTACCCCCATACTTAAAAAACCCGGTCTCGACCCTGACACCCCCAACAACTACCGGCCCATTTCAAATCTCACCTTCTTGTCCAAAATCCTCAAGAAAGTTGTTGCTGCCCAACTCAAATCCCACCTTGACTCCAATAACCTGTATGAACCATTCCAATCTGGCTTCCGTTCCAAACACAGCACTGAAACAGCACTACAAAAAATAACCAACGACATACTGGCCACCTCACCATCCTCATCCTCCTCGACCTCAGCACCGCCTTTGACACTAGGGCTGCAACTAACGATTATTTTGGTAGTCGACTAATCTGTCGATTATTTTTTTGATTAGTCGTGTGGCCGCGGGCTCCAGTGCATGTTGTACCTCACCTTCTCAAGTCTGCACACCTGTGAATGTCACCCTGTTGTCCAGTCTCTCTGGCTTAACATACGTTCCCATTGCAAATTCAAATAATGACTCATTAAATATTTGAATTTGGACCTTCCAAAACATTTAATACATACAATAATCAATCTCTGTTTCAATGAAACAAAATCAATTATAAATAAATTAAATAATACAAATGAAAGTGCAAATATAAACTTGGTAATGTGCAAATGTTTTAAAATAAAATAACAACTCAAAGTTTTGCCTTGCCAGCAACCGAGCAGTATGTTGATACATCAGGTTCTGGATTCACTACACTTGTCTTTATGAATGAGTTAACATTATTTATTTAAAATGATTGAGATCAAAACAATGTACATTGAATGAACAATACCGTTTAAATGCGTTTACGTTGCACTCATCTGATACACTGCAATACTAATGTATGAACACGTGAGGGCGCTACTAATGTATGAACACGTGAGGGCGCTATCATCACGGCCATATTGCAGAAACACTAGGCATGGCGCCATCTGGTGGTCAATTGTCGTCAGCACAACATCAGCTGCAGTTCCTGTAGTACATTGCAATTACAAATGAACAGCGCGGCTCTGTATTATCGGCTCGTGTGTTTTTAATACGATACGTCGACACTAAAATTCCACGTCGACGAGTTTTTATGATCGACGTCGTCGATTATGTCGACTAATCGTTGCAGCCCTATTTGACACCATCAACCATTCTATCCTCCTCACAAGTCTCCAACACATAACCGGCACCGCCCTCTCCTGGTTCAAGTCCTATCTCTCAGACAGACATCAATACATCTCAATAAATAACTGTAAATCCTCCACTGCTCCAGTCACCCACGGTGTCCCCCAGGGTTCAGTGCTAGGCCCCCTCCTCTTCATACTGTACATCCTTCCCCTTGGACAGGTCCTCCGCCGCCACGGCCTCCGCTTCCACTGCTATGCCGATGACACCCAACTCTACCTCTCCTCCAAAACCATCTCCCCTAACACCCACTCCACTCTCACTACCTGCCTCAGCGACATAAAATCATGGATGCAACTGAATTTTCTGAAACTCAACTGCAATAAATCGGAAATCCTCATCATCGGCCCAGTCCCTCACCCGTTCCACCCAGACATTCTCACTCAACATCGATGGCTTCACCGTAACCCCCTCCAACCACGTCCGCAACCTCGGCATCATCTTTGACCCCACCCTCTCGTTCCTTCCCCATGCCAACCAGGTCACTAAATCTGCTTTTTTCCACCTCAGGAACATTGCCCGCATCCGACCGTCCCTGTCCTTTTCCACTGCTGAAACACTTATCCACGCCTTCATAACTTCCCGACTCGACTACTGCAACAGCATCCTCTACGGTTTGCCTAATAACATCCTAAACAAATCCAATACGTCCAGAACTCTGCTGCCCGTCTGCTCACCGCCCGTCTGCTCGCCGCTGTGACCACATCACCCCTGTCCTCCAAAACCTACACTGGCTCCCGGTCAAATTCAGGATCCAATTCAAAATCCTACTCACCACTTACAAAGCCATCAACAGTCTGGCCCCCTCCTACCTTGCCGACCTCGTCCCCCTCCACACCCCCTCCCGTTGCCTCAGGTCTGACGACCAAACCACCCTCAAGACCACCAGGACCGAACTCCGGACCTGGGGTGATGGGGCCTTTTCAGCCGCAGCCCCGTCCCTCTGGAACGCCCTCCCCAACCACATCAGACAGGCCAACACCCTCCCAACATTTAAACAGGCCCTCAAAACCCACCTCTTCAAGCTTGCCTTCACCAGTTAATCCCTCTCCCCCTCCCCTTCCCATGTGTCCCCAGCACTACCTTAATTCGGCCCCTATACTTTATTTTATCTATTTTTTGTGTCTTTTTATTATTACTGCTAGGGATGCACGATATTATCGGCACCGATATTTATCGGCCCGATATTGGGGAATTAATGTTTATCGGTATCGGTATTTATTATAAAATGTAGCCGATATTTAACCGATAATATGAAGCCGGAAATATTTCTGCTTCCGGTTTCCGCGCTCTGCTTCCGGTTTCCGCGCTCAGGCACGCAGTTTGTATAGACGAGACGCGAGCGAAACATGCCTTCCCCGGTGTGGACATTCTTCACAATTTCTAAGGCAGATATTGAGTTTGCAATTTGCAATACATGTTCAACAAAAGTTCGGAGAGGAGGGCAAAGGTCTACGAGTTACAACACAACAAATCTAATAAGTCACCTGAAGAATCACCATTGCAAGCACGCTGTATGGAAGGAATATCAAGCACTCGTTGTAGCAGAACACGGTAGCCTAGCCGCGAAAAAAAAGCCATTGTGGATTTCATGAACTTACATGTAATGAATATACATGTAAACATACTGTATACTGTCTAAAGCTATGGTTAACATATACATGTAAACATGCAGTATACTGTCTAAAGCTATGGTTAACATACATGACATGTAAACATACAGTATACTGTCTAAAGCTATGGTTAACATATACATGTAAACATGCAGTATACTGTCTAAAGCTATGGTTAACATGTACATGTAAACATACAGTATACTGTCTAAAGCTATGGTTAACATATACATGTAAACATACAGTATACTGTCTAAAGCTATGGTTAACATATACATGTAAACATGCAGTATACTGTCTAAAGCTATGGTTAACATGTACATGTAAACATACAGTATACTGTCTAAAGCTATGGTTAACATATACATGTAAACATACAGTATACTGTCTAAAGCTATGGTTAACATATACATGTAAACATGCAGTATACTGTCTAAAGCTATGGTTAACATATACATGTAAACATGCAGTATACTGTCTAAAGCTATGGTTAACATATACATGTAAACATACAGTATACTGTCTAAAGCTATGGTTAACATATACATGCAGTATACTGTCTAAAGCTATGGTTAACATGTACATGTAAACATACAGTATACTGTCTAAAGCTATGGTTAACATATACATGTAAACATACAGTCTACTGTCTAAAGCTATGGTTAACATATACATGTAAACATACAGTATACTGTCTAAAGCTACGGTTAACATAAGATCTTTATGAACTTTGGCTAAAAAAAGCATTGTGCACTGTCTATAACAGATTCTGTTTGTTAGAGGAAATAATAAATGAACATTTGAAGAGTCAGAAGTGTTCTCTTTGTTGTGTTAACAATAGTGATGTAAGTTAGATTTGGTGAGATCACTATGGAATATTAAATCATCAATCTTTGCTCACTACATAGCCTTTCTTACCTTCAGGTGTGCATGAACTACAGGTTATCAACTGTGAAATTATATCTGAATGGTCTTTATTGTCATTGATATAGTACAGGTACCAAACAACGAAATTTGGGAGGGGGGCTCCCCTGGTGATAGGAAAGAAAAAATAAAATAATAATAATAATATCGGTATCGGTATCGGTTATCGGCCACGAGAAGCGGGTAAATATCGGTATCGGTATCGGTTGGAAAAAATGCATATCGTGCATCCCTAATTACTGCTCAATCTTTTCAGTTTGTAAAGCATCTTTGAGTGTCTAGAAAAGTGCTATATAAGTCTAATGTATTATTATTATTATTATTATTATTATTATTATTATTATTATTATTATTATTATTATAGAGGGAGAACAGTAAGGGCCCTAGGATGGAGCCCTGTGGGACCCCAGTGGTGAGGGCTTGTGGAGAGGAAAGCAATCCTCTCACATTACCAGGTAAGAGCAATCAGCCAGTTAGGATGCAAACCAGGAGAGTGCAGAGCCAGAGACGCCCATATCAGAGAGGGAGTTACTTCTGGCACTTCTAAGTCTATGGAAACACTATTCGTTTATTTCATGTTGTTATAATCCTGTATGTATTCCATGTTCCTATTCTTACAGGAGAGAGCTCCAACCCAGGCTCAGACAGTGAGCCCAGCTCCACCGCATCAGAAAACCATAAACAACTCAGACAGAGGAGCACAAGACGGAAGAGTCATCGCAGTGAGAGTTTAATTTGTCCATCTCACCTCGAATCACACCCACAGACTCACACAGGAGAGACTTACCCTTGCCTTCAATGTGGGAAGGGTTTTCTTTATGTGAGCCAACTAAAGTCACATCAGATAATACACACAGGAGAAAAGTCATACCAGTGCTCCCAATGTGGGAAGAGTTTCAGCCAAATAGGAAGCCTAAAGAGACATCAGAGAATACACACAGGAGAGAGGCCAAACGAGTGCTCTCAGTGTGGGAAGCGTTTCAGTACACTAGGAAACCTAAAGACACATCAGAGAGTACACACAGGAGAGAAGCCATACCAGTGCTCGCAGTGTGGCAAGAGTTTCAGTACACTAGGAAACCTAAAGAAACATCAGAGAGTACACACAGGAGAGAAGCCACACGACTGCTTCCAGTGTGGCAAGAGTTTCACACATTCTAAAAACCTAAAGTTAAACCTAAAGTTACATCAGAGAATACACACAGGAGAGAGGCCTTACCCTTGCCTTCAATGTGGGAAGGGTTTTCTTTATGTGAGCCAACTAAAGTCACATCAGAGGATACACACAGGAGAAAAGTCATACCAATGCTCTCAGTGTGAAAGTAGTTTCAGTAAACTAGGAAACCTAAAGTCACATCAAAGAATTCACACAGGAGAGAGGCCTAACTCATTATACCCAGTGTGAGAAGACATTCAGTAGACTAGATCACTTAAAGTCACACAAGAGAATACACACAGGATAGAGGCCATACCACTGCCCTGAGTGTGGGAGGAGTTTCAGTAAACTAGGACACCATCAAGTGAGAGGAAGTTGAGGACTCTACTTGGCTCACGGCATCACAGGCTAACCGCCTTGACTACTGCAACGTACTCCTGGCCGGGCTCCCCCTCTCCGCCATCAGACCTCTGCAGCTCATCCAGAATGCTGTTGCCCGTCTGGTGTTCATCCTCCCCAAATATGTTCATGTCAACCCTCTACTTCACACCCTGCACTGCCTCCCGATAGCAGCTCGCATCAGATTCAAGACCCTGGTGCTTGCCTACCAGGCAAGAAAAGGGACAGCCCCTGCCTACCTGCAGGCAATGGTCACCCCCCAAACTTCAGCCCGTTAACTCTGCTCCTCCACCTGTGCTGGCCGACTGGCCCCACCACCTCTACGCCAACACGGCAGTCGCGCTGCCCGATCACGTCTCTTCACTACACTGGCTCCCCGCTGGTGGAATGAGCTTCCCACGGCTGTCAGAACTGCAGAGTCACTCCCCATCTTCCGTCGGAGACTGAAGACCCATCTCTTCAGGCTACACCTTAACTGCTCCTCCTGAGACATCTACTACCCCACAGTACTGTGTCTCCTGACACACCTGCTTTCCCCTATACTGTGTCTCCTAAGATTTCTACGTCCCCCTGTACTGTTTCTCCAGTGTCTATAAAACATTTTAATAAAAAATTGTTCTATCACGACAACTGCCAATGACCCCTGGCCTGAGCTAGATTACTCTTCCTGCTACAACTAGTGAATTGATGATTGACTTGCTTAGTCTAATGTATCGATTGTAAGTCGCTTTGGAATAAGGCGTCTGCTAAATGCCAAAAATGTAAATGTTGTGGATGGAACACACCTGATATAGTTGTTGTTGTTGTTGTTGTTGTTGTTGTTGTTGTTTGAACACACCTGATATAGTCGTGTGAAAAAAATAGTGAATATACTGTTATACTGAAGAAGACCTCACGGTCGAAACGTCTTTTTTACTTGCTGCTTGATAAATAAAATTGGAGCAACGAAAAGTGAGTGCGGGCTACCTTTTTGTATCAATACTACTGCACTGTCAGTTTTAGCTCAGCACCGAAGACAGGAGGATGTGCGTTATTTTGTCTTTAAAAAAATAGGAAACCTCATGAAAATGTTGTCATTTTTAAGAAATATGCACATATCAATATTTTACGTTCTTTCACAAAATATGTATAGTTAAAGGTGATGTAATTGAACCAAAACAATGAAAATGTAACTTTGTTAACATTTATTTAACAAAGAAATTAAAAATATGCCAATTCCTACTGAGGAAAAAGTTAGGACACCATGTGCCCTAATAGCATGTATTGCCCCCTTTGGCTGAAATAACCTCAATTAGACGTTTACTATAACTGTATACCAGTCTCTGACATCGACTGGTAGAACGTTTTTCACACTCCTCCATGCAGAATTATTTTAGCTGTGTGATGTTTGAGGGGTGTCTTGCATACACAGCCCGTTTCATATCACCCCACAGCATCTAAAATTCTGCCTTTGACTTGGCCATTCCAGAACTCTGAACTCTGATTCTGCCTTTGACTTGGCCATTCCAGAACTCTGTTTCGAACTCTTTTTTTCGAGCCATTCCTTATTTGATTTACTGGAATGTTTTCGGTTTATTGTCTTGATGCATGGTCCACATTTGTTTCAGCTTAAATCTTTCTCACTCTTTCCTCAAGCACCCTCTGATACAACCCTCTGAATTCATAGTAGATTATATGATGGTGAACTGCCAGGACCTGCTGCAACAAAGCAGCCCCCCACCATGACACCCCCATGCTTCACAGTTGGTATGAGGTAATGGTGTTCAAATGCTGTGTCTTTCATTTTTGTCTTTAAACATGTCTCCTGTTACTGTGCCCAAATAATTCAGCTTTGGATTCATCTGTCCATAGCACACTGTTCCAGAAGTCCTGGTGTTTGTCTAGGTTAGACTTGCCTTGATGTTTTTTTGGACAGCTCAGGTTTCCTCCTTGCACACCTCCCATGAAAATCTAAATTGTGCATTCTCTTTCTGATGGTAGATGCAAGTACTTTGACATCAACTGTGGCAAGAGCTACCTGTGGGTCTTGTGATGACTGTTACGACCGTAGTGTGGCTGTATGTGTATTTCTGTGCGTTTCCTGTGTTTTCCCCCCTTTCTATCGCCATGGTGACGGCCTGAGTGAGCACACCTGTGCTCATCAAGTTCGGAGGATAAAGGCTGGGAGCAAACACTCAGATGGTGCCAGTGGGCCAGTTTACAACTTTAGGGTTGTGTGTGTCGGTTGGTCGTCAGCCAAAGCTATTGTACTGTGTTACTGTGTGTTCTGCTACTATAGTGTGTTACTGTACGTTGGTTGCTCGACAGCTTAAGCTACAAGGTGTACTTTTGTACTTTTGTATTTTATCGATATATACAGTATATGCATGTTCGTACACAAAAATACTGTATGTGGGCACACACACTCTCTGTATTCTCTGTGTTATCATAATATAAATCCCATTAATGTATGTGATTAAGAAACCCTCAACATTACTCGTCCATCAAAGTTCAACATTTTCAAGTAAATTGACTTATACTGTATAGCGACTTTATCCAAAGAGCTTTACAACGGCCTCTCATTCACCCATTCACGCACACATTCACACACCAAAGGTGGCAAGCTACCATGCAAGGCGCCGGCCTGCTCACTGGGAGCAATTTGGGGTTCAGTGTCTTGCCCAAGGACACTTCGACATGTGGCCAGCTGGGGCTCGAACCGCCGCTCTGCTCTACCTCCTGCGCCACAGCCTCCATTCAAGTGAATAATAAAGTTATTTTTTTACCATCACACAAATATTATCAAGTGCTATTTATTACATTAACTTTGTTTAATTTTGGAATCATCTGGAAAAAACAGAAATATTATTTTGCCAGACTTGCGGACTTTTTAACCAAACCCTGTCACATTTGTTCGGAGAGTAAGGTGAATTGCAGGTGTAAATTGAACAATGGCAAATAAGTTTTTTGGGGTTTATTGGTTTCTGTGTATCACTGTAGAGAGCTATCAACATGTCTTTGAGTGGGAGTGTTAAGCATATTTGAGTTTATAGACAAAGCCATGTTAATGCTACTATCTTGACATCATAACATGCTGAATAAAATGTCTCATGAGTCATGCAACACTGCCCAATACGACGTGTAATCTAGTGCATGACAGAAGAGAGTCCAGCTGAACTGAAGTCAAAGCAGATTTCGACCTCCCACACAGTTCTAAACTAGGTCGCTGAGGTTAGCATGCAGCTTGTTATCTACCTGGGTCTAAGCTAGGTAGCTGATGTTAGCATATAGCTTGTTATTGATCAGACCACATTCCCTCAGGGACAGACAGCAGCTTCCCTGTCACTTCCTGTTATGAGCAGGAATCACTCGCTATTGGACCATTATTGACGACTCTAACTCTATATTGATTATTGCCACACAATAACATGCATGCTTATGCCTGCATTATCTTGTGAACCCACTGTCTACAACTGATTTAATTAGGGCCTAAACACCCTAATGACGGTGTCACGGTTGACTGGTATCATGATTACATTTTTAACAACATAATTAGAAGGCTTACACAGCAATCAGGTAACGCTAATCAGATAAAGGACACAATGAAGCACACTAGCACTCTTGTTTCCTAATAAGCTACAGTGGACATTATGCTGTGATCATTTGCTCCTAGGAACACGTAAACTAAGCAATTCATGTACATCTGAGTTTCAGAGGAGTACTTGATGGCACCATTAGCCAAAACTATGTGGACACTTGTGCTCTGGGGCTGTGTTTTTCTGGTTTGGGCTAGGCCCTTTAGTTCCAGTGAAGTGAAATCGTAATGCTACAGCACCATTCTGCCTATCACCTCCATATTCTTCTGAAGAATCTTCTGTCTTATCTCTGAAGTCAGCTGACTTGGTGGGAGGAGGGACTGTAGTGCCAGGGTGGGTGGGATCTTCTACTGCTGAAAGGCAGTTTCTGGACACTGAATACCCCCGCGCCGGAAATCCGGCACAATGCCGGAGAACTTTCAGCCCTGCATTATGGATCTGCTGTATCGAATGTATCGATAGATCGACACTTTTTCCGACACAAATTGTGTTGAATGTGTCAATGCGTCGGAAAGCTTTGTTTCCCCCATCACTACTGTTAACCCAATCTGTGGGCTCTGTCTGCTTCACGATAACCCAAAGATCCTCCATTCTCTTTAGTTCAGTTTTGACTCTGGATTGAGCTGGATATGGTGCAGTCCTGGTACACATCATAGACCAGTAAACACGTCTTGATATTCGCTCAGGATGTCAGATTGTCTTTGGTGTCTACCATAGGTGAAAGTGGGCCGGAACGGTCCGGTGCGGCGTTCCGGCAAGACTTTCTGTGCCGGAACGCCGTTGGGGGAAGAGATGCAGCTGCCTGTCAATCAAAATCCGATTGCTGCAGAGTGCAGAAGCAATCACGATTCACGATCCATAATTTCCAACAAGGAAACACATGGCTGACGTTATGTTTCGTTGCGTCTATTTTAATACCTTTGAAAAGGACATGTTAACCCGCTTTACAGTAGACCCGACGCGACGCGACGTGGTTGGGTGGGCAGCACTGGGCACTGAGACAGTCCGACCGGGATTATAGTCGCGCCGTATGGAAGCATATAGTGGACTAAATTCAAATATTAATGCAATTTGAGATTGCATTTGTATGTTCCACTTTTGCATGCATTCTTTCAGACAATATTCAAATTCAAATGCAATTCTAATGATTTGCATTTTCATTTTCATGTACCTGATGTGCACATTCGCTGTCAATATTAAAATGATAATGCAAAGCCATTTGACATTTAATTTTCAAAGTCATGCGCTGCTTTGTAGCTGACAAAATTCAAAAGTTCATTCTAATGTGAAAATTACTATGCAATCCCAAAATAGCATATTCATTTGCCACTTTTGCCTGCGTTATTTGAGTCAATATTCAAATTGTGATGCAATAATGTGATACGCAATTGCATTTACATGTTCTAGTAAACACATCCGCTTTGTAGCTGACAAAATTCAAATGTTCATTCTAATGTGAAAATGACTATGCAATCCCAAAATAGCATATTAATTTGCCATTTTTGCCTGCGTTATTTGAGTCAATATTCAAATTGTAATGCAATAATGTGATTAGCAATTGCATTTATATGTTCTAGGAAACACATCCGCTCATTAGAATTGCATTTGAATTTGAATATTGTCTGAAAGAATGCATGCAAAAGTGGAACATGCAAATGCAATCTCAAATTGCATTAACATTTGAATTTAGTCCACTATATGCTTCCATAAGCAAGCCGTTTTGCCAGATTGGGCTACTTTTGGTCACACTGGACGGGTGGATTCGGCAGCTTTTAGACTGGTTGGGCTGGAAATTGTAAATTCCATCTGGCAACCCTGGTAGCAAAATATGTGCATACGTATCTGGTAGCCTACTGGTACTTTCAAATCGCATCGTATTATTATTATTATTAATAATAATAATTACAATTTACAATACAAATACAACAATTGGGGGTCCCTCAAAGAAAATTTGGGCGCACTGCGCGCGCACAACATCAACCTCCAAGGCTTGATTCTGACCCAGGAAAAACCCTGGTATGTACTGTATAACATGATAGCCATCTATGCACTGTATATAAGATGATGACCAAGGGTCTTTCTGCTGCTGACCAAGGGGTTGAGTTCACTTGATGAGGCCCAATTTTGTTTTAGACTCTGTAGGCTACTGTATTTGTTTATTAAGACTTAAGATATATTATCTGAATTTCTCTTGTTTTATCAAATGTTCCAATTATTTTCATTTCTTGTGCTGGTTTTAAATTGCAGGAAACTAGCACAAATAATTGTGTGGGAGAGAGGGGCCGCCGCTACCAAAACGTGCACAGTTTTGGGTCGCTCCACCACCAAAAACTCTCACTCCAAACTTTTGGTGAAACATAGCAGCCCTAAAGTGTTTCTAATTTCGACACCAACACCACAATGTGTGTGTTCAGGGATGCATGAAGCTGGGGGCAGGAGGAGAACAATATGAAACGATGAAGGTTGGGGTAGTAGCCTATAGTTCCTGTAAGAAACTCAAACCACTTTCACCCCTGGTGTCTACTATGTAAACTCTTTTGACCAGTCCTAATTTTGAGCATGATTCTCTGCCTAGGATAGCTGGTGAGTCTCGCTCTACAATCTGGAACTCTAGCTCAAACTCTTAGCTCAAAAACGTTGTCTCCATCGTGTGGCCAGAATAAGTAATTAACTTGCAGCCCGACCTCAGCAGTGGTGCGTCCCTCGCGATCTTTGCAAAGTATTTGATTGACAACACACACTCTGTTCCTGTATCTAGCTTTAAGCTTAACATGCTGTTGTTTATTTTTTAGCTCGAGTCCATTTCTGACTTACTTTTTCCACTGTGGTGACTGTATCTAGTTGTAGCCTTGCACCTGTTTGCTTCTTGATTTCAATGCTGCCCATAAACATTTGTTTATTTTCTTCTTGTTCCATCTCATGGACCTCTCAATTTTCCTAGGCTTGCCTTTTTGTTTTTGTGTCTTGCACGTATGCCACTGAAATCATAGACGGCTTATAAAAAAATGGGCCCCTGGGCCTGTAGAAAGCCCCCCCCCCCTCCTCTCCAGCGCACACACACAGAGCTGCCAAGTCTCACGCAATCACCGTGAGACTCACGCATTTCAACCAGTTCTCACGCTCTCACGCCGCACCTCTATTTCTCACGGCGAGAAATAACAATTTGTTTTACGGGACATGAGTTTCGTGGCATCTTTCTGCACGCGCGTTAACTTGAGTCTGCAATCGAAGCGGCAGGCGAGCGCTGATGGAAGAACCTGTGTTCACGCGAGCTGCAAGAACGTAGCGAGCAGGGTTGCCAGATTGGGCTACTTTTGGTCACACTGGACGGGTGGATTCGGCAGCTTTTAGACCGGTTGGGCTGGACATTGTCAATTCCGTCTGGCAACCGTGGTAGCAAAATATGTGCACACGTTACAGCATCGTATCTGGTAGCCTACTGGACTGGGTTGCACCAATATGGCGTAAGTCATTACTAAATGCAGGCATTTAGTAGTTACTAAACCCCTAGTTGTTACTAGCAAGTTTCAAACTAGTTGTTTACTAATTTCGGTTGCACCACGCCAATCTTTTGCCAATCTTAGCTAGTAAATACTCAGTTTTGGTAACAGTTTTTTGTTTCTCTACTGTAACATAACCAGGTACATTAATAATAATTGTTAAAGGAGCATAGTCTACTACTTGCTACTGAGATGCTAACCCGACGGATTGTCCGGTTGACGTGCCGTGCGTCCTAGTTTGATGTGTTGCTGTTGGTTATATAAGATCCGTAGTCGTTGGTTTGCTGCATAATAAACATTTATTGTGTTACTATGTGCCATCAATGGCTTAATCACTGGTACAAACAATAACAATAACAAACTTAGCGCCCTTGCGGTCAAACCTATTTGGGGGCCGTTCCACTAAAGGTGGATCAGTATATCGGCGATTGAAATAAATCAGGCGATCAGGCAACTCGGGATTGGAATTCAAGCCTCAGGTCATTCCTCGAACGAGGATCAGGCTTGTGTGATGAGTGTTCACAGAAGACAGGCTTACAAATCTTCGATATGGGCGCGTGCACGCAGACATAAAGAGCCCCGAAGAGTCGATCTGTCGAAATGAAGATACTCCACTCTGCAGGGGTTCTACATTTGCGCAGCATTCCGAATTATTGATCTTTATGAAGACGGAAAAATAAGATGTAAAATAGTGCAATACTGCCGCAATTAACAAGGCGAGGGAAATGGTTTGGCAAGAAATTGCTGACCGATTAAATGCATAGGTCATACTAGCCCCAGTTATTGTTATATGTTCATATTTTAAGACGTCACCACCGCCCCGGAAGCGGAAGGATCAGGTGAGAGCGCAGAGACCGAGCCAAGGGGGAGGAGTGCCTCTTATGACCTAGCTCGCCTCAGTGATTGGCTACCAGCACATAGAAATATATATTTCTATACTGCTACATTCGTTTAAAACACACGGTACAGAGACGAGACACAACACAGACCCCAACCCCCTGATCTATGCAGCGACCACTAAAGGAAAAGCCCCAGAAAACTAAATCTAAACCTATAAACAGAAAACAACCCCAGAACTAACCCCCTAGCCCACATGCACCCCTAACCCCCCCCACTAACCACCCCCACCCCTAACCCCCCCCCACTAACCCCCTAGCACATCAAACGTGCTTACAAGGCTAGACCGCTAGCTCATCTAGGCATGTCTGACCATGTGTCAATCCTCCTGATCCCAGCATACACTACCATGGGGAAAAGTGCTCCCATCACCACTAAGACTGTCAGAACCTGGCCAGAAGGGTCCGCTCCACTGCAGATCTGCCTAAATGACACCCCATGGCAGGAATATGAGCATGAGGACCTGGAACAGTTCACGTCGTCGGTTCTGAACCACATAGTGAACTGCACCAACTCAGTCACCGTGGACAAACGGGTCCGGGTCTACCCCAACACGAAGCCATGGATGACTGGGAAGGTCCAAAAACTGATCAACGAGAGGGACAACGCCTTCTTCGCAGGGAAGAGCACACCGCTGTACAGCACCACCAGGGCTAACCTAAAGCGTGGCATCAAAGAGGCCAAGGCAGACCACAGAGAGAAGATTGAGGAATGCTTCCTGAGCAACGACTCCAGGCGGATGTGGCAGGGGGTTCAGCACATGACAAACTTCAGAGCCAACAGTCTCACAGCCGCAGAGGACGACCCCCTGCTGGCGGGAAAGCTGAACACCTTCTACGCCCGGTTCGACGAGGGGCGAACGGAGGTAACCACAACACAAACACCACTCTCTCCAGCTCTCAGCAGCCTCACCCTCACAGAGCATGAAGTGAGACGCGTGCTGAAGGCGGTGGACCCCAGGAAAGCCTCAGGGCCGGATGGCATCCTGGGACGGGTGCTGAGGGACTGCGCCGACCAGCTGGCCGGGGTTTTCACCAACATCTTCAACCAGTCCCTGTCCCAGGCCACCATCCCACCCTGCCTGAAAACCTCAACTATCATCCCAGTCCCGAAGAAAAGCACGGTGAGCTGCCTAAACGACTACCGCCCGGTGGCACTCACACCAATCATCATGAAGTGCTTCGAGAAACTAGTCCGGGCCCACATACTCACACGCCTCCCGCCCAACCTGGATCCATACCAGTTCGCCTACAGAGCCCACAGGTCCACAGAGGACGCCATCGCGACGACTCTCCACGCCACTCTATCCCACCTGGAGAGGGGAAACAGCTACGCGAGACTGCTCTTTGTGGACTTCAGCTCCGCCTTCAACACCATCCTTCCAGACAGGCTAGTGACCAAACTACTAGACCTGGGTCTATCACACTCTATATGTGCATGGATCAAGGACTTCCTGACCGACCGCCCCCAGAGGGTGCGGGTGGGCCCCCACACCTCCACAGCCCTCAGACTCAGCACTGGGTCCCCCCAGGGCTGCGTGCTAAGCCCCATCCTCTACAACCTCTACACCTACGACTTCACCCCCGTCCACCCCAGCAACTCCATCGTAAAGTTTGCAGACGACACCACCGTGGTGGGATGCATCTCGGGGGGGGACGAGGCGGCGTACAGGGATGAGGTAGAGCAACTGAGCAAGCTGTGCAAGGTTAACAACCTGCTGCTGAACAAGTCAAAGACCCAGGAAATCATCGTAGACTTCAGGAGGAAAAAGTCTGAGATCCAGCCCCTGCTCATCGACGGAGAGAGCGTGGAGAGAGTCTCAACCCTCCGATTCCTGGGGGTGCACATGCAGGATGACCTGACCTGGAAGGACAACACAAAAGCCACCATCAAGAAGGCACAACAGCGGCTATACATCCTGAGAGTCCTCAGGAAGGAACACAGCAAGCAGGAGATACTGGTGACCTTCTACCGCGGCGCAGTGGAGAGCATCCTCACCTACGGCATCTGCAACTGGTTCTCCAGCTGCACAACCGCGGAGAGAAATGCGCTACAGAGTCGTGAGAACAGCCCAGAAGATCACCGGCGCCCCCCTCCCCTCTCTGGAAGAGCTGTACAACACACGCTGTCTCAGGAAGGCCTCCAAGATCTCCAGGGACCCAACCCACCCTGGGTACGAACACTTTACCCGGCTGCCCTCGAAAAGGCGGTTCAGGACCATGGCCGCAAGGACAAACAGACTGAAGAACAGCTTCTACCACAGGGCCGTCCAGGCCCTGAACACAGCAAAGACCTAGGTTCTGGGCCCTGGACAGTCTGGACGGATTGATGGCAGCTGCTGGACTGAAAAAATCAGGTGTAGTGCTGAGGCACAAATATGTACATTTCAAGCCTGCAAACTGCGACACTTCAAATAAATGTGCAATAACACTATGTGCAATATGACAACCCTAGTCGTCTATCTGTACAGTATAGTATAGTGCAGGGGTCGGCAATTAGGTTTGGCCTCGGGCCAAATTTTTTTTGAGCCACTAGATGGCGGGCCCGAGCTTTTTTTTTTTTTTTTTTCCTAACACCAGGGGAGCCACCCCTCCTAAATTTCGTTGTTGGGTACCTGTACTGTAGCAATGACAATAAAGACCATTCATTCATTCCATTAATTCATTCATAAGTAATTGATTGTTAAAAAATGTGACACATTCTAATGCTTTGACTTTTCTTTCGAAAAATGTACACATCGCTAGTCAACTAACACAGCTTGTTTTGTGAGCCTGCTAACAATGTAAAGTAGTGTTGTAGTTAACTAGGTAACAATGTAAAGTAGTGTTGTAGTTAACTAGGTAACAATGTAAAGTAGTGTTCTAGTTAACTAGGTAACAATGTAAAGTAGTGTTGTAGTTAACTAGGTAACAATGTAAAGTAGTGTTGTAGTTAACTAGGTAACAATGTAAAGTAGTGTTGTAGTTAACTAGGTAACAATGTAAAGTAGTGTTGTAGTTAACTAGGTAGCAGTCCAATCCATTACGTTGCAGTATTTTGGCTTGACTAGCAAGTTTGTGTTGTGATTCTCAACAACGTTGAAACGTAGTTTCACCCTTTTCCATAGTTTTGAATAATAAATGTGTGGACTGACGATGTAGCGCAGCCTAGCTTATTCTAATAATTATTTAACATACTTTCATTCTGAATGATTCCCCCCTCCTCCCAGACAAGGTCACATTATTATTGGATTGGTTGTTTGCCTGCCGGGTGAAGTTAGCTAAACATTTAACCTGCTAACTAGCAAGAGAAACATCATGTCACTCTCCAAAGGTGTAAAGAGGAAAGTTGACGGTGAAAACAGGGCATTTAAAGAGGAATGGACAGCGAACTATAATGTTCATCCTACCTGGTTTCATCAACGCAAAGCCGTTGTGAGACTCACATCTTCCGTGCTCACAATGTTCCCTTTCTTTACATGCGAGTCGTCCTTTTCCTCAATGAATGTGATAAAGACGCACGAGAGGAATCGATTGATGCAAA
The DNA here is from genome assembly GCF_963989245.1 of Nansenia antarctica. NCBI lineage: Eukaryota > Metazoa > Chordata > Actinopteri > Argentiniformes > Microstomatidae > Nansenia > Nansenia antarctica. The sequence continues at coordinate 13,313,386 of NC_137679.1, read as the reverse complement.
AAAAACCTTGAGAACTGCCTGCGGATTAAAGTGACGTCCATATAACCAGATATCAAGCAAATACTGACCGATGGGAGATGCCACTTTTCACATTAAGTGAGTACCAAGCCTGTCGTTATTGTATTTAATAACCTAATTGTATTTTGTATATTTTGAATGAATGGCTCATTGTAATTATTATCCCTAATAGCGTGTTTGCTCTGTCTTTTCAGGAGCATAGGCCTATGCACCACCACCCCTCGCATAAGCGGATTACTTTTCTTTCTTTTCTTTTTTTCACCGATTTTGTTGTCAATGTTTTTCAGAATATTAAACTGAATTTGCTTTGTTACTGTTCATATGTGTGTTGCAGTCACATATACGTAAACATTACGTTTGAATTATTTACTGAGCTGGTGTTATTTTTTTCAAACCACACACGGCTATTTCAGCACTACACGTTGTCCACCTACTTATGATTCACTATGAGGGGTTCAGCGTCAGTGCGCTTCGGTGCACCCCGCTGCCTGATTATCTGTCCCTGTGTCATTCACTCTCAACATGGATAAAAGTACAATAAGCATTATTCAGGTGGAGGTAGATTCTCTATTCGGACATTATAGGCGCTATATGTGGGACTGTCGGTCGGATATTGTAAAAAAAAAAAAAGTGGATTCTCCAAATATTCTGCTGGGCCAAATATTATTGGTGATGGGCCAGCAATGGCCCGCGGGCCACCTATTGCCGACCCCTGGTATAGTGGATAGTGTACATAGCCTCTATTTATGTAAACCAGCTCCTTCCCTTCTTGTGTTTTTTTAAAGTTTTTTTTTCTTTTTTTTTTCTTTCCTAACACCAGGGGAGCCACCCCTCCTAAATTTCGTTGTTTGGTACCTGTACTGTAGCAATGACAATAAAGACCATTCATTTTGATTGATTGAAAACTTTATTAGAAGATTTGCAGAAGTAGGTACATGAAAGTACATATTACATACAAGGTCAACTAACAGGATAAAACCCCAAGAAAGCCACTGGCTTATTTCAATTGGGGTCCTTGATACTCAATTCATCGTTCAACACAGTAATTCATTCATGTGTCAAAGTCAAGGCCCGCGGGCCAGATTAGGCCCGTGAATGAGTTCTCTCTCGCCCGCGGGATGATATTTAATTACTATTAAAACCGGCCCGCAGTATTATGTGCCCGCAGCACCATAATACTACAAGTCCCAAGATGCATTTGGCGCGTACCGAGTGCCCGCGAGCGAGCGCGATCCCGCGTCTTCTCTTCACTTCAGTACTAGTCATGAGCAGCAGCAGCACAGTCACAGTGGAGGCCTAAACATCGCCTTCAATTCCCGAGTACACAGTTTGCTGACAAGCTGACAAACTCGGCATACTTGCTGCCGAATTCAGGCGGAGATTTTCCGACTTTGAAGCCCAAAAAAGCAGGCTTCAACTGCTCAGCAATCCATTTGCAGTTGACGTGGAAAGTGCACCAGCAAATCTCCAAATGGAGCTGATTGAGCTCCAGTGTAATGACACACTGAAGGCAAAATATGAGTCCGTGGGCGCTGCTGAGTTGGCTCGTTTCATCCCCGACACAATGCCTGAGCTGCGCACCCAAGTTGCTCGCACGCTGTCTATGTTTGGCAGCACATACGTGTGTGAACTACTGTTTTCGTTGATGAAACTAAACAAAACATCACATAGCATCTTGGGCATGTGCATCTTACTGATGAACACCTGGGGCCTCATTCATAACGGGTGCTTAGATCAAATGTTGATCTTACCCGTGTCGTACGTAGAAAACCACGTCAACGTAGTGATTTATACAATTTCAACGTGAGTCAATTTGATCGTGGAAACGATCGTAGCTCGACTTCGCGTATTCAACTTGCTTACGCACATTACCTACTGGTTATGCGGAGTTATTACAGGCATGTGAGCCGCACTGCCTAGTGTAATTCATGCAAGTGGCTCGTAATACAATTAACGATGTTGTTATCAGCCGAGAAAATGAGTTTAATTCAAGATTTAAAAGGAACTGATGTTTCTGATTGTATTTCAGTCTTCCTTTATATCCCTCCGGAGCTGTCTATCTCCCCTTCAACATGCCTAGTGCGTTCCACAACGGACCTTGCCCGGCCAAGCTCTAAATTATACTGGATTTTCTCCGGTGTCAGGGAGTGAGCAGCCATATAAGAATAAGACCACCTGATAAGAATAAGACCATTATATTATTACAGTATAAGCAGCACTCGAGTTGAGGGGGGATGGCATCCCCCCTGAAATAAAAACAGTCAAAATCACCCCCCTCTTTCCATACTTAATGTCATTTTATCAATGAACGTGGTATTACTGCTATTTCAAGGTGCGAGGGGGCACGCACACATGCAATGACAGTTACTGACACTGAAGTCACTGGCGAGGGGATGCTAAAATTGTCCTCTTATAAAATCCACCACCTCCCCTGATTTTCTTTTACAACTTGAGTAGAGTATAAGCATGTGCCTGTGTGCCTGGTTAGTTGTCATGATCAAACGTTACAAATGCAACTTACAGAGAAGCCACCCTTCTCTGCCCTCTCCCACTTCCAGACGAACGCCTACCCCTATATTATAGCACTTGTCTTAATTCAGCCGCTATAATTCAGCCTCTATCACAGGGTGTTAATACAAACCTCATTCACCTGCGTTCATTTTTACCTGCGTTGGTATTTATAGAAGGAAGCACGTACGCACCTTTAAACCATCTCAGCCCGTTTTATAAATAATGCTTACGTCCGTTTAGAAAACTGTGCTTACGTGAAAGTCAAAGATGACGTTCAAGTACTTCTTTATGAATGAGGCCCCTGAACTCAATCCTGAGGATTTCCTCAGCTCAGAGCCTGACCCCAAACATTAATGAACTTGTACTCAAGATGAGACACCAAGTATCGGGCTCAGCCTCAGACAAGTGAGCAGAAAGGACTTGGACTTGATATTTATTTGAAGGGAATTATAATTCGTTTCTCCAGTTGAATGGACCCAGGGAAATGTTGCCTAAGAAATTAATGCAACTGTTTTGCACTTTTGCAAGTTTGCACTAACTTTTCTAATTTTATTATAAAAGACAGTCATTGGTGAGGATCAGAGCAGCACACTGATTTGTTTTTAATGCATGCTGTTTCATTTTTGCATTTATCTTGCCATTGAGCTTTGAATGAAAATAACATTTTGCTGTTTACCTGTTAAAAAAATAAAAATAGAAAACATTTTCAATGAATTACTGAAAGAGCCTTGAGAAAATATTGCAACTGATTTTATTTATGTTTTACTTAATTTAATGATTAATGTTAAGTGCAATATAGGCTGTGTTATTGGTATTGGTTCAATATGTGCAATAATTGCGAGTTTTAATAAACATTGAACCAGCCCGGCCCTCCACTTGTACACATTTTTTTATTTTGGCCCCCTGTGTATTTGACTTTGACATGACTGCCCGGGGCCTAGCCTAGCGCCTAGCCGTAGCACCTAACAAAAATACAAGGGTTAGTGTCGCCGCACTAGCTGATGTTACTAATACAATGGGTGATCTACGTGTGGTGTAGGACACAGATGTATACCTGCAGGTATCTTACTAAGTGCCCTACCTCTCGAACTCTGTAACCGACTAAAAGAAAATGAAAGAGAACAAAAGAGAACATCAAAAGGTTAACAAAAAGGAATCAAACAAACTATAACCAGCAACATAAGTTTACATACCCAAAAATATAGAGAGCTGCCACCTCTCCTAAAGAACAGAACAAACTAACTTATATAGACTAAGGTGTGGTGAACTGATTGGAAGATTGATTGATGATCCCAGCTGCCAGGCATCTCACTGATTACTCCAGCAGGAGGGACACACTGAAACAGAAGAATTAAGACAAAACAACAACATACCACAGGTCCAACAGAAAAGACCCCACCACCTGTAACAATGACTCTCTTAAGAAAACTGCTATGTCATTAACCATAAAACCCCAACCCTAATTTGAATCCTACTGTCCTGTACAGAGGACATCCTTGGCTTTCTAGTGATACAAAGCACATGGACTTTTTTTTCAAAATGGCTTGTAATCCCATGTTCCATATTTTATGGCAACAAGGGAGGAAAGTGCTAAAAAAAATAATCAGATAATACATTTCTTCTGCTAATAATCAAATTGTTCCTTCAATATGAGAGGACAGTAGGATTCAAATTAGGGTTGGGGTTGGTGATCCATGCCTTCATTACAACCTGGCTGGATTACTGCAATGTTGGCATCGACCAGTCCCTGCTCCGTCGGCTGCAGCTAGTTCAAAATGCTGCAGCTCGACTACTCACCGGTACTAAGAAGCGTGACCATATTACCCCAATCCTGGCTTCACTCCACTGGCTCCCCGTCCGCTTCCGTATTGATTTTAAATTACTTCTGATTGTTTTTAAAACACTGAACGGGCAGGCACCCTCGTACTTGACTGACCTATTGCGCCACCACACTCCATCCAGAGCCCTTAGGTCAGCTGACCAACTGCTTCTGGAGGTCCCTAGGACTAAATTAAAAACAAGAAGGGATAGAGCCTTTTCCAAAGCAGCCCTTAGGCTCTGGAATAGTCTCCCCCTCCACATCAGACCCACCCAGAGCATTGAGGCTTTTAAAAAAACTAGCTAAAACACATCTCTTCTCCCTGGCCTTTGACCTGAGGTGAGCCTGCCTCCCGACACTGCACTTTTTGCACTTTTATTTGTATTGCACCTTGTTTGTATTTTATCTATTTTATCAGTTTTTTTATCTGTATTTTATCTCTTTTATCTTGTTTATCTCTTTATCGTTTTATCTGTTAAGCACTTTGGGCGGCTGTTTGTTGTTGTACATGTGTTCTATATAAATAAACATAACTTACTTACTTACTTACTCACTCTTAACTTCAATTTAGTAAGATTTCAGAAATATACAGTAATTTTAACTGTTTAACTTTTATTCAATGTCCTCTGGAGGGGACAACAGGACATACTACCTCCCATTTCTGGATTCTTCAAGATTATGCAGTCCAACAAAGTCACAAATGATCTTGATGTCTCTGGTGAGAAAAAGAATGATGCCCTTTGGAAGGTGAAACCTCTCTTAAACATGGTTGTGTTAGGGTTAGAGAGTAGTGTTTAAACATGGTTGTGTTAGCGTTACGGTTGGAGAGTAGTGTTCAGCTGTGAGGCTGACCAAATCTCACCTGTCTTTCCTTGCTTCCTGGCATCCTCTATCCTTCCCTCCTTCTCAAAACTCATTGGAGGAGAAGGCCTGAGGCTCCTCCCCTCAGATGTTCTCCTCCAATCGGTTTTGAGACGGAAACGAGGAGAGACGAATCAAGGAATCAGAGATTCACAGTTATGTTATTATTAATTATACATACATTTGATTTATTTAAACTGGTATTTCCCACAATGCTGCTGACAGGTTTTTCATCCAAAGGTTGTGGTCGCCTCCATAACAGTATCACTTCACATAAGGAACCCACTGATGATCCAGACTCATAATAAATATGAAGTTATAATACTAAGTATTATATCCTAGTGGAACATGTTTGCAGAGTGAATCCTTAACATCAAAACTTACTTTGAAAATAAAATGACCAAAAGGACAGTGCAAATCTCCAGTGCAACAATTTATTGATTAGGGCTAAGTTGTTTGTGTGTGTGTGTGTGTGTGTGTGTGTGTGTGTGTGTGTGTGTGTGTGTGTGTGTGTGTGTGTGTGTGTGTGTGTGTGTGTGTGTGTGTGTGCGCGCGTGTGTGTGTGTGTGTGTGTTCTACAAATTCTACAAAAAGTGTAAATGCATTTCAGTCTATGACCAGGCTTAATCTAGGTCCAGGAAACCAGCCCATTAATAAGGACATAGGACATAGTAGTAGTCGTCGTCCTCTGCGGAGAGCTCACAGCACCAGGGGACAAAACTCCTCATGGCGTTCACTGCTCCTCTGAAGAAGGCACGTATTCCCTTCTTCATTCCCTTCTTCCCGTGATCATTCTGCTGCAGATACAAAAAAAACATAGCAATAGAACATCAAGATTTTCTGTTGGTCGTGAGCTGGGGTATGTCAATGTAAATATGTCAATTTAAAAACAAGATGAAATATTGATGTAACTTATGGTAACTTTATGAAGGTACATAGTATAGGCTTGTCTTACCGTCTGGTTGTGGCTCTCTGTGTCATTGTTGGTCCACTGGTAGGCCTTCAGGGCTTTAATAAGCTCTGCTGTGAGATTGTTAAGGAGCCACAGGCTTTTATTCACCAGGCCAGAGTGAATCGCCTCCAGTGAACCAGCGGCCGACAGTATGGTGGAGTGGATGTTGGTGGCCATCAGGTCCAGCGCAGCCTTTGGGATGGTGTCGACCCTGTCCACCACTACGACCTCAGGATCCCTGCTCAGGAGCTCCTGGGTCATGAGAATGACCTTCAGGGAGAGGAGGTTGAGGTCGGTGCGGGACAAAACCCGGGGATCGAAGGGGGTCCCAACATTCCCATCAGGACTCATCCTCACCAACAGGTGAGGGACAAGGTCATCCACCTGACCAATGTCAAAGTCCCTCTTAGTTGGTGTTGCTCTGGTGACATGCTGGTGACATGCTCTGGTGACATGACCAATAACCATGGACACTGGAACCATGGACTCTGAAACTCCCTTCACCACGTAACGCACCATGTCCTTCCCCAGCTTGGGGGCTTTGTGCGTCATCATCTCCTGCACGGCCTCCTCCCCCCCGTACCTCTGCAGGAGCTTCTTCTGCACCGCCAGCACCAGCTGGAACACCTCTGTGGCCCCAAGGCAGACGTTGGCCGTGCTCCACTTGGTGGTGACCCTCACCCACGTTGCGTTCCTCAGCTTGGTCAGCGCGTCATCCGCAAGGTCCCATTCCTGCAGCTTCAGGGGGCTCAGCTGTGAGAACAGCCTGATAAACACGTCCCTGACTGTGTCCTCATGGACAGTGATGATCACAGGGTCTGTAGTTCTGTCCACCGCTGAGGCACACCGACTCTTGCCGGCAGCCTTGTTGTGATGACGTGTCAGAGGACAGATGTCAGCGGACAGCGGGCGGGCGGAGACTGTAAGGACCTCCCTGCATGCTGATGGGGTGAATCCCCTAGGTGAATCCCCCTGCTGATGGTCACCTGACCTCTAGAGACAGAGAGAGAGAGAAAGAGAGAGAGAGAGACATTTTAATCTAAATTTCATCAGATTATTTGTATAGCACTTTTCCTGCAAACGTAGATAAACAAAATAACAAAATAATATAATAATTACTATAAGATTTAAACAAGTAATAGCTAAGTAATTAGCATTAGCTAGTAATAAGTAATACTAATACAAATATATACAATATTATACAATATTCACCAATCAATCACACAAAACAATTGCATTCCGTTATCCATTTGACAGGAATACAGATTTTAACAAACTAAATGTAGGACATTACTCACATTCTCGTACTCTCTATTTTTCATCTTAGACTCACAACCGTCTTCCGATAAGTGAAAGTCAAACTGTGACATAAACTTCCCGAAACGCACATTATTTAGGCTAGATTGTGATTACGTCGTCATAATACAATTGCGTCATTGTGAAATGCTGTGCTCTGTGATGTATTCACCGTTGCCATGGTTTTGTTAACGCTATGCATACTGAGTATTGAAAATGCCATGTTGTACTGTTAGGTTGATCTAACGTGGGGCTCCACATAACAATAAATACTCAAGTTACAGCCGTTGTCTGAGTAAGTACATATTATACAGGTGAGGTTCATAGTCCTCAGGGTATAACATTAACGCAGTCCCGCGACCGTATAAGCAAGACCCTATCAATATAATTAACCTGTACCAAATGCATTGTAAAGTGTATTCTGTCCCTAAGTAATGAAATTCATCTTGGAGCATAACATAAACAGGACATAAACTGCAGTTTCAATTGCATTATATATTTATAGAATTTATTAGGTCCCAGTGGAATTCATTTTGGAGTGCCCTGAAATCGATAGGCCTACATGTTCAATATGAATGGATTGACAAAGTCAATCACCAATAATACAATACAGTTCAATACAGTTACACACAGTATAGATACACTACACATAGACAACTATTTGTGTCCCAAACATAACTGCGTCCAACAGTTCATGTTATCAACCTGACAGTTTGGTGATTAGGCCATGTGAGTCCCTTTTACTCAAGTGCATGATCGAGTGGAGCATCAGTGCGATTGTTGATTCACTCTACAGCCTAACGTGTAACTTGCTAATTGTATCCTCTTTAATTACTTTATTCATAATGTATTCAATGCCATCCGTGGTTGAAATAACCGCTGGAAGGACAAAATCTAATTGAAAATGAACAGGGAGAGGACGCCAAAGACGCCAGGGCTTCTCCCACTGAACGGCCAGTTTGTTGCGGACAATCACGCCAGTCACATCGCCTAATAGGTCAGTCAAACCCGTGAAGATAGCCCTAGGGTTATTGATTTATTTAGGGCCTTATATTGGCATGGTCATATTCAGATATGCTAACTTATGTCGATCAAACATTGGAATAATTCATTTAGCCTAAAACCTAAATGTCGCCATGTTGTTACAAGGCTGCATTGACTGACAATCAATCAATCAATTGTATATTTATGTAGGCTACATATCTGTAAGCTCGTGTTGACATCTTAACATCTTACAAAATGTGCTCTGTCTTCTCTTTCTTTTTATTTTTTATCTTTTTATCAGAGTTTTTAAATGATAAAAAAAAGAAAAGGGCCCTGTGCTAAAGTTTGGGAATCCTTTTGGATTATTCTTTGTTACCTTCTGAGAAGATGATTACTAAGGCCCAGACCAAGGTGATTTACTCGTTAGGGCTTCAGTGAGTCAGGTGAATATAATTCCAGGGTTTAACTATATATTCTGAAGTAAAACCTTGAGAAACCTGAAGCTTATTGGAACAATTTCCAACAATTTGACAAAACCAAAATGGAACCTTTTGGTCACAACCAAAGAAGGTATGTTTGGAGAAAAAAGGGTGAAGCATTTGTAGAGAAGAACACCTTGCCAACTGTTAAACAGAGTGCAATAATGTTCATGATTTGAACAGAAATCCACATGAAAATGAATGCAATCATTACATTGCATCATTACATTCTGTGATCAAACCAAGACCCAATGTCCACTACAAGGGTCATATGATAAATAAATAAATAAATAAAAAATCTCGGTCTCATGAGGTTAAACTAGGTTCAGGATTAAAATGCGTCTGATTAAGTTTAAACCTAGTTTAAGCCTGGATTTACTAAGCCTGGTTTCAAATTCAAACTGTAGGAGTAAAGAGTAAAAATAAGACAAAATGTTTCCTCTTTCCAATACTTTACTATTTATATGAACAAACCAATGAGACTGTGTGAGATGATAGTGTAGCCTACAAGATCATACTGATGTTAATCACAAATGGAGACGATGGAAAATACGTTGGATTTTAAAATCATTTTTATTTTGAAATCCATTCAAAGTCAACTTTCTTATTGTTTAAATGACTAGATATACATTCGTCAAACATTTACAGTATTGTTACCAAGCCACAGAAGACATAAAACACATCCAAAGACTGTTTCCACAGTCCCTTTGCATGACACTAGCCACAAAACCACTGCATCAACTCCATGAAATTTAGGAAATTACAAAAAAGTCTTATTCTTATAACTGCTGCCCCTATCTATCAGTTAAAAAAAAGATTTGTTATTGTTATCATCATCATCATCTGTGTGCTGTATGGCAGAGCACTTTAAACTCACCTGACCATGAAACAGGAAGAACAGTACCTCACTATGTCCTGAGCTAGTTTAAACTAAGGAAGACTATATTTATTCCCTGATACATGTCAAAAAGTCCCTTGTCAATGAAACACAAAACAATACATCCCTAAGGGTAAAGCAGACATCTTAAATTCACCAACTACATGACTTCTCCTCTGGGTTTTGAATCTGAGTGTTTTTTTCAACCATTCTGATACCTTGCTTATCCTTCCACCCTTGATAAGAGAGTGTCCTTCATTGTGTTGCTCATTAGTGTGGGCCAATTCAGTTCCAAACAGCAGTTATGTTCCAAAGATGTAAGAATGATCTGTCTGCCAATCACAATTCTGATACCTTCCCTTAATTATTTCATGATGTCATTTTCTGTCTCTGTGTTGTGTCCATACTGTACCAGCAACTCAAGCTGATGACACTAATAGCTGTGCGTGTCTAGTGTTTTATGGCATGGGCACACGTTAAGGCACAGTTTGTCTGTAAATCCCTATTACGTACACCTGGTGACTCTAGAAGTCCCAGATGGAGGTCGATGAGAAGCAGCGCTGCATTCTGTAGAGGCCTGACATTCCAAAGGACTATATCCTGTAAAACTACAAGCAGTGTGAAACTCAAGTCATCTACACATGGTATGATTATGGTTAATTAGGTTATTATAACATAGCAGCGTGTGATAGCCATATAGCTAGCAAAAAGCACAAGACAATGGGAGAGTGGGTTACACAATATACTGCACCTTAGTTACTGCATCTTTTTGTACTGCATTTATGAAACCACTGTTAATTGTGTCCAAGTGGACAAATTAGGAGTGCATAATGTTTTATCTATCAAAACAGAGAAGAGATAGAGCCACAGACGCCAAACATTCCCTCTATGACTTAATATTCAACCTGAGACCACATAATAGAAAGAGGAGAGACCACTATTGTATGAGCTGTGCGGAGCTTGCCACAGCTAAGGTATGAGATCATATTAATTTAGATTTTGGGTACTTCTTCCCTATTAACGCTACTGTAAATAATATCATGATAGCACATACAGTACATGGAACCTGATGGAGGTAATTTGTGAATGACCTATGCTCCCCAAAGAGCAAAAGGATTTAAGTCAAAAGTCACATACAGTACATTGCTAATGTGGTCACTCTCTCCCTCTATAGTGTGGGAATTAACAAAAGGAATGTCCCCGTTGGGATTCAGATCTATGGATATATATCATCAATTACTTAGTTACCCACACAAACCTATTTACATTGCACTCTTCAACCTAGTTATTCAACATAACAATTTCAAGATATACTCAGATATACTTTAGCTTTAGTATAAAAATATGATCCAAATCAATTACAACAATCATACAATTATGTAAAGCGCTTAAGCAAAAAAACATACCTACATTACTGTACACTTTAAAACATTGAAAAGTATTTACCAGACAAAAGAGGAATACAAAACTCAATCATCGTTAGTGCCTTGTATACCTCGGGGGGGCGGGGGGGTTAAAAGTTAGGGCAAGCAGTCATGCTTCATCTATGTACAAACCATTTATACAATGTGTTACAGCGAGTGAAACTAGGTCCATTATTACACCCCACCAAATCATTGATAGATGTGTGGATTTAGATGAGAATTTGGTAAGGTAAGCAAAAGAAACAAAAACTTTCTCTCACAGAAAATACAATATATATCCAATGCATCAGACGAACATGCACACATTAATGATTGGTTCATATTATCTTTTCAACATTCACAACAGGAAGGATGAGAGGCAGTTTTAGTATCAAATCTCTACAAGACCCTCACATCCAGGTGCAAGCAGATCTGAAATCACAGATCAGAGAACAATCCATGACTGAGCAATTGACATTCCATACCATTTAGATTTGACGTTTGTAAGACTATTTTGTAGAAAAAGTGACTGCACCGAATCTATCATCGATGCAAAATAAAGTGAATGTATTTACCATGATCTTACCCTCTGAACCTGACCAATGAAGTTAGATGAGGACTAAACTGAGGCAAGCCAAAGGAAGCACTGTGGTAGGTAGAGAGAGAGAGGGAGCTGGGGTACATAGAGAGTAGAATAACAGGCTGTCTGGTAAATTGCAGCAAATGTGGAAAATCTGCTTTCAATCTGCCTGTGTTAAGGTTTTAATGCGGTTTCAAATGAGCCCTTTAATACCAGAATACACGACGAAATGGAGTGCCAAATATGTGTATGTGTGTGTGTGTGTGTGTGTTTTGTCATAAAGGCATCAGAACGGAGGTACAGTACAGAGTCTCCGGTACGGAGCCTCATATCACATCTCACTAAAGCACACACACTTTGCTATAGTAGTGTTGCATTGTGGTGCATATACACAGTGAATCTCCGATAGCCATTATTTCTCAATCAGTCAACTTATGAATTATGAATCACATCTCTTTAAAACGCCCCGACGGAGACGTTTCTTTGAGAACGGGAACTCTGGAGAACAATGTTGACGTGGTGGTTTACCCAATGGGAAATTAGGAACGTTTGTGTGCCTCTCCGTCTGTGTCTGTGCCAAAAGAGAAGGACTTGCAAACTCAAGAACGATGGAGAATTCAAGCTCCCTTATTCCAACACTTCAGGTTCTCCTCACAGACCTACAACTGAATCTCCTCATCCCTGCTGATAAGAGGGAATGGTGAATACACGCAAACGTATATTCAGCAATACACTCAGTGAATATTAAAAACATACAAATGTATTAAATCAATGGTTACTAGTTATGAACAGGAGTAAGCTTGAGAAGGCAAAGCAGAGCTTTCACAGTTTCTATCAGAGTGGGCCTGAATAAGTACTTCTGTCAAATTTAAGCACTCTGTTATGTGTATCAACTGTATAGGCTAAGTGGTATTTGGGATCCCTAAATCCGAGCAGACACTGTGATTTCAGCCACAAGTTTCAGCCAAGTTCTCATGACCGAATTTACCTATCGGCTGTAAACACGGGTCATCTGCGATGAACTTGAAGCCTTCACTGGCATAGTATGAGTTGAAGAGTAGACATTATCACATCCGATTTGAAATCTGATTTGCCAGAATTTCCCTGTCGCGGCTCCTCTCTACTTAGGTAGTTTAAGAGGTGCTCAGATGTGATATGAGAATTCAGGATGTTGTCAACAATGGTAACGCAGGTCCAGTTCGGGACCATACTATAATACCATAGGAGACTTAAATAATAGCTGCATAATACATTCAAATTCTTGGTTCGGATCCATGACATTTTGGAGCTCGAGGACTAAAGCTGCATTTTTCTTTTACCTATTTAATCAAGAGCATTAGAAATTCCAATTCGTTTGCAAGAATAGACAGTAGGGATGTGCATAACTCAACATTTTCATGGTCGATTAATCAGTGGGTGGTATGAACGATTAATCGAAAATGTTTGTATGTGCGCCAACATTCACAAAGACAGTCATGGATCATCGAGATCAAGAAATCACTTAATATCTTAAACGCAACAGCAAACAACCTATGAAACAGTGAAAAATCTAATTTATTCTGGTATTAATCCTCATGAATTTCTTCTTCTGAATACTTCACTTGATTATGTACTTAAGCGAACATAACAATAATGCAGAACAGAAAAAAGGCATGTCGCTAATACCCTGCGCACGCATTAGAGCGGTGGACGCGTTTTCTATAGGCTAGCTGTCCAGCCATTTCCAATTACAATGTTGACCAGTGGTCTAGCTATAGCCTACCCGAAATCAAAACGGCCTAATACACAAAAAAAATAATAAAGGTGAAATGGAATTGAATTTGTCCGGGTCAGTTTTGGCTAAAGCATGGTGAGCATTCAGCATGCATCTATTCGAGACGCGAGGTGCTGTTTTTTTCTAAATGGAATCGTGTAAGGCCTACTCATATCAGCAGCATATCTTTAGCCACTATGTTGGCAATTAGGGCAGTAGTTTTTTAGCTGAGGGTACTGTCACACTATACTCAATTATAGATACTATACTTGCCCATGTTAGTGTCATAGAGAGAGACTGAGGACAGAGAAATATCGGTCTTAATAATTTCTTGTGCGCAGGGCAGGGCTTTTCTTTTTATTGATTAAGAAGAAATGAATTCATAGGGGGCAATCCTATGTTTCCCTCTTCTCATGGCACATGTCTTTCACCTGTTCTGCATGCTGTATTACTGGTGGTGATTCGCAGGAATATTTGATTTTCAATATGGGGTCACTGTAGCCTACATTATGCATGCACACGACATGTGGAGCTGTGTGCAATCGTTGACTGTCCTGTGCGCGAATGCTAATATTACACGTTTCCATTTTTACAAAGCGGTCTGTATGTCTTATCTTCATTGTTATGATTGGATATGTTTGTGATTATGACATATATATATATTTGAATAGCAAGTGGTAGCTGTAGAGTTTTGCGATCCATGAGATCATTTGATATGAAATGTCCGATATGGAAACAGAGGAGTAGAAGGAAGTTGCGGCCAATGTTGCGTATTTCACCCCAGTGAGTGGGGAGGGTAAACTGATCCTAGATCTGACAATTGTTACAGTACTTTTAACCTGAGTGAACACAGACAGGTAACAGGAGAGACACACTGGTATGGGTCTACAGGGTTGACCAACCAATCTCACAACATCACTGGGAGAACACAGCCAATCACCGAGAAGCTGCCTTAGTGTGAGACACAATCACTAATATCCGAGATCTGGTTGGTCGGCACTGAAGTCACTTGGGTGTCTTTTTACTGCAATGTGGATGTGGATCATCCTTTAATCTCACCCTCAAGTTCGGTACAAAATGCAGCTTAGAAGAGTCTTGTATTGTAGTTCCTCATTCTCAGGGTCTTAACATTAGGGGTTAGGGGAGGTGCCTACGGTACTATATATGAAGTGGAGAAGTGGATAATTAGGACAGTGAACCTGTAAGCAAAGGAGATTGCTTTATGATCCGAATCACTCCTACCCAGACAAAGTGATCGCTAATTTGATCCATGTGCTTCTGACGTTAGCCAGAGTTCTCAACAAAAAAAAAACGAGGCCATTACATGCTCTGTACGTGGGAGCTGTCAAACACATGGGCTCAGTCCAGCTCCACCTTCCTTGCCCCTTCACATAGTCCTGTCCTGCTATGGCCTCATAGACACCCAACACACTCTCTGACAAGGAGGTATAGTGAGCGTAGCACTCCTGTTTCTTCTGGTCAGCGTAGTGGTTCAACCCCAGGACAACGGGGACTGTTCAGAGCACAGTGTGACTGGGTGTCCTAAAAAAATTCAGGTTGTGGAGTTCAAACCCCCCATTTCCTGTGTCGTCGTCCTCCTCCTCCTCCCCACCCTCAGTACATATCTCTGTAGATCTCCTGCAGGAGCGGGTGCAGAGAGGTGTCTTCTGTCTTCTTGATCTCCTGTACCAACTGAGCATGCTCGGTGACCAGCTGCCGAAGGTCTGCCAGTTTCTGCAGCAGCTTGGGGAAGAGGAAGGCGTCATCTGGGTGGTTGGCCAGCAGGTGGAGCCGGAGGACCTGGACGATGTTCTCCTGCATGCGCTCGATGTGAGCAATGTTCACCAGGCCTGGCCGGTCTGACACAGAGGGAGGGAGAGTTGCAACAAAGTAAAAAAAAAAAAAAAAAAGAACGAAGTCAGCGCAGTATTAGAGCATTTTTTCAATTCATTAACTGAATTCCAATTTAAAATCATTCCCTGAGTGAACTCAAATTAAATTGGACCACATTCACACAAGGAATCTTATTCCCTCCCCCCTCTTCTTCTACATTTACATTTTTGGCATTTAGCAGACGCCTTATTCCAAAGCGACTTACAATCAATACATTTGACTAAGCAAGTGAATCATCAATCCACCGGTCGTAGCAGGAAGAGTCTCTCTCTCCTCCCCTTTCTCTCACCTCCACAGCAGATGATGGCCGCCACGAACAAGGCCAGGTCGCTGTCGTCCAGCTCCAGAGCGTTGAACTTCATGGCAAACTGGAACTTGGGCTCCATCATCTCGCTGAAGGGCCGCCGCAGGCTCTTGAGGAACTCCCTGGTGATGAAGCCCGAGCCGTAGGCCACCAGCAGCCCGTCCTTGTTCATGCAGGACGCTAGCATGGCGAAAAGTGCCTCGTACACGCCGTACTTCAACAGAGTCACCTGGTCATTGAGGTCCAGGCCCGAGAAGCCCGGGACCGACTTGGCGAACTCAGTCAGCTCGGTGACCGTCTCCACAGAGGTGCACTGGCAGCAGTGGAAGAGGCGGACCTCTGCCTCCTTGTCCTGGAGCCTGTCCCCGGCCGTGCCCACCATCTTGGCTACAAATGTCTGCTCGGCCAGCTGGAGGGTCTCCATGTCGTGGATGACGAAGGGCTAGAAAGGGTGGAGAAGAAACGGGGTTGATAATAATAATAATATAATAATAATAATAATAATAATACATTAGACATATAGCGCTTTTCTAGACACTCAAAGACGCTTTACAAACTGAAAAGATCGAGTAGTAAAATAAAAAGAAAGAAAATAAATAAATAAAAGAAAGTATAGGGGTCTAGTTAATTTTTAGATTACTGAATCTATGTGTCTTTGTAGGACAATCTACTCTGTATACTGCAATTACACCTAGATTTTGGGCGGAGAACGGCAAACAAGCAGCGCCAGCGTCCTCTCTCAACCAGTATTTCTTTAAAAGCTCGGGTCATTGAAAACTCACTTGATGAAACAATGGTCTATGCACTAATTCCAAACAGAACCCTAGCCCCTAATTGTAGTCACTATTGATAGGTATTAGCACTAGCGCTAGAGTTTGAATTGGAATTGGGCGTTTATAGACAGCAGAAGATGCAGAGTGTAGTGTAATAATAATAATAATAATAATACATTTATTTTATAAGGCGCCTTTCATGGCACTCAAGGTCGCCGTACAACACAGTTACAAAAATACAGTCAAACAGTTAAAAAATTACAATCAAACAATTACAAATTACAATATAAAAAGCAGCAGCAGCAGGGCATTCAATAGTCGGGAGGGTGGCTCAGAGATAAGCCTGCCTGAAGAGGTGTGTTTTGATGTGTGTTTTGAATGGGTTTATGGTGTCAATGTTCCTAATGTCGGGGGGGAGGGAGTTCCAGAGGCGAGGGGCAGAGCGGCTGAAAGCTCTTGCCCCCATGGTGGACAGACGGGCAGGGGGGACAGTGAGGTTGATGGCGGAGGCTGACCTGAGGGACCGGGTGGGAATGTTGAGGTGGAGGAGGTCGGACAGGTAAGGGGGGGCGAGGTTGTGGATGGCTTTGAATGTGTGGAGGAGGATTTTGTAGTCAATGCGTAGTTTAATGGGAAGCCAATGGAGTTGTTGTAGAACGGGGGTGATGTGACTGATGACAGGGGTTCTGGTGATTATACGGGCAGCAGCATTCTGGACCAGTTGGAGCTTATGGAGGAGGTTGTGTGGGAGACCAAAGAGAAGGGAGTTGCAGTAGTCTAAGCGGGAGGTGACTAGAGAGTGGACCAGGATAGCAGCGCTGTTGGGAGTGAGTGACGGGCGGAGGCGGTTGATATTTCGAAGGTGAAAGTAGGCGGACCGGATGGTGTTGTTGATATGGGTATGGAAAGATAGGGTGCTGTCGAGGACGACACCCAGACTCTTAACCTGAGGGGAGGGAGAAACTAAGGAGTTGTCGTTGTGTACACAGACATAGTAAACATAGACCTGTGTAGAGAAGCCCTCTACACACACAACCATGCCTAAAGGCAGTACACAAGTTGTAAAAGAAAGTCAGGGGGGATGGTGGATTTGATCATATGCAAATTTTAGCATCCCCACAGCATCAGTGACTTGGTAAAAATGGCATTGCATGTAGCAAAAGGGGGGATGGCAGTTTTAGAACGGGGGATGATTTTGACCATTTTTATTTCATTTTAAAATGTATTTTAAATTTATTTTATTTCATCCCCCCTCAACTCGAGTGCTGCCTACAGGACAAGAAAGTCCACACAAAACCTTTATTGACAGTCAGTGAAGAGAGCTGCAGTACACTGCAGTAAATCCTGACTATGACATAATACAGTACACCATCCATGACCCTTATGGCATGTTTACAGGTCGTAATGTCGTGCTGTATATGCTAGGCTTACTCACTTCCCTGAAATTGACGACAGATCCAGAGCAAAGAGAGGCTCGATGAGTTGTGGTGTTCAAAGCTTGGCGAAAACAATCTAATCGTATTTGTTTGTGTAGCTCTAGACACCCAGGCTGCCATGCTTTATGAAAACACTGCGCTTCCATAAACGGGCACTGCGAGGACACCCGCTCCACATGTTACCTAAGGCAGGCTAAACAGCTGAAGAGTCATTTTCCCCTGGGCAACTCTGTTCCCCATGTCTCTGGCGTGGTCATGGGGATGTTTCATGAACATGATCAGGACTGCAGCAGTGGCAGAAGTTCTCACAGTAGCTGAAACCAGCACCTGCTCCTGTGCTTCAAGCCAGAACTCTGATACGCTATGGCTACGCTAACTGAGCTGCTACATGCTAACACACAGCTTACTCGACTCACATATGATATGCTTACGACATGGGTGTTACCGATGGCGACTGGCAGAGAACTGCTTTTTTAAGTGGACAGAAAAAATTGGCTCGATTTGTGTAGAGGTGCAGGACCTTGTGGAAGGCGTTGCAGGAAGCATCAGCATATTGTACTAGTGGCTCTGCTAAAAGCTTATCTGTCCATAAGTTATGGTCATTGCTGGGACAGGATGATTGGTTAAAAACTCCCCAAGTGTAGGCTATTGCCTGTTCTCTGTGTGTGTGTGTGTGTGTGTGTGTGTGTGTGTGTGTGTGTGTGTGTGTGTGTGTGTGTGTGCGTGTGCGTGTGCGTGTGCGTGTGTGTGTGTGTGTCTGTGGTCAAACTTCAACAAACCGAACAGTCAGATATGAACAACAGAAGAACACGGGACTCAAGGCCATCCTTTGTGAGAGCGGGTCACAAACTAGGGTGCGGTTTGTTAACAGATTATTTACAAGTACCCTGAAACCATGATGAGATCATTGGGAATCCGTAGAGACGATGAGACAGTGATCTGTGTGCGGACTGAACCCCTTCCAACAGCTGTGCTATTCCCTAGAGACGCTGTCTGAACTCTTGACAGGACACAGGGCAACACTGCAGAGCAACAGCCGACCGAGGAACTAACAAGTGAGTCTGTGTTATACTTGGATGTGCTCTTCAACGAACCTGTCCCTTTTTGACCTCTCTCACACCTACGGGCTATACCGCTACACCCGTCATTCGCTCACTACTGAACATTTCCCACCAATCTACGCTCCAGCAAATTCATCACTCTGATCATCCCCAAAAGTCCGCACCTCCTTTGGCCGTCACTCTTTCCAGTTCGCTGCCCCCTACTGACTGGAATGAGGTGCAAAAGACACTAAAACTCCTAACCCACCTTCATCTCCTTACCCTTTTTTAAAAACCTCATTAGTCTCTGATCACTGCGCCTGCTTTTAAAATAACCTCCCCCTGGTTCCTGCTGTTTTTATAAACTGTTTTATATACTGTATCTATTGTAATGTTGTATTTGTTAGGGTGTTTTTAAAATTGACCTTGTTTTTGTACTCACGTTTTATATTGTATATACTGTGTTGTAATGACTTGCCTCTGTTTTGCCATCTTGGGCCAGGTCGTCATTGCAAATGAGAATCGGTTCTCACTAGACCGACCTGGTTAAATAAAGGTAGGTAAATGTAAGTCGCTTTGGAATAAGGCGTCTTCTAAATGCCAAAAATGTAAATGTAAAATTGTGATGGGATGTCCCGTATATACATCCAGCCCAAAATACAGGACATCCCGGCTAATACGGGACAGCTGGCAACCCTAGTCGCTGTACTCCTTACCCTCCTCTTTGATAATAAAAAAAAAAGACAGTTACTTAAGAGTGCTCTATACTGTACATCCGAGAGGGGCCATCTTTAAAGAGGGAGGAAGGGATAGACGGCAGGAGAGAGAGAGGAACGACACACTGGTCAGACAGAGGGTCTTTATATGAGCTGAGGTCAAACAGATGTTTCCTTGTCTAGCTTTGTTGGCTTGTGCCATAGATTGGGAAAGTTATTTCTGTCAATGGATGGCTCCTTGTGCTCATCAAGGTTAGGAGATGCCAGGTCATATTGAGACATAAGGACTGCTTGGTTGTTGCCCATTTCTTCATACGCTAATGGACCAGAATTGAGCCAAATTACTCCAAAGAGAATCACTGCAAGAATTGAATGTCCAAATATTTTGGGGGGGGGGGTTGTTACAGAAAACCCTTTGTAGTAACACAAACACACTTCCACATTGAACCCCAATGCCCAGCCTGGTCCTAAGTGTCCCGTCAGATCAGAGCTGCACTACCATAACCCCTTCGTCCTCTGACACAAGTGTGTTGGCACACTCACACTCTCACACACTCGCACACTCACATTACGTACGGGAGTGCAGGTCTTTCCTGTGAGGATGGTGCGTGCTTTGGCCTTGTTCATGTTAAAGTTCTTCAAGTAGGCCTCGTAGATCTGCTTGGCCAGGGACTTCTGGTCGGCCAGCTGGGGGTCCTCTACGTCTCGGTCCCCCGTCAGGATCTCCGCCTTCAGCTTCAGCTTCTCCGACTGGGGCATCCGACCAAACCGGATCGCTGGGGGTTATCAAAGAGTGAACACATTAGGTCTACAGATGCTAGATTGTCGGAAGAGGATTAGATGTTAGGTACTGAATGAGAGGCAGGACATGTCTTGGTTTTTTACCTTAAAGCGCATTGAATTGCCCCCGGTTTGAGTTTGTTTGACTGATTGAGTGTATTGATACTGGAACTGTACACGGGAAACTATATGTTCACTAAGTTGTTCATTTATTGTCTAGCCGTGCTGGTTTTGGAGGGCAGCAAAGATACCGTATTTATATAAAGAGAATTCACAGTAAGTAGAATAATTTCAAGGCACTAAGCTGTTCTTTGACCGAGCAAAATAGATTGAAATTATGAAGCCATTGAAAATGGACAACACTGGATGTGTTGAAATGTAAAAATGAAAAGAAACAGACAGACACAGCTTGTGTGATAAGAAAGATAAAGTGAATAATTAAAGTGAATAATAATAATCTGCCAAATCATGTACTCAAAGCTGCTCATAATGTTTCTAGGCATCTGAACAGTTTATAGATCCCTGGAGACTTTAGTTTCATGTTCTTAATGTTTAAACAACAGCGGGGGTGGGACGAGAGGCAACTGGGGGACAATGAATTAGACTAGGCCACTTGAGAAAACAGGACAAGTCAGTTACTGTAGAGAGAGAGAGAGAGAGAGAGAGAGAGAGAAAAAAGATACAACACAGACACAAAGACAACAAGTATCAGAAGATACGGTGCACCACTACAACAGAGCACGACAATACAACTAAAGAAAATGGATACAAGACCCGTGTCAAAACAAGGTTACACGGGGTGATTTGTGGTGTGTGTTGTTTTTGTACAGTGGGTTGCCAGCATCTCTCAGACGGCCTGATCCAGTGTCTAATCAGATTAGGAGTTGCACCCCTCCCCTCTAAAACAGTGAGTGAGCTCTCTCATGCACACACACACACACACACACTTGTGTTTACTGCACTATAAAACCATAAACGAATCAGATCAGTCACTAGTTTCCATTGTACAAACCTGACCCATTTCCCATGTTCAACCTAACACATACACAGAGCAGCACGATAAGGCATATGGGCTCAACAGATCACATTAGATTACCGTATAGCCAACTGGATGCCTCTTCTAAACCTGGTAGATCTCTAGTGGAGATCTCAGGATAGCTCAGGAGGATAAGTAGATTTCCTGAGAGGTGAGAGGATGTGTCTCACCTCAATTATGGGGTGCCCCAAGAGACCTCTTGCCTTTTGCTTAAAGTGTGTGTGTGTGTGTGTGTCTGTGTGTGTCTGTGTGTAAGCAGGCTTGTGTGTGTGTGTGTGTGTGTGTGTGTGTGTGTGTGTACTAGTGTGATTGTCTGTCTATAAGCGGACTGCACTGGTCTTGTGAAACCTTCCTTCACCAGACAGACACTCTGACACCATACCCCGCCACACACGACGTCATCCCAAAATTCTATTTCGGTCCATTTTCAAAGGCAGGACATCAACCCTGACCAAGGGTCAGCATGCCATGTTGTATGTTTACACAGAGCACACAAGTAAACACGGTCTACTGACCTTTATATGTCATCGCCTCATAGGAAGATAATTGTCCTCAGAATAACTACTGGGCTGTATTTGTATTGATACCTAAAGTAAACAGTGTGTGTGTGCGTGCGTGTGCGTGTGTGTGCGTGTGCGTGTGCGTGTGCATGCTTGCTTGCACGTTTTTGCTTTCATGTGTGTGGAAGCGAACCCCTTGACCTACAGTATAATGGGAAGCTGACGGTCTATGACCTGCCCCCCCCCACCCACGAGGTCAGCCCGCTGTTGAACCTAACCCAGTATAAACACAGCCTGCCGCTCACGTGATAACCAGCGCTAGACTCCGCCCCCCCCCGCGTGTCTGTTATTAACACATCCACACCTAGAGGGTGAGAGGGTTCACCCAAGCCAATGCAATTCAACCCCAGCTTCAGTCATGAGTCATGACCTTCACAGCCACTAGCAGGACCAGAGGCATGGCTTTAGAGGAGACAGATACACATACAGTACGGTATGCATCAGTATGCTCTTTCTATAGGCAGGGTTCGTTTATATGCAGACTAGGCATTATAGCCTTCTGGTGCAAAAAAAACAAAAAAACATCGGCTCTAGTTGCAGATCTTCTTTTTTTCTTTTTTTTTCTTCAGCAGAATACAGTAGGTATAGTTGTTGAGATGGGTATACAGTAGGTATAGACATTTAAACAGGCCAACATTGAAACAGGCCCTCAAAACCCACCTCTTCAAGCTCGCCATCACCAGTTAACCCTCTCCCCCTCCCCTTCCCATGTGTCCCCAGCACTACCTTAATTAGGCCCCTATACTTTCTTTCATTTATTGATCTTTTCAGTTTGTAAAGCGTCTTTGAGTGTCTAGAAAAGCGCTATATAAGTCTAATGTATTATTATTATTATTATTATTATTATTATTATTATTATTATTATTATCGTTATTGAGGTGGGTCCACAGTGGGTATAGTTATTGAGGTGGGTACACAGTGGGTATAGTTATTGAGGTGGGTACACAGTGGGTATAGTTATTGAGGTGGGTACACAGTGGGTATAGTTATTGAGATGGGTACAGAGTGGGTATAGTTATTGAGGTGGGTATACAGTGGGTATAGTTATTGAGGTGGGTACAGAGTGGGTATAGTTATTGAGGTGGGTATACAGTGGGTATAGTTATTGAGGTGGGTACAGAGTGGGTATAGTTATTGAGGTGGGTATACAGCGGGTATAGTTATTGAGGTGGGTATACAGTGGGTATAGTTATTGAGGTGGGTATACAGTGGGTATAGTTATTGAGGTGGGTACAGAGTGGGTATAGTTATTGAGATGGGTACAGAGTGGGTATAGTTATTGAGATGGGTACAGAGTGGGTATAGATATTGAGATGGGTATACAGTGGGTATAGTTATTGAGGTGGGTATACAGCGGGTATAGTTATTGAGGTGGGTATACAGTGGGTATAGTTATTGAGGTGGGTATACAGTGGGTATAGTTATTGAGGTGGGTACACAGTGGGTATAGTTATTGAGGTGGGTACAGAGTGGGTATAGTTATTGAGATGGGTACACAGTGGGTATAGTTATTGAGATGGGTACAGAGTGGGTATAGTTATTGAGATGGGTACAGAGTGGGTATAGTTATTGAGGTGGGTACAGAGTGGGTATAGTTATTGAGATGGGTATACAGTGGGTATAGTTATTGAGGTGGGTACACAGTGGGTATAGTTATTGAGATGGGTACACAGTGGGTATAGTTATTGAGGTGGGTACACAGTGGGTATAGTTATTGAGGTGGGTACACAGTGGGTATAGTTATTGAGATGGGTACAGAGTGGGTATAGTTATTGAGATGGGTACAGAGTGGGTATAGTTATTGAGGTGGGTACAGAGTGGGTATAGTTATTGAGATGGGTACAGAGTGGGTATAGTTATTGAGGTGGGTATACAGTATATGTTGCAGGATTCCTACTTGTTGTCGTTGTCAGCTCCCCAACGCCCAAGTGTTGACTTGCAACCTGACACTTAAGTGCAGTGTTAAATTGCATGTGCATGTGCGCATTTTTTTATTTTTTTTACTTCAGCGTCGTGTGGTGTCAAACGGTGTGTGTGTGTGTGTGTGTGTGTGTGTGTGTGTGTGTGTGTCTGCTCAGGCCTATCGTGTCCTACATGACTCACCGTTGTGGGACATGCCCACTGACAGGCACTTCTGGAAGCGGCAGTATTGGCACTTGTTGCGGTTTTTCTTTAGGATCTTGCAGCGGCGCTCACACTTGTCGTATTCCAGCTTCAAACGGATGGTTCGCCGGAAGAAACCCTGAAGGGAAATGAGATGGGGGGGGACGACGACGACGACGACGACGACACACATGCTGTTGTCATCAATATTCCATTAAAAGTGAAGAATACAACTTTAATACAACAGTGACCCAACTCCCCCCACGAACGGTGCGTGACACGCTATCAGTCTGTACATACATGCTTATCGTTGCCACATTTGATTTCACTAAAGTTACACAACCTTGACAAACAACAGCATCTGGCTATGGGCAGTGGTGGATGCACTGGTGATGTGGGGTTGGGTAGGGATAGGGAAATGGGACAGGGAATTGCTTAAGAACACATTTAGCCATCCTGATCCCAAGATGTTAGTTTCTCTACTGTTGTGAAAGGCAGGCAGGCAGACACACTGTGGCCTTAAAGAGGCACATTCAGATCCCTGTGTCCGCCTGTGATTTTACAAAAGCACGCCCTTGGGTTGTTCTTCAACGAGGCACGTAACAAATGACCCAAATGAGGATCTGCGCGGGTAACACACACCCACATGGGACCGAATCTGGGCTTCTGGAAATGTGTTGGAAAATGTCTGTTTGCGGGTCAGTTACGGCCTTTCCCTTGTTGTTCCTGTGTTTTCATGGATACTGGGTCTTTGTTATTGGCGGTGATGATCCTTGCTTGTTTTTCTGTGAATGCTTATTCTTTGAATTGGACTGTAATACAGGTAATGCCTCATTAATACAGAGGCCCAAGAGAGGCTTTGCTTCTAATTATGTGTGTGTGTGTGTGTGTGTGTGTGTGTGTGTGTGTGTGTGTGTGTGTGTGTGTGTGTGTGTGTGTGTGGGTGTGGGTGTGTGGGTGTGTGTGGGTGTGTGGGTGTGTGTGTGTGTGTGTGTGTGTGGGTGGGTGTGGGTGTGGGTGTGTGGGTGGGTGTGTGGGTGGGTGTGTGTGGGTGTGTGTGGGTGTGTGTGTGTGGGTGGGTGTGTGTGTCTCCTCTCACCTTGCAACCCTCGCAGGCGTGAACCCCGTAATGGTAGCCGGAGGCGCGGTCGGCACACACTCGACACTCCAGGTTGAGAGAGGTGGAAGAGAACTCCTCTTGGCCCGCAGCCACTCCATACACCCCTGAACACGGACTGGACGCCGGGGTCAGAGCATCTGGAGAACACACACACACACATAGACACAGACACAGACACAGACACAGACACAGACAGACACACACACACACACACACACACACACACACACACACACACACACACAGACGATAAGCATACAGGAGAAAGGTTTCACTCAACAGATACGCTGGAACAGTCAATAAAGCACAAATTGTTGTTTTGTAATTTAAGCAATATCTCCTTATTAGATTCCTCAACTCAGTGTTGTTCAAAACAAGATCAGATAGACAGACAGATAGTGTGAGGCTTATTTGCCCTCCGGCAGATGACTACCAGTGGAAATTCACTGGCGCCTCAGGCATTTGGCCCAACACAGAGTACTGTATGTAATTTCTGTTCCATTACATATCTATATATACATAGGGACCACGTGCACATAGACATGGTCGCTAAACTGGGTGCTATTACATGTAAAGCACAACTCTAGAATGGATTAGTGAAAAAGTGCTAAGATCAGGGGATGAGTCTGTTATTGGCAAAAGTACACCATATTAATCTGTCAAAATAGAAAATAGTGCATTAATCAGCTGCAAAAACAGAGTGCTGCTAAGTCTACCCACATGAGTTCGTTGAGAGAAGCCAAAACACGGCTAAGTATTTTGGCCAGGAGCTTCGGCAAGCACATGGTACTGCTCACTGGGGCCAGGAGAACTCTCTCTCTCTCTCTCTCTCTCTCACTCACTCACTCACGACATCATCACCATTTTCCATGGTGCTCCCCTACACACACACACACACACACACACACACACCCTTTCCCCTCCCATATTTACATTCTGCGACCATTCAGTCTTGCAGTGTTTTTGTTGGCGGTTGAGGAATGTGTGAGAGGGGAGAGTAGCCTCGGGGTGTGACAATGTGGGTCAGATAGAGAGACATACGTTCTGTGGAAAGTAGCACAGATAACCACATGCCAAAAGGGGCATGTTGCTCTAGGGTAAGGTCAAAGGTTAAACAAGCCATGTGTCCTGTCCAGTGTAGGATTAGCATGTGAGGGTGTGTTCTCCAAGGAACTGGTATTTAAACATAAAATGCAGACTTTTTAAAACAGTGAGTGAATCAACTTACTGTAGTAATAGTAATAGTAATAATAATAATAATAATAATAATAATAATAATACATTATTATTATTATTATTATTATTATTATTATTATTATTATTATTATTATAAAGATAATGCAATCAACTTGTCAATCAATTGTTGGAATTTGGTATTGTTTTCCTCTAGGCGCAAGGTCAGCCATAGTCGGCGCCCCTGGAGCAATTAGGGGTTAAGTGTCGGGATGGGAATTAATAACATGTTATTGATACCGATTCCATTATCGATTCGATTCTTTATCGATTCCTGTGTGGGGAAAAAGGGTTACACAGATTTCACTCTGATTTCGATTTGGCTAGGTGACATAACATTCTAGTACGTTTGGTTGGATTATTATTATCACGTGACTGTGATATTATTTAGCAATGTTGTATCTAATGTTTGTGACATGTAATCAGATACAAACACTTGAGAAATGTTTCTTCTCAACAACTGAGAAGAACACCGCAAAGGGCAGTTTCAAAAAGGCACAATAGGTTCGGAACATAAAAAATAAACCAGTGTGGGTCCGTAGATGCCACTGACTACTCTAGGCGAACTGAACTTGTCTCCAGTTTAAATGGAGCAGATATAAACCCCTTTAGTGTTCATTTGAACAAGAAAAGAAAAGGAAACTATCCTGTCTGAGCATTGCAAAATGTAACCTGTGTAATGATGTCTATAGCTCGGTTATATACAGTGGGGTGCAAACATTTTGGGCACCCCTGGTTTAAATGTCTGTTACAATTCATCTCCAAGTGATTGAAAGCAAACCTGAACACTACCATGCTACAAAGTTAAACATGACACCTTTCTGCAAATGATAAAAAAAGGAAAAGGGCCCTGTGCAAAAGTTTGGATTATTCTTTGTTACCTTTTGAGAAGATGATTACTAACGCCCAGATTACGGTGATTTACTCGTTAGGGCTTCAATGAATATAATTCCAGGGTTGAACTATATATTCTGAAGTAACTCCATGCCTTCTAAAGTATCCGACTGCGATGGCTGTTGTGTCTGGTATTAAAAATCATGGGTTCCTCTAAACAGTTGTCCAAGGATGTCAGAATCAAGATAGTTCACTTCCACCATCAAGGAGAAGGCTACAAAAAACTCTTGCAACGTTTCAAACTACCCATTTCCACTGTCAGAAACATAATCAGAAAGTGGAAAATAAATGGAACAATTGAAGTCACAGCAAGATCTGGAGGACCAAGAAAAAACCAAGAGAGAATGGCCTGAGAACTGGTGAGAAATGCTCACACATCACTGCAAAAGAGCTGCAAAAAAGAGTAGAAGACGCTGGTCTAGTTCACATGACAACAATACAGCGTACCTTAAACAACAAAGACCTACATGGCAGAGTTGCCAGAAAGAAGCCTTTCCTACGACCTCAACACAAAATTAAGCGTCTGAAGTATGCAAAACAAAACCTTGAGAAACCTGAAGCCTATTGGAACAATGTGCTTTGGACTGACGAAACCAAATTGAACTTTTTGGCCACAACCAAATGAAACAACGAAGGTATGTTTGGAGAAAAAAGGGTGAAGCAATATTGCCTGTGCCAACTGTTAAGCATGGAGGTGGATCCATTATGCTTTGGGGTTGTGTAGCAGCTGGGGCACAGGCAATATTGTGCAGATGGAAGAAAGAATGGATTCCACCAAATATCAAGACATTCTAAAGGCTAATATTCGAAGGTCAGTCCAGAAATTGAAGTTGAAGAGAGGTTGGGTATGACAATGACCCGAAGCATACCTCAAAATCAACTATGAAGTACCTCCAGGAAAGACGGATGAAGGTTGGATGGCCTTCCCCAGACTTGAATATTATTGACAATCTGTGGACATTTCTCAAACATGCCGTGTATGCAAGAAGGCCGAATAATATTTCTGAGCTAGAGGCGTTCTGCCAGGAAGAATGGGGAAAAATGCAAAAAAACAAGAATTGAAAGACTCTTAGGTGGCTACAGGAAGTGTTTGCAAGCTTTTATAGTTGCCCGAGGAGAAGTTACAAAGTACCAGCTGACAGGGTTCCCAAACTTTTGCACAAGGCCTTTTTCCTTGTTTTATTATTTTGAAACTGTAAAAAAAAAAAAAAAATGCTTTACAATGTGATGAAATGTGTCATGTTTAACCTATTTAGAGGTTAGATTTGCTTATTTGCACTTAGATATTAATTGTAAAAGGCATTTTGACTAGGGTTGCCCAGATTTTTGCACCCCACTGTGTATAATTGACCTATAGGTGTCGCTATAGGTCTTGAGCATGATACCACCTGCAGCTGATCAGAAACAGGTGCTAGATTCCCATCCCTAGTTAAGTGCTTTGCTCAAGGGCACATGCAGCTCCCTCCTGAAGCAGGGATCAAACCAGCGAACTTCCAATTGCTAACCAGCCTCTCTAACCACTAGTATGATTTCTAATGGGGTAAGACTTCACTACAAACACACAGGGACGCACGCACACGCACACGCACACGCACACGCACACGCACACGCACACGCACACGCACACACACACACACACACACACACACACACACACACACACACACACACACACGCACACACGCACACACGCACACACACGCACACACACACACACGCACCATACCCAGAACGGTGGAGCCCTCCGATCCGGAGCCCGTGCTGGAGGACTGGTACTCTGGGACGCCGAGGGAGCTGAGGGCGTCATCGTCCATGGACTGGGAGATGTCCTGCAGGTCCTCCATGCCCCCCATGAAGTCCTCGCCACACAGGGGGCTGCCCAGCACCGAGTCCTCCAGGGGAGACGGCGGTCGGTAGTGGCTCTCCATGTCGACCATGCCGGAGGACAGCGCCAGGGAGATGCTCACTCATCAGCCTGGAGGGGGGGAGGGTCGGGTGGCAGAGAGATAGGGGGAGGGAGAAAGAGGAGTGGGGAAAGATGGTGAGTTATTGTCAATAATGGATGTTCTAAGAAAAGGGGGAAAAAAACTACTTGAGCACAATGGCTTTTCTTGCTTTCTTTCACATTTATGTGGAAAGATGCCAAAGATAACAGACATGACATATTTGGATGTTCTTTCATCACAGCTCTCTTCCCATCACAAATGTACATAGCGTTAACATATTGTCAGAGTGCACTATTAGTGTTATATTGGTGGTATTAGTATATTAGCGGTATATGCTGAGGCAGTAGTGTAGGAGGAGCCTGCAACTCAGCACACACAGTATCGAATGACACAACACACCCAAGCCCACTACTAATTCCAGAGACAGCAACCTGATCTTACAGCTCTGGTGGAGGGGGGGGGGATGAATGTAAGGCACTAGGCTGGGTTGGGTTGGACTAGGTTAGGCTACGCTAGTCTAGGGCTAGGTGAGGGGGTGGAGTGGGCAGAGAAGCTATAAGACCCCATACAGTAGCTCCTCATAGTCACAGATCTATACAGCGTATCATTTTCCCAACCTAAACCAATTTCCACTGTCTATTTGTGTGTCTAGGGGCACCTTCATCTTACTTCAAACCCTTACATCCACATCCCAACTGGGTCAAGCTACAATAAGCTCCCCTGGCCAGGCCTGGTAAAGACCAGGCTTTCGTAGCTAAAGGTTGAATTAGCTAAAGGTTGGCCATGGGGCATGCTACCCGGCTAACAGCTGCTACATCTGAGCCCAGGCTATAGTAAGCCAGACATGACCCCTTCTGAGGGCTAAGTCTGACCTACATCGTGGTCTCTTAGAAATGGTTGTGTGTTACTGTACATTACATGCGTGTTAGCAGAAAACGTAGCCTCAGGAAACAGAAAACGTAGCCTCAGGAAACGGCTCATCGTGTTCCCCAGTCAAAACTCACAATGAGAGAATGGTATGTGATTGGATAATAGTGGGAGACCCCAGGAGGAATGAATTTATCCTCATTAGCATACTGCTCCTACTCCCTTAGGCCCTCCAAGACATCCTGTCTCAGGCATTCACTTCACTCATCACTGTGTTATTACAATACCAGGCCTGACTTGGCAA
Organism: Nansenia antarctica; assembly: GCF_963989245.1. NCBI lineage: Eukaryota > Metazoa > Chordata > Actinopteri > Argentiniformes > Microstomatidae > Nansenia > Nansenia antarctica. The sequence continues at coordinate 13,282,848 of NC_137679.1, read as the reverse complement.
CAGCTCACAGCTGCGGCACACTGGTGTGCCGTAGGATTTTGTGACAACCATACATGTAATGTTGCAATGTACAACTATACAAAACATAATGAATTATTATTTACTATACGAGTACTTTGTACGCACTCATTTCCCAATACAAACGGGCTGTTTCACAGGTTGGGAAATCATTCGCTACGTAGCAGCGCGTTACCACGGTTCCCAGGGTAATAAAATGCAAAGACACAGAAAACCTGAATGGCTTGTTGAATCGCGTGTTTTCTGAAGTACGCAGCCCACAAAAACTGGAATCGCTTTATTTCACAGTTTCTGTGTTAGTAGGGTGTTCAGAGACCCTAATCTAATGTATAGCGCCACAAGCACTAAAAAAGTGATTTTTTTTCCACACTATGGGATGTTAAAAACTTCATCAAACTCCCCTGTTTTCACAGTTGATGTTGGGGATTATTAGAACATGGCACATTAAAGGCCCTGATTGACAGCCAGTGTGAAGGATAACAACAAACGTTAATGGGGGAAATGTACCGCTTTTACTAGATGAAGATTTAGTGAAGCTTTTTGGTGCTATATTACCCTGTGGATTTTATGTGGAGTGACAAACTCAAAGTTGTGGTTTCCGATTTATAAAAATCTATTTGACATATTTAGGGAAATATCTTGATTGGCTGATTGGTGAAAGTATTTGTACTGTAGCAATACTGACAATCTTATTCAGTGATGTGCATTTGCTCTTCTTGTTGTTGAGTTATTTGAAGAGATGTTTTGGTGTGAGACCTACCATAGTAGCTTGTGACTCTGTCTATTTAGTTCATTTTCTGCTCCGATCAAATTGGGATCCCATCACCCTCTCCAAGAAGGCAAAACATATTTACAATAGCAAATGTTTTAATGCTGATTCAAATTTAAGGTACATTTACAATTTCTGACTACAATAGATATGTTGCTGCGTCGATGTAATTTTACATACGTTTCTGATGAATTGTTGAATTATTTTGTTAATAAATATTTAATGAGTAATATAGTTGTTTGTCAAATTTGATTTGCCATTAGCAAATAAAAAATAAACATTTACAGAGTGATAAGAGTAATAACACATGTTATAGAGGCTATTTTGCACGGATATGAATACAGGTGTGCCTTGAGATTTTGACTTGTCCTTTAGCGTGCCTTGGGCACAAAACATTTTTAAATCACTGTGCTACTATACAGTCTGCGTCAATGTAGACAATGCACAATTACATAGCTGATTGATTCATTTTTATTGTGTAATAGCATTCATACAGTAGCAGGTCACAGTAGTCAAATAATCTAGACTAGAGTATGGTAATTTGTGTGATGGGATTCATAACAGGTGAGGTGACAGCTGATTTGACAAATGCTGATTCCTGTGGTTTCACATGTTGAGGGGTCAGTGACTGGCAGATTGAGAGAGGAGACCTTGTGTAGAGTAAACAGGGACACTGCTCAGACCTGACCCCTTTCTATTTAGGCTGCATACTGCAAATTACATGTGTCAGGAGGATCCCACACTGACCGCATCCCCCGACCAGCAGCTCTGCACTGCTAGACCCACTGACCTACTGCAGTGTCACTATCAACAGAGAGAGAGAGAGAGAGAGAGAGAGAGAGAGAGAGAGAGAGAGAGAGAGAGAGAGAGAGAGAGAGAGAGAGAGAGAGAGAGAGAGAGGGAGGGGTGGGGGCTATGGACTCAAACCCCTCAACATTACGCAACATTCCTTTAGCAAAACAACATGCAGCGAATGGACATAGGCTACACTGAGCTAATGATATGATATGATATCAGCTATGGTCAGGTCTACTTAAACCATGGCAGAGATGAGTAGGGAGAGCAAGGAAAAGAGAGAGAGAGAGAGAGAGAGAGAGAGAGAGAGAGAGAGAGAGAGAGGGAGGGGAAAAGAGAGGGAGAGAGAGGGAGGGGAAAAGAGAGAGAGAAAGAGGCGACGCCAGGCGGTTCCTACGGTAACAGCAGGGCTTTGTCTCAGAGGTCAAGCCCCTCTTGTGAGCGCTCAACCAAGCCTGCTGAAGAGTGCGCAGCACATACATTGAGCCTAGGACAGGCAAGGTCATCTGTGTGTGTGTGTGTGTGTGTGTGTATGTGTGTGTGTGTGTGTGTGTGTGTGTGTGTGTGTGTGCCTATTAGGGTTAGGGTCTTGAGGGGGAGGGGAGGACTCTGTTCAATCCTCTGGGACTGACAAAGGACCTGGCCCATCAGCCCCTGGGATCGCCATGACGATGTCATTACAATTCCGACACACATATCATGTTCAAAAATCAGGAAGGGCAACCAGCGGGGCATTTCAAAGCAGCAGCAACCTGCCTCCATTGTGATTCACTGTCACTACGACTACGTGCGTCTTCACTCAGCGTTCTCCAATAAGACGTAGGCTAGTACCTAGGTATATATGAGCAATGAGTGTCAGAACAAAATGCATACGAGACATATTAATAACATGATCATTAAGGAATAAGAGCAAGTATACTCATATTCCGGTATCCCCCCCCCCCCCCCCATGTAATATGGTTGGTATCTGGTCACACTGAAGGCTTATTATTCCCATCCCCCACATAGTGCTCTCTGTCTGCCTATAGGAGCCAGCCCAACAAGCAGACAGCAGGCAGGATATAATCCATTTCCTAGTGGTTAGGGTTAGGGTTACTGTAGGTATGCAGAGCTCTCCCGTTTGAAGGGGTTTATGCAGACTAGCTACCTGACACCTTAAGTGATTGTCACCTTTGAACCATAGAGTCTGAGCAGGTTATGATTTAGCTGTACTGACTGTTGCCCAAGAGAGCAGTACCGACTGGTATCAATCAAATCAACATCTGATTTGTCACGCACTCATCTCATACAGCCGTAACTGACATAGTGAAATGCTTTGGGATCTTGATAAGCACAGTCAACAGCAATCAACAAAACTATATCATATTATAATAATAAAACAGTGACAATAGTAGTGGATAAGGTTGTAGTGTAAATGGCAGCAGTAATAATAATAATAATAATAATAATAATAATAATAATATTATTATTATTATTATTATTATTATTATTATTATTATTATTATTATATTGGTGGGATGATGGTAGCACATCCTGGAGCAGGTTGATAGCAAATGTTCTGCATAGACCTACAGACACAGCTTCACTCTATCCAGACCAGAGTAGAGCCTTATTGTATTCAAAGAGTTAGAGGCACCGTCAGTAATTGTTGATATACTGTAGCTTCAAATCAAGCTCTCAATGAAACAGACAGGCAAGTATTTGCATGTTAAAATGCACTATACGCAATGTTGTTTAGTTTGGTGACCCTGAATGCAGAAATCACTGACAGTGACTTTAATAGCCAGTTTAGTAATAAACAATAAACAAAAGATGCCATGCTTCCCTGCCCCTGATGAAGGTATATGACAACTACACTTGTGTGATTTAGATAGTGAAGGCTTGTAGTCAGATACCACTGGCAGGGGACCAAGGAAAAGAAGACAAAAGGTGTGTATGGGCTTGTCTGGCCAGGGAAGAACACACAACCCAACAGACAGTAAGAGGCATTTCACCCCAGCAAACAAAATAGTATGCCTCAGCAAAATTCACTGGCAGACAATTGCTGATTGAAAGCATATATTGTACTCAGACGCGTTGGCAATAAAAGATCAAATGCCGAGTCAGGTGGTGATTTTGAAAGTATTGCCAGGAAAGTTAGTCTCATATCAGAGAACATTTACCAAATTAAAAAAGGTTACACACTATCCCTACCTTTCCTGAACACTTGAAGTCTCCCTTCACGACCCTGGTCTTTGACTACATGGCACTAGCAGGCAATGCCATGAGTGAGTGAGTGTGTGTGTGTGTGTGTGTGTGTGTGTGTGTGTGTGTGTGTGTGTGTGTGCGTGTGTAGACCCTATGTTAATGTTTAATCCCCCTGTCCTGTGGTCTGAGCGCACATAGGCCTGTCAGATGAGGGGCCATGGGGGACTTGGAGTGGCCTCAGGTGAGGAACATGGGCCGATAGCTCTGTCCGCCCGTAGCTGTCTGTCTGTCTGTCTGTTTGAAGAGTTTGCCTTTACGAGGCGTGCTGGCGCAGGGAGCGGCCCGTGCCCACTGAGCAAACACCAGAGTGGGCCTTATCATGGGTCTGCTGATAGGACGGCCGGCGGCCCTGTCATCGCTAAGGAGACCGGCCAAAGTGCAGGTTAGTGGTTCGAGGTTATGGACACCGGGTGGTTAGCCCACATGGGGTTTATGATAGATATATATAGTGATATCTGAAGGTTCAAACCTCCTGCTTTTGGGTGGTCCCTTACCCAACTCCCTTCTGGGTTCATGGACACTGCTAAGGGGCTGATTTGGGATTCAGCACCTGTGTTACTCCGTCTGGACCGGAGAAGGGAGGCAGTGCTGTAGGTGCCTGTGTTCTACTGGACTGTACTGTAGGGTCACAGGGACAGCCCTGTCGGATTCACTTCCCTCAATTGACTCGGGTCATTTAATCTGTATAGCTGAATTCTACTCCCGTTTACTGGAGGAATTGCCAAGTCATTCCCAACTATTGCATTTCCAAACAGGCGAAACATTTGCGATTTCCCGTTTTTTTCCGAAGTCATTGCTTCATTTGGTGAGTGTTACTCAAGATCTCCCATTGCCTCTCCTGCAGGGAATTAGCCTATCATTACATTTACATAAATCCCCATGGACTTTGTCTCGTGACATGAGGGGAGGTCCAGTGTCAACACACACACACACACACGTGTACACACACACACAAACACACACACACACACACACACACACACACACACACACACACACACACTAACCTTGACCGTACATGATCTACATAACAGAGGAGACAAAGGTATAGCTCGCTCAGATGTGAAATGATGTTGTTATCTAAACTCCACAACATGACAGGGAAACATTGAACATTGACCCAAGATCTTAACGGGGTCCTAGTGGCAACTTCCTACACCCTCAGAATGACAGTAATTTCATGTTTTTGGTGACTTGCAACTTACCTTCATATAATAGTATGAGTCTCACTGTGCTAATGCTAATGCTAGGTGAAACTCAAGTGCATCTACTGATTCAGTTGTTCTGCTGATCTGCAGTGAGACAGTAGGGTGTACTGTAAGGCTAGTTGTGGCGTAGCAATTGCCACTGAGGGGACATGAGGTAACAACACAGCTGTTCTGTACCCTTGACCTGCCACAACACAGCCGCTTTGACTCTGGAAGTCAGGTGACAGCTCTTCACTAGCCCAGCATGCCAGAGATGTTTACAATTGCAACCCTAACTGACCTCACTCACCCTCACTCACCCGCATACAGTCACGGCCAAAAATATGCACTTCTGTCAGATAATGCACCGCTTCTCCCAGAAAATTGTTGCAATTACAAATGCGTTGGTATTCACATGTTTATGTCTTTTGTTTGCATTGGAACAACCACAAAAGCCGAGAAGGAAAAAGGCCAAATCGGATATCATTCCACACAGAACTCCAAAAATGGACTGGACAAAATGATTGGCACCTGTTCAAAATTGTAAGAAATAGCCTAATTGTATTTCAAGCATGTAATGCTGCTCCTTTACTTTGTATTTAAACTCAACTGTGGCAAGTTACAGGTGCTGGTGGCAATATAGAATGAAATCATTTAAAATACCAATTAAAATGGTAAAAAGTTGACTCAACCTTTGTGAAATGTGTCTGTGTGTACCACACTGAGCATGGAGAAAAGAAAGGAGAGCAAAGAATTGTCTAAGGATTTGAGAAACAACATTTTGCAAATGGACAATCTCAAGGCTACACACCTACAGTCAAACACGGTGGAGGTTCACAGATGTTTTGGGGTTGCTTTGCTGCTTCTGGCGCCGGATGCCTCGACTGTGTGCTTGGTATCATAAAATCTGAAGACTACCAAAGAATTTTGGGGCGCAATGTAGGGCCTAGTGTCAGAAAGCTGGGTCTCCGTCAGTGGTCGAGGGTCCTCCAGCAGGACAATGTCCCAACGCATAGGCTACTTCAAAAAGCACCCAGAAATGGTTTAAGACAAAGTGCTGGAGAGTTCTATTTTTGTCCATGATTGTACATAGACACACACGCACGCACACACACACACACACACACACACACACACAGACACACAGACACAGACACAGACACAGACACACAGACACACACACACACACACACACACACACACACACACACACACACACACACAGACACACAGTCCTTAAGCTGCACCTACGTTCTGTGCCAAACGAACCCTGGCTGCTATATCCAGCTTATTTCCAAATCGGTCAGCAGGATCCGATGCAGACACGGTGTTACAGAACATCGCAGTGCTCGGGAGGTCTGTACATCTCAGCTTTTCCAGCTGTTTTGGTCACTTGACTGCTGGGAGAGGACTGGAGAGATGACGAAGGAATTCTGTCCAGCGCAGTTGCACATTCATCAGAGAAGAAGGCCATATAGAAGAATACACTATATTTCCAATACTGCCATCTTAACATGGAAGAAGGTCTTCACTGACCTCTTGTTAGAATCACACTGCCCAGATATGATGCATACAGGTGTAGGTGTGGTGTAAGAGTGGGCAGACGACACAGAAGTGTACATACCTCGCCGAACAGAGAGAGACATAAAAGTGCGGCCATATCCTTCACCAGCTGTTTTCCCCACGGTACCAAGCTGCATGGACCCTGACAGCACAGAAGCAGGGCAGACAATGTCCCCTCTGCTGTCAGTCTATGCCTGTGTGTGGTCGTTGGCTTGGCCTGGGGACCTGGCAGCTGCCCGCCAAAACGTTAGGCATGTCTACACAGTACACACCGTGCTCCCTGAGGGACGAGGATGGCATTTTTATTGATTTTTTTTACAAAAAAGTATCACGGTGTGCCACGCAGGCACGCACACACGCACACACACACTCGCACACACAATGACCTTTTCTCCTATTCCCGATTACTGCAGGAAAAGGCATGTGCAAGAAAACAGACTGAAAACACAGAGGCGTCAACGGGTCCAGGAAGGGCACTTGACTTCACGGCTCACGCTCGCTGTGTGAGGTTTTTTTTCTTCAGGTTTTCTGATGTAAATAGCTAACGACAAGGACAAAGTGAGGCTGAGAGGGTTTTCTATCTATCTAGCAGACAGCTGTAACTGCGTGGGTCCTGTTACATTTTCCAGCGTGACATTGGAGTCTGAACTCCCCCGGTCTCGCTGCCAAATCAGCCTACATGTTTGTGGGGAGGCATGCAAGGCCTGCCTGCCAACAGTCAATGCTACAGTAGCTACTGTAGGCCCATTCAAGGAGCGGGGTGGGTGGGGGGAGGTTTACCAGTCATTCTGTCGTAGATAGATCACACTTATATCCCTTTTTTTTATCAATTATTTATTGCAAAACAGTATGAAAAACTCACATTATTACACCAAACAAAATAAGTGTCTGTCCTGATTTATTTATTTTTCTCCCTTATCTTACACCCCCCCCCCCCCACTATAAACACATGAGTAACCCCCCCCCCCCCCCATGGCGATAACATCCACACTTATATCCCTTTAACACTAGAACAGCCGTGCCTTTTTACCTACTATAAGAGCCGCCTCAGGGGGTCAAATGGGGGTCTTTACAATGCTAAGCTGCTATTTACACACAACGACCACTTGTTGGCCGCGTGTCAATTAGCCTGCTTCCTACACAGAACAACTGCAAAATAGCTTTATACTAGCTTATCCTGATGTGATTTTGAAAATGTAAGGATACTGGGTGGTAGAACGCACATATCTAGGAAAAGTCATGAAAGGAGGGTCCTGAAATTTGATCGAGTGCAAAGATATAACATTCTTTTTTACTGGCTGATTAAGTGTTAAATGCATGTCGCAAACAATTATGTTCAAATACAGTACGTCAGGTGTATTTGTCATGTTTGTTTTGTTCAGCGCATTAGAACTGCAATACCTTCCCATTGGCTATGTCTCTCCTGACAACCCAGCGTGGCTGTTTATCAGGGATTCAGACAATATTGTGCAAATAAGCATAAAGGCCTAACCGAGCGACTGGAAAAAACTGCAACACTCCTGAGAGAAAATGGCTGAGCAGATCTCTTAGGGCATCACCCTTATAAACAGACATAATGAGGCTCCTGGGAATACAAATGTAAGTGCTTCTACATCACAGGTGAGAAAAACACCTCTACCAAGGTCTAGGCTCAGTCGCCGGACTAGCAATGTTGCTATCATGTTTTAGCCACAGTCTGAGCTTTGTCAGTGAGGCTCGATATGTGAAAAATGGTCAGGGCTTTAGCCAGTAATGGCATTGGACTGGGGAGCAGAGGAGATTGGGTTGAGGCCGGGTGATTGATGAACATTTGTGTAGACATGGCTGACCCTGACACACAACTCAGACCCCCAGATCAGAGACGAGAGAGAGAGAGGTGGAGGGGAGAGAGGGGATGGACAGAGAGAGAGAGAGGGATAGGGATGGGGGGGGGGGGGGGGGTTGGGACTGAATCCAACCCATCACCTATCACAGACCAGTCAAAACAGATCCAAAGATTGTTAAACCCATGGGTTTAAAGTAACTCCACCATGGTGCACTCATCTGACCATGTTGATCATGATGGCTCCTCCTGATCACTAGATCAGACAAGCTCCTCTCTAGAGCTGCTTATTGTAAGTCTGGCTGTATGCCAGTAAGTCTGGCTATGACACAATCCTATAGAGTCCAGAGGGATTTGACCATGGGAGATCTTCAGGAGCCCGGGTAATGGGCGAGGTGAAGGTCACAGAAACTGGGTGTTAGAGGACATGCTGAGGGTGAAAAACAACGTGATTAATCATATCCCTGAAGAGACAGACCCCTCTGTAGCAAATCTCCACTCTAGAAAAAAATGGAACGCCTTGGTTATATGTAGGGATCTAAGGAGAGGAATCCATTTTAGTTACTGTTCTAAGGCATCGTCAGGCCACCAGTGTGTCGGCTTGAGCAACACCACGTGCACAGTCAATAGCTGGGCAGTGCAGTTATTGATCCATCTCCATATTGTTACAATCTAAGAGAAACAGATAGACCTATACACATATGCATAGGCGCAAACACACTCACACATACTGTACATAGTACATACACTAGTCAGACAGACAAGGTCCAGGCAAGACGAGATACATTGATTATTCTCAGTGTATGTAGAGGGGACATTAGACAAGTAGGCAACAGCATTACTCTCAGCAGTACTGTCACAAGTAACTCTTCAGAATAACAACACCCTCTTGACAATGCCCTACGGTGTCATTCCTTTCCAAATGGCTCAAACTGTCACTGACAGCAAATCCCAGGGCATGCTAAACAAACTGGGCTCCCAGAAACAAGATTCTTGTTTCAAACGAACTGACAAGATGGTTCTTTATGGACTCGCAGAGGGGAGAGAGGTGATAAACTTTGAAGGAAGCAATTAAGAAGAAACCTGAAAGTCCTGTATGAGGTGAAAAGACAAAAGCTCTCTCTTGTGTGTGTGTGTGTGTGTGTGTGTGTGTGTGTGTGTGTGTGTGTGTGTGTGTGTGTGTGTGTGTGTGTGTGTGTGTGAGTGAGTCTCTCCAGCCAGCTCGAGAACGTTGATTATAGGTCTCAGGTTCGCTGAGACAAGACTCACACAGAGAAGCCTGACAGAAACCAAGACAAGAGTTAGAAGTCTCTGACGGCATAAACATAGACACAGAGGGGGTGAGACAGGCTAAAAAGGACATCTGACATGTCCTGCAATTAGGACAAGTGTGTATCAGCCTACTGGTGCAGAAGAGAAAGTGCATGTTTGAAAGGCCGCTCTCTTAGCACTATTTCCTATTACCAAGGATGAAACGAGACATAGGCTAAATGTTGATTACGTACCTTTTTCTGTTGAATGGCATTCACCCATGTACTGTATACTATACTAGCATTTTTAGCATTAGTGTATATTTTGCTTGAAGACAACTTAATCTTGACCAGCGTCTACAGACAATACAGTTTCTTTTCAGCACTACACCTATGCATGAGACCACTTGCGTTGAAACTACTGTTGCTAAAAATAAAAAAATCGCTACGGTTCTCTGGACCTACAGATCAGCTTGCAATCAATAGTCTCATATGGATGAAACTAAGATCAATTCCGATGTCAGAATGTTTACATGCAACGACTCCACATGCACTGAATTCCTTATTATTACAAATAGGAAATAACCATTTCTGAAACCTGACATGGCAGATAGATCATTGACGGATCTTAAACCAAGTTAAACCTCCCAGGCAGGATAAGGGATGGAAAGTTGCTCTGAGAAAGCACCTTTGAACTGAAGGCAAACTCCACGTCAACACAACCCTAGTTATGTGGAGTTTGGCTGGAAGGGAACTAACACAGAGGAATTCTGATAGCCTCACATAGCGCAGCACAGTGCTATGCATGGAGTGTCTGCCTGGGGTGGGGGTGGGGGGGTTGTTGATTGCCCTTGTGTAAAAGACACGTTAAGAGGTAGCATCAAAAGTTATATTAAGAACCTGGCCGTTATATTTCTCAAGCTGTGCTTGACTCAAATCTGCAAGAATTACAGCACAAACCTTTCAGAGTTACATCTGACTATACATTTCACTATCTGACAATTCATACACTCCTACATTTCATAAGGCATCTTCCATCCCACTTTCTCTGCAGTTGGGTGAGTTTAACATTAGTTTGCAACCTTTTACTGTGAATTTTCCCAACTGTCAATGACTATACCCTGATAATAACACACACGCACATGCACACGCACACGCACATGCGCGCGCACACACACACACACACACACACACACACACACACACACACACACACACACACACACACACACACACACACACACCAGACATTTCTCTTCTGCAGAAATAGACTGTGCAACTGCTCACGTTTGGTGTAACAGGTCACATTCCTGAGATGATGGGTACTTCAGAGTACACAAACAGCATCCTGGTGTAGCACATACGTTAATATACATATTCTGAAAGGGATGTTGTTTTAGATTTTCTGTCCTGGTTTGGCCCTGAATTTGACTTACTGTCTTACTCCTAACTAGTCATATTTTGGGCCCCATTAATTCTGGAAATATGTCAGAAACACCTTGCAGAGACACTCCAAAACATATCATATAAGGACAGAATAACCCTCTGTAGACTTTGTCTGCTTTACATTTTTGAAAAGTAACTTTACTATGCAAACTTCCCAAAGCCCAAATTGTGTTACCATGACAACACAAATGCTAAAGTGTATTACAGCGAAAACAAAATGACTTTTCCCAGTGATTTGTCCAGACAAAGTCATCAGAGAACGAGTTTGTCATAATATGAGTTGGATTGGAGTGTCCACGAGGTGTTTCTGACATTCCAGAATGAATGGTGCCCAAAAACGTTTCAGTTTCTAAATGAAGCAACATTATGTGACTAAAAACTGCTCAAGTTAATCAAATTCACCCACGGTCAGGGCCAAACCAGGGAAACATTTTTAAAAAAGTGGAACATTGCTTTAAGTTAAATGTTGGGACATAGGCTACTAATGGCTCTATATGGCAATATTTTATAATGTGTCACTTCTTTCGCGGGGTGTGGGAAGGCTACTAAAATACAAAAAAGGTAATAGCTCAGATGGTATTCATAATGTGCAAGTTGTGTTTTATAAAGTTACCAACTCAGGCAAGTTAAAAAAGCATGCTCAAATAAATAATCCATAGTAGTCTACAAATGGTGGCTATGAATAACCTTACATTACTCGAAAAGGATGCATGATAGCCATAGGTCGGATGCGCAGGCGTGCTCGAAGTGAAATCAGATTATACAATAACAATAGCCCGAGATATCTTTGCAACAGTATGGCTTTTCCTAAAAAAATATAAAATGTTGTGTCGAGAGAGTGATTATGCATGCTAGCCACTGGCAAACTGCAGTTATATAGCCTACACATCTAGTAAATGCAATGTCAAATGCAATAATTGCATGGGTTTTAGGCGTAAAGCCACTACATTTTAATACAATCTATCTCTCTATGCAATAATACAGCATTAAAATTGAAGGATCTACCTTACAGAAGACAGCCCAATCCGAAACCGTCATATCGTCGGAAATCTCAATGGGTTGATAACTGTCAGTGCAAGATCGGGAAGAACGAGGAGGGAGAAAATAGAAATAGTCCCTTTCCACACGTCCTTGTTTGTCTCCAAACAGCGCTGCCGCTGTCAAAATCCCCCACCACGACCACGGCACAGACACAGAGCGCTGCCCCCCTGCCGGAAATGGCGTCATGACTGACAGCTGCTGCAAAATAAGGCACACACCCCTCTGACACACCTATGGTTTCAACGAATAGAAACAGTCCAGTCTTTCCCTTGAGCAGGACGCCCCCTAACCATGGAAACAGCAGGCATGAAAAAAAAAAACCTGAATGGCTGAAGCTCCCATATTCAACGTAACATTTACATTTACATGTGTGTACACCTGTAGTGTCTATAGTCCACCATTCGTCTTTTCCTCCTATTTGACTACTACAAGATCAACAATTCAAGAGCCAATACTGAGCAATAGAACGTTGATTTGCATTTGTATGCATCTGTTGGTGCACTTTGCAGATTTCATGAAAATAATTCACGCACACGCACACGCACATGCACACGCACACGCACATGCACACGCACATGCACATGCACACACGCACGCACATGCACATGCACATCAGTGGAGGCTGGTGACTTCCAGAATTGAGGAGGCCAATTTTTTTTCCGCTTGCTCGCTACACTCGCGATGGAATGTTCCCTGTTCTTCTTATCTGTCTTTGTTAAAAATTATTAATTTGTGTTTGGCGGTACTGAAGGGATTGGGACACTCTCAGGATGGTGGATGAAGCAGCTTTTATTGCCTGCACAATGGGTCATCAAATAAACAAAACAATTGGCATGAATCTCTGGTCCGCCTGCAGCAGCTATTGTCCCTTCTGCTCAGGCTCACAACATTCACCACAACATACTACATACAATCAATGACATGTCAAAAGCACTCAAACACTATGTCAATCAGACACACAACATACAATTCAGAACAATACTTCATCCATTTCTAATATTTATCCTGCAGAACAGCACTCATACACGCGTGTGGCGGAAAAAAGGTACTACATGGAGGCCAGGCCTCCTCTGCCCACCCATTTTCAGTGATTTGGCCAATCACATATTGCCAT
>NC_137679.1:13212096-13264596 GCF_963989245.1 Nansenia antarctica | reverse complement strand
GCAACAGGGCGCCAGTCATTTAGGACACGTGTGTGAACACATACCTTGTTCTTTTTCGGCACGGGGAATATGATGGATGACTCGAAGCAGGAAGGAATTATACCTGTGGAGAGAGGGAGATTGAATATGTCCGTGAACACACCAGCCATGTGCGCCGCGCACACTTTGATCACCCAGCCTGGGATGCCGTCTGGCCCGGCCTCTTTGCGGATGTCGACGCGCCTAAACAGCTTGCGCGCGTCTGCTTCGGTGATGGCCGGTGCGCTGGCTCTGCTGTCTGTGGTGTGTGCCCTCTTAGGTAGGTTAGCGTTGGTGTTGGTGTTCGAAGCGGCCGTAGAAGCTATCCAGCTCATCTGGGAGAGAGCCAGCTGCGCAGCTAGGTCTCTCTTTGAAGTCTGAAATTGTGTGCAGCTCCTGCCACATGCTGCGTGAGTCATTGCGATTGCTACATAGCTGCAACTCCACCTTTTCACTGTATTCCTGTTTGGCTGCCTTAATCACTCTGCGGTCATAGCTGGCTTTCTTGTCATTTGTTTTGTCACCAGATTTGAAGGCAGAATCTCTCGCGGTAAGTGCAGCCCTGACTGCACTATTAATCTACTGCCTTCTGATTTGGATACAGTCTGAAACTGTTTTTGTCCGTACTGTTTTTGTATTCCTGTATTCCGTTTTGAATAAATCCCATTACTCCCTGCGCGTAACCATGTATGTTGTCATTCATCTCTTGGTAGATGCCCCAGGCCACGTTGTCTAGGTAATCTTGGAGTACAGTGTCTAAGTCGTCATGACCAGTGCTGGATCCTTCTCAAGACAGGTGGGGAAAGCTTCAGCTTTCAGTTTGTAGACGGGCAGAAGCAGAATGGAGGAGAGGTCAGACTTATCAAACGGTGGGCGGAGGAGGGCATTATAGGCATGACGTAGGGCCGTATAGCAGTGGTCGAAAGTACTTCCTGCTGTCATGTGTTGATAGAATTTTGGTCAAACTTGCCTCAGTGATGCTTGGTTTAAGTCTATACGATGAGAGGAGCTATGCTGTCTATGCTAGCAGTCTATGCTGCTGACTGTATCGTGTAGTTCACTGAGTGCCCGTGATCAGTGAGATCGTTTGTTGTACTTGTGTTGTCCGCCAACACTTTTTTTATTTTCTTTAGAAAAAGTTAAAAGGTTCATATTTGATAACAATGTATATAAATATTTTAGTTAATATTTGATGTAGTGACACCACTTCCGGTTTACCGCAAATCTACTTCCGGTTTGGGAGTTCGTCCTTTGCCAGAGAGAGACCGTTCTCCATTCATCATCCAACATCCATGTGCAGATTTACACAAAGCAATGTTGTAAGTACGAAATATCAAGTGTTGGATTGGTAGCTTTATATATTAGTCATCATTTGTTGGGAATATTATGTTTTTAGTTATTATTTTGTAGCTAGATTGTTAGGCCAAAAAAGCGGACTTTCTAGCTAACCACTGTTTGTGTACATCCTGTTGAAACATGTCATCCCACGGAAGCAAGAGGTCGGTGGGGAGCAAAGATACAGCGTCCTCCGGAAGTGTGGCCCGGGCCCGGGCCAAAGCAGAGGCGTTAAAGGTGAGAGCTGCATACGCAGCCCAGGAAGCAAAATTAAAAATGGAAAAGGCCGTAATGAAGTTGGAAACTACTAGACTGGATACCGAGTTGGAAGTGCTTACATCCCAAAGAGAAGCAGAGGTAGCCATGGTAGAAGCACAAACCTTGGAAAATGCACAATCAATGTTATTAACGTCTGAAGTCAGGGAAGAAAAATCGGAAAAATCTGTATCTGAGAGGACAAAAATGGAACGCACACATAGCTATGTTCAAGATCAAATCGAGCTAAGGAGTACTTCTCCCTCACAACACTCATTGGCACAGCCTGTCGTTCACTCACTTGATAACAGATCACTCGACAGCTTTGTGACAGGGACATTACCAGTTAACCTACCTGTGGGACGCGTCACACAACAGTCTCATCTCAACTACAATAAGCCAAATCCTGAGACACAATACACACATCCTGAAAGAATGTACTTACCTCCACCAAACCTACCTGATCCTCCTAAAGTTGAATTCAAGTATGAGTTTGTAAAACCAACACCTACCTTAAATGTAAATACGCCATCATACGTTCCCCGACACACTCAGCCAGCTAGCACACCAAATCCAATAGAGACTCTAGCACAGTATTTGGTACGACGAGACCTTGTTAACTCAGGTCTGTACCAGTTTGACGATAAACCAGAAAATTATTGCGCATGGTACTCATCATTCATCAGCGCAACCAGTGAAGCTAGCCTGACAGCAATACAAGAGTTGGATCTCATGACCAGATGGCTCGGAAAGGAATCTGGAGAACAGGCGAAACGCATAAGGTCAGTACATGTTAACAACCCCAGTCTCGCTTTAAGCAAAGCATGGGAGAGACTACGTGAGTGCTATGCAGCCCCCGAAATCATAGAGAAGTCCTTATTCCAGAGACTAGACGGCTTCCCCAGGATTTCATCCAAAGACCCCATAAAGCTACGCCAACTTGGGGACCTGCTTCAGGAGATCCAAGGAGCGAAGGAAGATGGATATCTCACCGGCCTTACTTATCTAGATACTTCCCGCGGAATTGGACCAATCGTGGAAAAGCTTCCATACCAGCTACAGGAGAAATGGTTGACATCGGGAACGCGGTACAAAGAGCAAAACGACGGCCGCTTTCCCCCCTTTCACTATTTCTGCAACTTTGTGAGCCAAGAAGCCAAAATGCGAAACGACCCAAGCTTCATATACCAAAGCTGTTCCACCACCCAGACAAAACAAGACAGATACAACGGGAAGAACGGCAACAAACCCATCCACGTGAACAAGACAGATGTCTCATCTCAAGTTGACCCCAACAAGAACTGTCCATTGCATGGCAATAGACCTCACCCTCTCAAGAAGTGCAAAA
Organism: Nansenia antarctica; assembly: GCF_963989245.1. Classification (NCBI taxonomy): domain Eukaryota; kingdom Metazoa; phylum Chordata; class Actinopteri; order Argentiniformes; family Microstomatidae; genus Nansenia; species Nansenia antarctica. The sequence continues at coordinate 13,261,640 of NC_137679.1, read as the reverse complement.
CCTTCAGGAACAAATCCCTCGATGATCGAAAGGCTTTTCTCAAGGAGAAAGGAATATGCTTCAAATGCTGCTCTACAACTTCCCATCTTGCCAAAGACTGCGAGAGCGACGTAAAATGCTCGGAGTGCGACAGCACTAGACACGATGCAGCCATGCACCCCGGCCCATCGCCTCAAACAAACAACAAGGCTCCTCCACCGTCACAAGAGAACGGTGGGGAGGAAGAAGTGCAACCTAAAAAAACTGAAGTGGATGAAGCTGAGGTCAGCGACACTGAAGTCAGCGACATAGAGGTCAACACAAGCTGCACAGAAATATGCGGTCCAGGACAGTGGGGCCGTTCATGCTCAAAGATTTGCTTAGCAAGGATCTATCCCAAAGGATCAAAGGATAAAGCTATAAAAGCTTATGTAATGATGGACGACCAGAGCAACCGCTCTTTAGCCAGACCAGAGCTCTTCGAACTTTTCGGCATGGAGAGTGAAACCTTCCCATACCCTCTCAGAACATGCTCTGGCATCATAGAAACATCAGGAAAGAAGGCAGAAGGACTTCAGATGGAGTCACTGGATGGAAAAGTCCACATCTCTCTCCCAACACTCACTGAGTGTCCTGACATTCCAAACAATCGGAGTGAGATTCCGACCCCAAACGCAGTTCAGCACCAGCCTCATCTCCGTCATCTTACTCAACAAATTCCAGAACTGGACCCCAAAGCGGAGATACTCATCTTACTCGGCAGAGATGTTCTTCGTGTTCACAAGGTCAGGCAGCAAGTGAACGGACCACATGACTCTCCCTTTGCCCAACGTCTAGACTTAGGGTGGGTGGTAATCGGAGAGGTCTGCCCAGGGAGCATGCATAAACCTACAGTCAATGCATACAAGACACATGTGCTCGACAGCGGACGGCCTTCAATCTTCGAGCCCTGCCCAAGCTTCATGCACATCAAGGACACACATCAAGGCTTCAATAAGCCCGACAAAACTCCTGAGAGGATGCTGGGACAGACAGTGTTCAACCGAACTGAGCACGACAACAAGCCTGCTCCTTCAGTGGAAGACACCATCTTCTTAGAAATCATGGACAGACACGTCTTCAGAGACAACGAGAACAGTTGGGTCGCCCCACTGCCGTTCAGAGAACCACGCCAGCCTCTGCCAAACAACAAAGAGCAAGTTGTCAAGCGGTTCTCATCCCTGCAACGGACCCTGAAGAAAAGGCCTGAAATGCAGGATCAATATGTGAAATTCATGGGGAAAATCTTTGCCAATGGACACGCCGAGGTAGCACCGCCTTTGAAACCAGATCAAGAGTGCTGGTATCTTCCTACATTTGGCGTCTACCACCCACAGAAACCCAATCAAATCAGGGTGGTCTTCGATTCCAGTGCCCAGTACTTTGGTGTTTCCCTCAACGATGTGCTCCTCAACGGGCCTGACCTCAATAATATCCTCCTCGGGGTCCTGCTACGTTTCCGGAAAGAGAAGGTCGCAATCCTGGCAGACATCCAGCAGATGTTCCATTGCTTCCTGGTGAATGAAGATCATCGCAACTACCTGCGTTTTTTGTGGTACAAGGACAACGACATCAACAAGGAAGTTATTGAGTATCAGATGAAGGTCCACGTTTTTGGCAACGGGCCTTCCCTTGCTATAGCCATCTACGGTCTGCGACGTGCCATCAGAGAAGGTGCTCGCAAGTATGGAGCTGACACCGTCAAGTTTGTGGAGAACCACTTCTACGTGGACGATGGACTGATATCCTTACCTACTGAGGCTGAGGCTATCAACCTTCTACAGCGAACTCAGTCCTCACTCGCTGAATCAAACCTTCGTTTGCACAAGTTTGTGTCGAACCGGAAGACAGTCATGGAGTCATTCTCACCAGAAGACTGTGCTCAGGTGATCAAAGATTTGGATCTCAGTGGAAAAAACTCACCTACTGTCTCTACAGAGGACCAGAGACTCATCTACTGTCTCTACAGAGGACCAGAGACTCATCTACTGTCTCTACAGAGGACCAGAGACTCATCTACTGTCTCTACAGAGGACCAGAGACTCCTCATCTACTGTCTCTACAGAGGACCAGAGACTCACCTACTGTCTCTACAGAGAACCAGCAGAACTCATTCTACTTCTGCCTAAAGATTTATCAAGAGACTTTGATATTACTCACCCTTAATTCCATAGTGACCATCAACAGGTCAGGCGGGGAGTGTGTTGTCCGGCAACACTTTCTTTATTTTCTTTAGAAAAAGTTAAAAGGTTCATATTTGATAACAATGTATATAAATATTTTAGTTAATATTTGATGTAGTGACACCACTTCCGGTTTACCGCAAATCTACTTCCGGTTTGGGAGTTCGTCCTTTGCCAGAGAGAGACCGAGACGTTATGTGTGTTCTCCATTCATCATCCAACATCCATGTGCAGATTTACACAAAGCAATGTTGTAAGTACGAAATATCAAGTGTTGGATTGGTAGCTTTATATATTAGTCATCATTTGTTGGGAATATTATCTTTTTAGTTATTATTTTGTAGCTAGATTGTTAGGCCAAAAAAGCGGACTTTCTAGCTAACCACTGTTTGTGTACATCCTGTTGAAACATGTTTTGTGCTGTTTGTCTTGCAGTTTTTAGCAGTTCAATATACCTGATTTGAAAAGCCACCCTACGCCTCTTTCTTTTATGAACTTTATTGACAAGGTTTAGCTAGATGTTACCAGAGAACATCATAGTACTAATTATCTTATTCTTTATTCCTTTTACCCTTTTAAGTATTTTGCAAATAGCCTGTATTTTTTTGCCTGTATTTTAGGCTGTATCGCTGATTCGCTGTGTATATTTATGTTAGCCTGTATCTCTGTGTATATTTATTTCAAATAGGCTAATTCTTTTTAACAAAGCTGTTCCTGACTTCCTGTTACCTTGTTCATTTACTGTTCATTTACTGTGAGGGGCATCGGCCAGCTTCTTCACAAGTAATACTTTATAAGAAGGTGCTTCAAGTAATGTGCCCCAAAGCCAAAGGATTTTACTCTTGTGTATTTGGAAATTGAGATGTAATCCAAGTAGTGAAAATACCACCGCTCATCCGTAATTAGACGTTGCTGAGGTGCTGGAAGAGTATCAATAGAGTGCAAAATAACAGCATCCGCACACTCAAACACTGTGCAAAAAAACGTAGTTTATTGCGAGCTTTCGGTCATAGACCGAAGAATGCCTGAAGAAAGTCTATGACCGAAAGCTCGCAATAAACTATGTTGTTTTGCACAGTGTTTGAGTGTGCGGATGCTGTAATTTTGCACTACATTGAGACGTAATAAAAGCGATTCTGATTCTGATTCAAGTCCCTGTATAGGATATAAACCACAGTATTACCCAGTCAGCCAGTCAGTCAGTCAGTCAGTAACAGAGGCAGGTATCTGGGGGTGCTAGTGTTGCATGTGATAAAGCCTAGTGAAAGGCCTTCTCTCCCCCTGACTGGCTCCTTTGATTTTCTCTCTCTCTCTCTCCCTCTTTCTCTCTCTCTCTCTCTCTCTCTCTCTCTCTCTCTCTCTCTCTCTCTTTCTCTCCCTCTCTCTCTTTTGCTCTCTCTCTCTCTCTCTCTCTCTCCCCCCTCCCTATTAATCACCCCTAACCAAAGCTGAGACTGAGCTGCCAGCTGCCCGTCGTAGCCAGAGCTTGCACGCCACCGCACACATGCATATCATTAATAACTTCATTAGCACTTCCTGACAACAGCCATGGCTGGTGGATTGGATTGCAAGTGTGTGCGGGGTGGGGTGGGGTGGAGGGTGTGTGTCTGTGTGTGTGCATGCACATGTGTGTGTGTGTGTGTTGGGGTTCTCTTGATTGCATACACCCCTTGGGTTTCAGAAAACACGTCTCCTCCAATTCTATCCCTTCCATTTGATGGGAACAATGGGTCGCCTGGGCACCCAGACCATTCCCACCCGGCATATCACTGTACCGTACCTCTATTAGGGTTCAAAGAGAACGTGATCAAGGATAGACGCTGTGCTGCATGGAGACACAACATATTATAGTGTGATGTATTGCCTTGCCCTGTATCAAATTGATTTCCGGTAATCAACACTGTAATCAACACTCTCAGATCAATCTATACAGTGGAATATTAATATAAGTCTGTCTCCTCTTATATATGGGATTAGAAATTCTGTATGTCAGGCATAAAATACCCACATGGATTGTTTCACTCTTAACCCCATGAGTCCATTCTGTAGTTCAGAATGCTATACAGGAGAGGACATTTCACAGTACCTGCCCTGCTCTTTCTGTGGAGAGATATCAGAATAGAGTTGGGAAGTGAAAATAGTCAAACATAATTGCAAGTAGCACCACCTGATCGAAAAGGACCAGGCTAGACAATTAGGTGATTATTTGCTCATTCAGGTTCCACTAGAAGAAGGATCAGGCCTGTTAGACGACAAGCACTGATCTACTTATCATCAAAACAATACACTGTACATAAACCAAGGATACACAAAGGTGAACCTAAACTGTAACCTAAAAGTAAGGGATTTCCCATAATATATAGAATATACACTGATCTCTAAAAAGTATCTGTAGGCCTACCTAATTCAACATTGATCTATAAAATATCAACACACTATATTGAGCAAAACAAGTACACTATTAAAGAAAAGGTGTATTGGGTTAGGTAGAGCATAACATCAGGATATCAAAAACAAAAACACAAATCAAAATAGTATCCTATCCGGATCGACTGACACACACTTATAAAAAACTAACCTCTGACCCTAACAACGACATAGCTAATGAATGATTACTTGGAAAATGTTTACTGAATATGCAAAAGAGAACATGAATTCCTAAAAATGTCTTATCCTATTTGTCCTGTCGTTTACTGTCTTCCTAAGAAGATTCACAAGGACCATGTATCTCCATCTGTCATCCACTCTATCATCTCTTCAAATAATAATACATAATAAAATGGAGTGAATTAATGGCCCAATACATAGGCTACTTCCTGAATCCCTTGGTACCTAGTCTCCCTTCATATCTGGCATATGACACAAAATACATTTTGAACAGTATCAACAATCTTGATGCATCTGATGAGTATATTCTGACCTCTCTAAATGTCACCAGTCTTTACAGGAACATACCACATGGGGGCGCCATAGATGCCGTGTCGTCGTTCATCAAGTCAAGGCCTGACCAATCGCCCCCTATGGTGTTCATCCTCGACCTACTTGAATTGAATTGAATTGCAACTACTGTACTTCATGTTTAAGGGTGATTTATTTATCCAAACAAAAGCAACTGCTTTTGCCCCTAACTTAAACCTATACAATGGGCCTTTGGAATACCAATGATACCAGTGGGCCTACAGTGATACCAATCCATTCTGTGACCATATTTCTCTATATTGCAGGTACATAGATGACGTGTTCCTCCTTGTTGATGGAAACCAAAAACAACTGCACCAGTTTGTCATTTACCTCAACCAAACCAAAGAAAACCTGAAGTTCAAATGTGAGTCCAGCCACCAAGGAGCTACAAACATGATGGTAAACTTGAGACAACTCTGTTTTCAAAACCGACTAACCGTAACACGCTGTTGTTAGAAACTGGGATACAACTGAGTTTGAAAATAAATCTAAAAACCTAAAAATGGAAAATTCAAGAACTGGAATTATGATCACCATTCACTTCACAGACAGATGCATGCTCCTTAACAAGAGCTCTAACTCCAAAAACTGAATCCCAGGAGAATAAATTATTCTTCATAATGTATAAATACCTTTCTAATCCAAATCAAAAGGATAATCTCCAAACATTGGCCAATCCTCAACCTCACTACGAGCCATAATCAGCCAAAGCCCACCATGGTTGTATTTAGGAGAGCCAAAAATCTGAAAGACAAACTGGTTTCGTCCATGATCCTGGCTTCCCTGTCCTCCAGATGGGGCCTGTAGATGTGGCCGTTCTGTTCATTGTTCGAACACCAACAAAATAAAAGCCTTCATCAACTGTAGTACCAACAGGAGTTATCTACATGTTAACATTGTGACATTGTGGAATGTCATATTGTATGTGTATGTCAAACTAAATAAATAGTTAAAACTGAGAGTATGGTAAAGATGAAATTCGCAATACCGAATTGGATTATTCAGTTGGCCCGCCAGTACTTACAGACTGGACACCATGACTGGATCATCCCCACAAACACAGGTTTATTGTTGTTGAACTTGTCCAAGTACAGTGCCAGTAAGAGGCAGTGACGAAGGCTCACGGAAACGGGAAGCTTATTGGATTTTGCGGCTCCATTAGAAGCACCTTTAGAAGAACTTAACTATGGTCCTTTCATTTAACCTGTCAGTGAAGCTAAAGCTCTTCCAGGGGGGTATTCCGTCAATGTCGCTAAAGGAAAATCCAGGCTTATTCTGATAAATCTCGCAAGATTTATAAAAAAAAATCCGGGCTTATTTTGATAAATCTTTTGAGATGATCAAAAATAAGCCTGGATTTTCCTTTAGTGACGTTGATGGAATACCCCCCTGGTTGTTATGCTCATATGTTTTGTTTTTGATATAGATCTCCTAATTTTATTCTCTTTTACTTTTTGTTTAATAGTTTACTTGTTTTGTGTGATGTTATAAAGATCAATGTTGCATAGGTATACAGTAGATACCTTTTGGGGGCATTTCTGCTTTATTGGGATAGAGACAGTAGAGATTGACAGGAAGGATTGGTGAGAGAGAGGAGGGATGACATGCAGGATAGGTCGATCGAGAATCGAGGCCAGAATCGAACCAGGGACCCTATGGCAAGTACCTTAGTGAGCTACACCACCCAGGCACCACTAGTGTATATCCTCCCCTCCAGGTTCTCCTTTGTGTATCCTTTGTGTATTTTGCAAGGTCATCACTTATGTATATTGTTTTGATGATAGGTAGATCAGTGCTTGTTGTCTAACAGGCGAGCTCCTTCCTTTATTGAGCAAATAATCACCTAATTGTCTAGCCCCTCCCCCTTTTGCCAAAGTGGTGCTACTTGTTTGTACTTTTCTCTATATATTCTTCATAATCCATGGATTCAACACCCCTCCAGCAGTCCAGTGCCAGCACGTTTTAGCAATAATGTATACACTCTGTAAAGTTTGTTTAGACACTGTAGATATAAATTGTGACTGGTACATTTGACATGGCTGTGGTTTCTCCCATTGTGCCAGCAGAAAAGTGATGATCCAACACATTTGACTAAATACGTACTACGCTACCCATGCATGCATGATCAACCTCGCTCTCCCTCTTACAGTCCAGGTTTGGCATCTTTCAGTAATGTTATCCTCTTTTTTTTTTTTACTACCCACAATCTGGTCAGGCCCATCACTTACGATGTTAACTCTGCTGCTTGGATTTTCGTTTAATCACATGGGTCAGCTGTAAGTTCAGCTACAAACAGTTGTACTTTTGCCAAGTCCAAGTGATTTCCTTCCTTCGCTCGGATTTAGCATTCCAAACATGCAGGGTAAGATCAAGACTCTTTGAATATGTATTTAGCCATGACCCATAAAGTGGTATTTTCTTCTCTGGGCCTGGGTGATGGAAAGCTTTGCTGATTCGTAAGGTCTTATGTAAATACGTAACCACTGGATGGCTCAGAGAGCTGTGGAAAAAAACAAACGTACTAAGTCAAAGTTGACTATCTAGATGCATCTTTTGTGCCACCTATGTAATGGTTTATCCTCTGTGCAAATACAGTACTCTGGTAACACTTCCATATACTTCCGTAGTACTCCTATTATACCTCATCAATAAGTTCCACAAAAAGGGGTATATTTAATTATTGGATATTTCTGGATATATTGCTGACAATGGCTTTAAATCTGAGCTATGTGAAGCTTTTCGTTCAAGACTCCCTCTCCTGAGCCAGCGCTGCTGTTCTAACTCACTCTCCACCCCCTTTGTCCCTCCTGGCTCGGTCATTGGCGGAGACAGAGCTCTGTCGCTGACGCAAGGCCCCAGCTCAGAGGGGCAGATATGTGATGATGTCATTGCAGAGCGACTCCAGAGCCCGGCGTGCTGAATCAGGAAGTGCCGTGAAAGAGGGGTGGAGAGAGGGAGGGAGGGAGGGAGGGAGGGAAGGAGGGAGGAAATAAACAGTCCTGAGCAGCCACTGGCCATACTGTACAACAGCTCACGATGAAATAAATATAGATACTGTTACATTTACATTTACATTTTTGGTATTTAGCAGACGCCTTATTCCAAAGCGACTTACAATCGAAGAGTTGTTGGAGTTGCTGTTAGAGTTTCTTCCTTTCAAGGAATATATAAAGTAGCAAAAACAAACAATTGAAAAGAATCAAGTGTGGGGCAAGACATAAGAAAAGTTGGTCATTGGTCAATAAATTCCTCCATCTTTAAATTGCTGTAAAAAAAGTGTGACCTCAAAATAAATAGTCGATAAAAAAGGAAATAAGAAGAGAAGAGAGAATGTTGCAAAAACAACTATGTAATGTGAGCATACTCTAAGATGCAGATTTACCTCATGGCCTAAAATAAAGCAGTGTATATACAGTGCATCAGTAAATGATAGCTATGATGTTGATAAAATACATTTTCTCCATACTATACATGTAGATAGACATGATTCAGTTAACATGATTGAATGTCCTTAAAGTTCCTTGACCTTGCCTGACCCACGAATGTCTGCAGTACAAAGGAAGTGATTGTTCTGTCTCTGTACAAGGACAATGCATGTTTGTCACCATTGGGAGCAGTGAGGGGGTGTATGGGGACGTACAGTAATGTTATTGTGTACTCATGGGTTTGCCCCATACTGTAAGTCGAGAGAGGTCACACAGCTCCTTAGGGAGAGGGAATATTGTTCTGCGACAAATCCACAAAACCTGACCATCCATTATGCTGTCATTGTCTTGCTGGTGCTTTCAACATGTTTCGGAGTCCTGGCAAAGGATGAAACAACATAAGCCTGCAACATTTCATTAACGCTGAACGTTATGTCCCCCTGCCTTTGAGTGATTACGCCACATGCCCGCAAAGGAGATGTCGCAAGTCCTCTCGAGTCAATTAAAGACAATAACACAGGTGGACAGGCTTGAGGACAACTCTTCGGGTTTCATAAACAAAATGTCACATTTGTCATCACATTTGGCATTCTTGACAGCTCATGTGTGACAAATGACACATGTAGAGTTGTGTAACATAACCACAGCAAGACTGCGGGCCAAACAGCTCGGGATGGATCTCTGCAGGTCGCAGGGGAGCGGTTCGGAGAACCCTCAAGTGCATGAGGTCCGACTGATGAGATACAGAAATGCCCCTGGAAATGACAGATTGAGGCCATCTGAGGTGAACACGATGCTGCACGCACGCACGCACGCACGCACGCACGCACGCACGCACGCACGCACAGATACCAGCCTGGCATGAAATGATGAATACATATGCAGTCTTTTATCGAGGGCTTATTTACAAATCTCTTTCATTTGTTGCTCCCCTCACAAACTGTGAATGTAACATCCAATGCACAAGTTATGACCATGGTGAAGATGCCAAGTGACACTGTAAAAGTTATAGTTGTTGTTTTGACGATCTGTTGATCTGTGGGGATTTTATTTTATTTTTGATTTTTTTTTAGATTTGCACAAGCTACTTTACGGGGTGAGGGAGTCCATGGAGTGAGTCTCATGACCCGGGGTGGGGAGCTAGTTTAAATGTGTTACTGGGGCCTGCCCATAACGTCTTGTTAAGGCACGTCTGCCAACCTAAGCCTATCACTGTGCTTGGAGGGAAATGAAACAGACGAGGGAGACAGTTGGCAGTGTGTGAGCTCATCCTTTTTGAGTTGTCCTTAAAAATAGGTCACAGGCAGAATAAGGGGAGGTCCTGTTAGCTTGTTTGTGTCCTGAGTTCTGGCAGGGTGTCAGCAGGCGTCAACCCGACTCTTCTGCAGCATGACACAACATATGGGCCAAGTTGTGCCACATTGTTAGGATAAGCTGCCTGTCAGTGTGATCTCCTTACCTGGGATGACTCCTTCTAGGGGAGGATGACACATTTATATGAGCTGCCCGCAGCTTTAATGCTCTCTATAATAATGTAATCTGATCTACTGGGCTCCTTAGGCTAAACCATTAAGGGAATTGTCCTGTATGTTTACACTCTGGCAGCAATAGGCCAGCTCTAAAGATTGCTGTGTGTAAATGGGTGCGAAATAAAGATCGCTGTGAAAAATAACATACAAATAATATATTCACCACAATATGAGATTAATGTGACCTTATATCAGGACATCTCAAACAAACATAAGTAACACATCTGAAAAACTTTTGTGAGGACAGTCTCCGAGCTCTTTCCCCCAGAGGCATCATGTGAACTCATTTCAGGACACAGTCCAAGCTGTTGTGTCCCTCTTTCGTATCATCCTTTTTAAACCGCAATCAAGTATGAGGACATCTAAGCTGCTATTCCCGTAATGTCAAAGTCTCAAAGTCGCATATCAGGAAGTTTGTGAAGTATAATGAGAACAGCCTCTTAGATCTTATGCCAAAGTCACCTGCACAGTAGTACATATGAAACCTGCGTGAGAACACGGTCAAAGCTGTTAAGACCAACCCTTCTAAGGACATGGATGAGGTTATTGGACATTTCATACACTTTGAGTAAACTATGGGAGCTGATGGGATATTTTTGTTTGAAGTTTGAGTTTTGCACAGGTAAGTAATAATTAGCTCATAATTCAGAGCAATAGTGGCAAAAGTATCTGCTAAGATTAATATTTCAGTAGACTGAGCGGTCTGATTTGATATTAAGATGGCTATGTGGTTCACACACAGCCTCCATATTGGATTCGACTCTTCATAATCTGAGACTATTTTCAGGTTTCACCGACATTTTGTTGGTGACTTCCCATGAGAAACAACAATTGATCAAAGAAAAGAGATCATTTCACCATCTCCTTGTCCGACCTATTTTTCTGTCACTTGGCAGTTTGGTCGGGGATCAGGTAACCCTGGCATTGACATGGCAGAGTCTGAGATCCATATCAAGTGTTTCTACTGCAGTGACAGACACATTATATTTCCCCCTCACAGTGAAACAATCTGTTGGCATTACGGTTGTGAGTGACACGTCAGTTCCAGATTTCTCCCACTAAGCCCAGGCCGGTCTTTTAGCTCTGAGAAGTGGTGCAGCGAAAGATAGTATTCCTCTCCAAACACTGCCGCTCATTCAATACAAACCCAACTTCCTTTTAACATACAAAACCCAGAACACGAGATGCCTGCTGAAAGACTGATTATTAATATGGCAAAGTTTAAGGATTTCTGGGCACTCAGGGACCTGCAAAATTATAGGGGAATGCAATCCTATAGGGCCTGCAAGCCAATGTTACCACACATTACAGTAATAAGATCCTAACTAATATCAGGCTGTCATTGGAGCTGACAAATGATACGTGTTCAAGCAGACCATATGGTAAATGGCTAACTTTGGAGGGGGGGGGTATACAAAACCTTTTTGAAAACTGACATTATCTTTTGAATTTCATTGCCTTTCAGTGATATTTAGCTTTATCTTGTGCCTTAGGATACCCTTTTCTGAGGATGACCCATTCAATGGGCATTACATAATGGCCAGTATGAGGAGCCCCCGATGCCTAAACTGCATAGGGAAGCTACACACACATGAGACATGTCAGCCACATGCAGAGGGGCTCTGTGTTGCTTCACAGTGTGTATGTGTGTGTGTATGTGTGTGTGCGTGCGTCTGTGTGTGTGTGCGTGCGTGCATCTGTGTGTGTGTGTGTGCGTGCGTCTGTGTGTGTGTGTGCGTGTGTATGGGTAAAGGAGCCGTGGGAAAAGGTAGTGGCAGGTCCACCCAACGCGCTGCCGTGAATTGAACTAATTGAAGATTATGCCGGGGAGTACGCCATGCCTCCACCGGGAGATAATCCCTCATCAGCTGCCGTCTGGGTCCAGAATGGGGAGTGCATTACAGGGAGGGACTCCCCCCACGGAGCTGCAGAAACTGAGAGGCAGGTCCTGTTTAATGACCAGCCTGGTAACAACTCCTCTCAGAGCTGGGGGAGCAGTGTGTGTGGAGACTGGGGAGAGAGGGAGAGAGGGAGAGAGAGAGAGGGAGAGAGAGAGAGAGAGAGAGAGAGAGAGAGAGTCTTTTTGGGAGGGGTCTGTAAGGAATGCCTGCCTGCCCCCAGCTATGGAAAACAGGAACAATGACATTTTGTTTAGACTGCGGGCTGTGCGGCTTCGCCTCGCTTTGTCATTGTCTCCCGGGTCTTTCTTAATCCTTTGCAGGTTACAAATCCAGACACATATTGAGTCATTCATGCATCTGTCATTGACAGGGGTGAAGTCCTCGTAGGAACCCCCCGCCGGGACTTTAATGAGCGTGTGTTCCTAAAGAGGTACCTCTGAAGGTTAACAGACTAGCACATGATGCATTTATGTGAGAAAACTAGCTACTGCCAAGAATTCTAGATCTTATGCCAGTTTTTGGTTTACAATCTTGTTCATGTTCATGCAGCCAGTTGGGAGAGAATTCATCTGTGGGGATTGTGTGGCTTGTGGGTGGGACAGTGATCATGACAGATCGGGCGAGAAAAGAGAGAAAACCTCCACAGGTCAAAATCCTCAAATACATTAGATCACATTAGATTAGATTCAACTTTATTGTCATTGCAATATAGTTCAATATCAAGCACCAGACAACGAAATGCAGTTTGGCATCTAACCCAGAAGTGCAAATAGTGATATAAAACAGTTATACGAAAAGAAACATGATAGAGATAGGTACAGTATGGCAAGTACGGTAGTTAGAGGTATATACAGTTATGAGCTATGTACAGTTAAGGTAGCTATGTACAGTATGGTAGGTACAGATGTATAAGTAGTGGCTATATCAAAGGAGGTATGTGAAATGTGCAGAAAATATGGTGTAAATATGGTAAAATGCTTATAATGCAAACTACTGTATGTGCAACGCTTCCAATGACATTAGTGTGTTATATATACGGGAAAGTTACAGTCACTGAATGGTATCTTCAGTCATTATTTGGAACTTGATTGCTAAACATAGGTTGTAGGAGCAGAAATGGCACCCTAACTCTATGGCAGCTTTGTACATGTCGTCATGTCGTCTGCAGGACTGAGTCGTGGAGAGTTAGCTGCTCTGTTTACAAATAAGCATGGCTTAGTATCTAGAAAGCCTCCAGACAGTCTGGGGTCAAAGACCATTCAAGCAAAACATCTCACCACAGTCAACCGTCTGACTTCACCACCTCTCAATGTATTGGAATTCTTGTGCTTGCTGATGACAACCACCCCTATTGATTCAAAGAAAGAGATATGAGCAAGTAAGTCTTAATCCTTAATCTAAACATCAAGTGGTTTTTTACGTTTTGATATGCATGCATGTTGTGTCTGGACTCTAGATTAGGCGAGCACAAAAGGCCCATTGTCTAGAAGCAGCATATAGTGCGAGGGGAAGCATGTGCACATTGGATAGAGAGACCTCCCTTTGCCACAGTGACTGGGTTCATCCCAACAAATCTAGATCTTGTATCATCGAATTCATCTTTATTTCATACTGATGGTGGGTTCAAATATGTTTTCCCTAACTCCCCTCCAAATAATGATTGTGCACTGTTATTATTTCTCATAAAATGTCATTGTAGCTTAGGTCCAGGCTAACTAGTACTCATTTAGTCATCTGTCATCTATTCAATTAAAGTATTGAAAAAGAAGAAGTGGTATGTCTCCTAAACATGCAATTCTGGGTCATGATGACAGCAGTGCCTTGGCTGTCTGTCTGTCCGCATCACAGTTGTGTCTCTATCCTTCCTGATGGCTCCATGTTTGTGGTGGAGGAGGAAGTGAGGGCTGACGCACGGTGCAAAGCCTTGCCGAGCTTCCAAAGTAGACTTTCCCTGCAGAGCCTTGTGTCAGCAGTCCGTAAATCCACGCTTTCTCCCCACACCTGCTGCGGAGAACAGCAAACGGGCCGGGGCGACCCCCTTAATCCTTACCGGCGATGACGGGACCCGTGTTCCCTGATCCCAGCCATCAGGTCGGCTCCTCAAGAACGTCAACAATCTGAAAAGATAAGATGCTTTAAGGCGCACACACGTTAAAGAGAGATTCTATCAAAGATTAACAACAGCATCACAAATGCCTGTGTGATCTGGGAGCTAAGATGAAAGTGGTTGGACTCCCATGCATTAATATTGCAACATAAATACAGAGACACAGGATGTTCTTTGGTGTATGGCGCAGGGTCATAAAATCCCCTGGCCATCTGTATATCTGTTCTCTCTTTGTACAGAGCACATGTCACTCTTGCCCTGTGTTCTCGGCCCGATGAACCCGATCACCCCGCCTAGTAATCCCCCCACTCGTAACCTCAGTGATCTTGTCACATGACCACAGAGGCTGAACGGACTGCATGCTCACTCTGGAGAAAAGACGTCACAAACAGACAGTCACACTCAGTCTGGCTAATCTCATTACCTGTCTCTATGAAGTTATAGGGTCAACAGGGTTGTGTGTCCCGCACCACCACCACTGTACACCAGGATCCAAAACGAGCATGAATTTAAGTGCAGCTTCGCAGAAACATGAGTCCCTTCAGTGCAAGATAGCATTAGTATTAATAGCAGTATATGCAGTAGCCTGAGTGGGCCTGCATTGGAGGAAAACATGTTGTTGGGTAAAAGTTGGTCCTCTGGATGAGAAGTCAAGGCCTGTGTTTCCTCTCTGTCAGATATTTTATTTTAGGAGGCTGTTAAACACATACTACAGGTATATACTGTATGGTGAGAGAAGTCTGGGTAACAGCTCAAGTCCAGGAGAATGACTCTTGTTTGTGTTTGAGCGTACAGTACACTGAGGCCTGTGTTTGATCAATTAAAGATTGCAGCTTTCCGCTTTGATTTCCGGAACAGCACGTCATCCCATCATCTGGCACACACAAGACTATTTTCTCCTTACAGGCCAGACTACTGTACAAATCAAAGCACAATGGGGGAAACACTGTATCTGTAGTGATGAATTGATTGAATCCCTGCTAGAATGTTTGAACTGTCAGAATTGTTTTTGTGCAAATGATTAGTTAGTTATCCTTTTTTTTTTTTTTACACTTTGACAAAACAAATTGTCAAAACAAATGATAGTAATCCAAACAATCCAAACAAAGAAATAATACAATACATTTATCTCTTGTAAATTATGACTATGAATTCTTGTCTGAAGTATGTATTGAAGTATGGTGCCTGACTGAAATCTGAGTTCTATATGAGTGTATTGTGACAAATTGACATTAAATGTATTCTTAATTAACACTGCTGAGGCACTGAACCCCTAATTGCTCCGGGGGTCGCCTTCAATGGCTGTGACACGTTGCCTAGATGTCCCCTCTAGAGCATAAATGCATTTCGTTGTTCTCTGTGCAATGACACACTTTGAATCTCTTTCCTTTCCTTTCCTTTCCCCTTAAATGACTCACAAAACTATGGTCAATCTCTCTCAAAAAGACACAATGGTAATATATTTTAATGTATTAGGACATAATATTCAATAAATAGAAAATAATAGGCCACAGCATTCTGTCTTGCCACCTTTATATTGAAGACCTATAATGTAAAGCTACATGTACTGTATTTCTGTGTGATATCTTATACTACTGACAGTGTGTGGATTTCCATCAATGTTATCCTATTAATTTATCCAAATAAATATTTTTGCTATGACTTTAATTTCCATCAGCTTTGCCTGTTGTTGAGGTTCTACTGTAGTTGGTGAAGAACCTTCTACTTGGTGGTTCAGAAAACGTAATAAATTGTATTCTTTCTCCAAAACCACAGGTTGAGTTATTGACCAGAAACAAATACATTTCGTTCACAAGAGAGTTTTTGGGGGCAAAAGTTGGTTAATGGTAGTGGACTCTAACTACAATGACAGCACAATGCACAATGCTGATGTCTCAAAAGCAGATGCGTTTTGAATTGGAGAGGAATCTAGTGATGGGAAGGGAATAGGTCTATAGACTAGGTTACATACAGACAGTGGTCTACACGACTAGGGGATATATCATTCAGAAATGTATCAAATACAACCTTTATTTCAAGGGCATATGCCAAAAATAATTTTGATTTATTTTTTTATTATTCACTTTAAAGCAAGTTCCACTCGTTTATTTAGAGATAGTATTTAATCCAATAAGGGAAAGTAGGCCTATGGATAGCCTCAAGACTTTAAAAAAATAATCAACGTCATACCAAAATAGTCTCGAGATTGAATGTCCACAAAACATTACACTACATTGCTTCTTCTGTTTCTGTCGTGTTCTATACGACTGCTTGCTATATGATCTTTTTGTATACTTTCACAGATCAATAACCGATGTAGGACCCCGTCCGTCCGTGTGACTGAAATGTCTGTCAGCTTCTTGATAAAAAACTGAATCTCATTATTCTGACAGTGAGGGTAGTAACATATTCGTTTTAAGATGGAGGGTACAGACAGTTGCCTACTTCACCGTCGATGAAGTAGGATAATGTTTGCCTGTTGTCATGAGTGTGTCTACCGCGGTTAGAAATGAGTCAGTGTCTCGGTGATAACACCGCCTGCTGCCTGTGGTGGTTCGGGTCTTCTTTGGGGACACACGAGTCTGTCCGCCTCTCAAGTGACCACGAAGCGGCTTAGGAGGAAGGAACAGATGAAAAGCTTTGATTTTAAAAATCCTCTCATAGCACATCGTCTTTTAGTCTTTAGTCAGTCCGTTTTAATCGTGTACATTAGGCTATAACTCTTCATACGACTGTCAGAAGTTGCGGGGGGAACAGCTATACAGCAACAGAGCACATGCGGCACCACATGTATTCATCTTTTAGCGCCGTGGCCAGTACGTAAAAAGCGCGAAAATGCCAATATGCAAAACGAGTTGCCAACCGTATTTCTTTTATTGATTGATTTAATTGATTTTCAATTGAACATTATGACAAACGACGGGGCAGCATGTAAGGTAATGTTGTTATGCACTCAACTGCGACTTTTGTTGGCTTATTATTGTCAGTGTTTTTAAATGTCGACGCGATTGTTGTAGCCTGCAGTTTGCAGACCTATGTGTGAAGTGATGCGTTAACACGTGAAGACCGTTTTGGTCCTGTTTGTATTTTTATGTTAGCTGTGATTGTATCCTGATTGAATATGGCGTCCTAACCCTAACCCTAACCCTAAGAAATGTAAATAGCCTCCCTAAAATGTACCACACTGTAGTTGTAAGTTTACACGAGAAAGGTCTGTACAACAGGTTATGGCACAGTGCACTTTTACAATCACTAATCGTTAGTCATCAATGAAGAGAAAATTCGATATTTTCTGCAGCTTTGTGAATATTTTGTAAAAAATAAATAAAACAAATTGTTTGATCTGCTAGTACAGCCAAGTAATTGCCTATACTGGACATATTGGTAATGCAATAAGTAGAAGTTGGAAATCAATTCACTTGTATGAGATAATTATTGATAATTCTAGGCCAAATAAGTCTTTTGAGCAGATGCTTCATGTTCATAATGATGACTCCGTCTTCGTATTAATTGTAATGACTTGATTTACTGACTCTTATTGATGGCACACATAATGTGTGTTTCTAGTCAAGGAACAAGTGTGTTTAATTAAGTTGGCATGCTCTTGATTTCCTTTTTGAGACTGGCATTTTTGTCTAACAATGTGACCAGGTGTGTTTTGTGAGTTAGTACAGTATGATAGCGGACTAAATCTAAAGCTAGGCTATGCCAAGCTGGAGGTGACATGGAGTGCCTTCACAACCTACTTCCAGAACTGTCTTAAAATGCAACAGTAAATGGGTGAAGTGGATGGATTATCTCTCCTGCTGTCTCACACACACACACACACACACACACACACACACGCACACACACACACACACACACACACACACACACACACACACACACACACACACACACACACACACATACACACACACACACACACACACACACAGGAAAAGCTTTTGCTTTTATTTTTGAGTCGATAATTCTATTATCTGATATTATTTTGACACTGGAGCATGGGATGGTCCCACCTAAATAATGTGGGCGGCTGTGACGCAGGAGGTAGAGTCGGTGTCTAATGATCGCAAGGTCATCACATCTGCAGTTCGAACTCCTTGGGCAAGACACTGAACACCAAATTGCTCCCAATGAGCAGGCCGGCGCCTTGCATGGCAGCATGCCGCCATTGGTGTGTGAATGTGTGTGTGTGTGAATGGTTGAATGAGAGGCCATTGTAAAGCGCTTTGGAATAAAGCGCTATATAAGTCAGTCCGTTAAGACAGTCATTCCAAATAGCCTAATGCTTGGCAAAACAGCTGCACAAATATTTAGGCTACTAGTAACAGTGCACAACTGTGAGAGCTTTTCTATTGAAGCTTTCACACACACACACACACACACACACACACACACACACACACACAAGCACGTACACACACACACACACACACACCTGTTGCATGGCTACGAACATTGGAAATACTCTTCAAATCAGGTTGTAGATTCCCAGTCATGTTGTTCCAAAGTTACCAATCATTACATATCATAGGCCTATGTGATGTGAAATGTGGTTACTTATGGCTGACTAATGTTAAAGTGACTGATGTGTGGATGTATGTTTATTTGACATATTGAGGAATCTTATTTCTGCTGAGCCAGCATTCATTGTGCAATAGCAAAGCTACGTATGTGTAAGTCATTCCAGCAAGTTGATTTCAAAGTTGTTGTTTTTTTCATGGCTCTCTCTACTTGCTAACCTCGCAGTGAAACACGGTGTTTACTCCAATGGACTATTGACTGTCATCCTTCAGTGGAGAGCAGGAACAGGTGAATAAGTTACTGTCAGGGAGCAAAGCCAGACAATATAAGACTCAGACTACTGCAAACGGTGGCTGGTACATCAGTTCTGTGCAGCCCACTCTCATTGGTCATCCGTCTCCTTAGTACGAAGTCCAAGTACATGTACAAGTCTATACCTACACTACGGTAAGTCTTTGACATGGCCATGTTGGCTTCAGTTTCGACTGTGCATGTTTTTCATGTTGAAATTCCATTTAGTTTTTTTTTCCCCCAAATTACTTTGGAAATGCTCTTTTTCATAGTAGTGCATGTTTATTATACGTGTGTCTGTGTTTCAGGTTTTTATGTGCATGACCTAATTCAGCAGGGAGAGCAAAAAAATCTGCAATGATGGCTTTCCTCTTTGTGTGTGTGTGTGTGTGTGTGTGTGTGTGTGTGTGTGTGTGTGTGTGTGTGTGCAACCTCCCTCCCTCCCTCAACGTTTCCTTGTACTGTAGGAGCCGACAGAGAGCACACTAAGTTCATCTGAGGACAGGGAAATGCTTTTCTTTCCAGTGTGAATCATTTTGGAAAAATGAGCCTCTGGACTGAATTGCCCCAGCAATTTGGCATGTTTCTCTATTCTGCTTTATTGTCTATTTTGGCTGAACTCGCAGTTCTTCGTTTAACTGCCAAGAAAACTTCAGGTCCTTTAAAGATACAACAGGCAAAGCCAGTTCCTGAGTCAACCACGTCCTGTAAGCAAATAGAATAAATCTCTATAGAATGCTGCCATAGCTTCCTATTTAGTTCTGAATTCGAAAGGGAATCAAGCTGGTTCTCTGCATCCAGCATGTTGCCAGAATTTTTCACAGAGAGGTAATTTGGGTCTGAAGAATACACTTTTTATGCTTAGATGTTGACATGAAATAAACAAGCCCTACATTTCAACGCTGTATATTTGTCTAGTTTATTTACACGTCCTTTTTAAAATCCCCTCACAATCTGAGTTGCCTTTAACAAAACTCGGGGCTATCTGCTTGCATGCACTTATCAGCCAGGCAGTTTTTGGAAAACAAATGTCTGCAGTGCAGTGAAAAAGAAAGTGTGAGAGGAAGCAGTAGGGAGGAGGGAGGGAGGGAGGGAGGGAGGAGAGAGAGTTTAATATTGCAGTCAGCCCCCCTCTTCCACCACCCAAATCATTTTGCAATCTCCCCCTTTCCCCTGAGGGAGCAAGGAGGGGAGAGGGAGTGGCCTGTGCTTGTGGCTGGGGTTTGGATGAGCCAGTTGTGGGCTACAGACACAGCCAGCAGCTGGGCTCTCACTGCTTCTCTCCCAGTCCCAGTCTGAATTATGACAGCTCAGGGATGGCAACCAGCCTAATTAGAATGACTGATTGCCTCTCCACTGGCATTTCTCAGACGGTGATTGTCGTGTGAGCAAGAGCATAGGAGGGAGGGAGGGAGGGAGATGAGGTGGGAGGGAGGGAGGGCGGCTTTTCATTGGCCTGCCTCTTTCTATGGACAAGAAACAGCAGCAGGAGATTCAAGATGTGATTGGATCAGGGGGAAGAGAGGAGGTGTTGTTATGACATTTGGCCAGCCAGAACCGTTGTGAGGAGGCTAGGAGCCAAAGAGACAGGTGATCTCTCGTTCGATTGTGGTGCATTATAGCTGTTCAATTGTTGCCGCAAAGATTTAATTTGATAGAGCGAGAATATTAGATTAGCAGCCTTGTAGCACTGGCCTGTTAGCAATCTGGAAACAAGAGTGCAGGGGTCGTACTATCTGAAACACATTTTGGTTTGGTGTGAGTTGTTACACACTTTGTTGAACACTCGAATTTCCGCCCCATCGCCCCATGTGATGGGTACTGCCATATTAGGCAATGCTATGCTGAGAAACACGATAGCTTCTAAGCAGAAAGAGTTGACATTTTATCAGTAGGCATCCAAGAGGTTATTCAAATGAGCACACCATTCTAGAGCTATTGACATCTTACTGAGGTAAGAATAATACGGGTATGTGATTTTGGCTCTTAACTGGGTAGCAGTTAGGCCTAGATGAAAGAAAAGGTTGTAAAAGGCGAGAAAAATGAGGCCCTGAATTGGCCGTTTGTATGTCGGTCAGAGCACTGGGAGCGGAGGTGTGATGTGTGTGTTGAGTGGGAGCTGGTTTGGGTTGGTCTGGCCTGCTTTGTCCAGGGCTTCTGCTTTTGTTCCTCGGGGTAATGAATTGTGGAGGCCTTGGCTTCAGTTGTGGTGTCTCATAGCAACTGCAGACAGAGAGTGCTGGCGAATGGAGGAGAGGACCAGGAGTGATTGTGCATGTCTCTCAGGGGGCAGGCAGGCAGACACACCACCGTTCTCTGCACTGATGAGGGGAAAAAAAATCACCTTGACACAAGACGTTCTTCTTTGGAACATTACTTTTCAGATAGCAAAGTATTTAATATACCGGTACTGTATCCTTTTTTAGTGAGTTGAGGGTATTACTGTATATTAAAAAAAAGTTGCATTATTTATTTTTATTTGCTGTTAATGAGTGTGGTAGCTATGGACTATTGACATAACGTTTCCCTAATTGGTTAGTCAAAACTGTACTGTACAGCTCTGTGTAATATAATAGTACAATACAATGAAATAATTGCATTGACAGTGTATTAGGATCTTAAATGAACTGCTTACCTCATCAGACAAAGGTTGCTCAAGCCTTCTAAATATCCAATCCCGCTGTCGATTAATGTGAAACTTTAAGCTCTCGTGTTTATTTATTTTTGTCCCCAGGTCAGCTGGCAGCTGTCACCTGAGACAGGTGTGTGTGTGTGTGTGTGTGTGTGTGTGTGTGTGTGTGTGTGTGTGCGTGCGTGCGTGTGTGCGTGCGCGTGTGTGTGTGTGTGTGTGTGTGTGCGCGTGAGTGTGTGTGTGTGTGTGTGCGTGTGCGAAGCCAAGCCAAGCTAGAGTTTTATTAACTCGCAGCAAAGGCAGAACGCCTGGCCATGTTTGGCCTGTGACCCAGACACTACCTGTCTGCTGCCATGGTTACAGGGGACGGCAGCAGGTTTAGTGGCCAGCCTCCAGGATTCACTTTCCCTGCATTTACAATTAGCCCTGTGCCCCAACGGCCGTAAAAAAACCTCCCAACCCAGCGCCCTTAACACCAAGAAGAGATCAGGGCTTTGTGCCCTAACGGCCAGTAAATAGTGCTGTGTAAGATCAGCCAGGCACCCGGCTCTCTCCCGTCATGATCTGTTTCACTCGTAACCGGTTTGCTCTTGTAAGTGAGAGAGGCCCACAGAGAGGCTGTGCTGTCTGATACTGTTTCACACCACACTCCAGAACCAGACCTCGAGTACGAATCGTTGTGCTTTTGTTGCGAATTGGTCACCACTATTTGGTCACTTTGTTGTGCTTGCGTTGTGCATCTAATGGATTGTTACCAGCGTTGACGTCTTTATGATAAGACCTTTGCGCTGTGAGCTCCGTTATCTTACAATGATTACGCTTCTCTTTCAGTGACGCGGGTCAGTGGCGAGGTACAACCGGAGGACAGGTGAACTGGAACCTGAGGCCATGCAGGTAAGGCTTCACGGAATAGATTTTATGCTGTGTACTTGTTTCAAGTCTTAACGGTTATTGTCATACTGTATGTACTAGGATACAAGGAGTGTTCAATGAGATTCCTACTCCTAACTATCCCTCGTGTTTATTATCAGTGCTTTATCACACTGTCAGTGGTTTCACCTGCTGTCATGGGTGATTCCACTATCCACCAACCGACATCCTTGGTGAATCTGTCTGTTAGCCCTAAAACTCAGATGGCAGTAGAATCAGTTCAGTCTACCACTCATTGAAGTACAGAGCTGGCCAAACCCGGACTACTGTACACTTCTGCCTCCATCTATTCGAGAAAGCTCGACCTGGGGTTGTATCCACATATTAAAACCCACACACTCTTAATAGATTATTTCCTCTGTGTAAGAGAGCTGGAAAACAATTGAAAAATGGCAACCCAGAACATGATTTGCCACTTATGAGAGTGACCTGGTCTTCTTGACTACCTCACCAAACGTCATGCAAACATTTTGGTTGTATTAACATTCATTCAGTATTGATTGTCATTCACACTGCCATTACTTCGGTGTAGTCCCTCTCATGGCTTCTGCGCTGGGTCTGGCGTGCTCAGAGTTGGGATACTCTTGGCCCAGATTTTGGTGATTTAGCAAATTCGAGAGCAAAGGCCTCTCTCTCTTTCTTTCCAGTGACTTGCACTCTTCCAGGTGTCCACCAGATGCTGCCTGCACTGTCTCATGCATGTCATTGGATGGAGATGTAATATCCAGTTTTGAGTGAAGAACAGAACCCTCTGGGCAGGGTTGAGACAGTAGGGAGTTCTTCAGGACCAGTGAAGATCATCATGAACGACATTAGGATTGAATACAGTCATGTATTTGTGTTTTACAAATCACAACAAATCACTCCTTGACCTTTACTAGCTTCCCCTAATGAATTAGAAGTAAAACATTCAGACATACCCTAAATAGAGTAGTGTGACAATGATATACATGCTTTTTTTTTTTGATAGTGGGAATTAGTTTAAAATGTGTCATGAATTTGACTGACTATAGTCCTCTTACCAACTACAGTACCAAATATCCTTTTATTTCTCTCTGCTGTATTGCCTCAAAGAAATATCTGTCTGTGTATGTGTGTATGTGTGTGTGTGTGTGTGTGTGTGTGTGTGTGTGTGTGTGTGTGTGTGTGTGAGAGGAAGGGTTCCACATCACGTGGAGCCGGGCAACTTAACGGTTAACACAGGGGAACAAAGCCAGGAGGTCGCAATGCATGCTGGGATAGTTTGGCTGCCGGAGAAAGTGCATGCATGCCTGCTTACTTCCACAGCGGTTCTGAAACCCTTGCTAAGACTGAAAATGAAGTTTGAGAGTGTGGAGCAACAAAAGAGCAGGGCTCATGGTTTTAGGCTCAGCGTGCTCTTAAAGAGATATTACCAGAACATTCCTGAGTCACAGTGTGAAACAGGGAAGTACAGTAGAGAACAGTTTGACAGTTTGGCTTTTACATCCTTCATCCTTTCACATTTGACAGTAAAGTTTTCAGTACACTATGTCTTCCCTTGACAATAGTCTAAAATGAAGAAAGTAAAATGCATAGTCTTTGTAGTTAAAGCATTGCGTTCCCTATGAGAGTAACTACTTTAGTGGAAGTGGTGTTAAAAGCATGTATGTGTAAATATAGCAGGTGCAGTGACAGAATGTATACATTACCTCTATGGGTACAGTACAGTGCAACTACTATACACCCTTACACCTGGAATACCTATCAGCTGAAGGGGATTTGTAAATAAACTCCTAATGTGGTTTATAAAAGCCCTAAGCAGGTATCACTGTAAGTAAACCTTCGGTACATAGGGTACTTTCGGTACACTGCAATTATGTATACCTTTTGTTGAAATGCTTTTCCTTACTCATTAAAAAGTTATACATACAGTACATACAGTACATCCATCCATCATGATCTTACGATTTTCCCAAAACTCCCAACAAATTGAAAATAAACGGGAACTTTCCAAGTCTTTTTAATTTTGAAAAACATAAATCCTCCAGTACATTTTCAGTGTGTACACCTCTCTCTGGAGCTCATTAGGGGCCGGTGGAGTGGTGTTTAATGGAAGCAGCAGAGAGAGGGAGACTGAACACAGTGGCTGGCACCTCGGTGGCAGGCATGCAGCCTGGTAAGGCCCGGAGCCCTGAGCCTTCACACCCCCCTGTTGGCTCTCACACATTGTGCCATTCAGCCCCAGACCGTATATTCACCCTTCTCCGGGCAGCCCGCTATTGTGCGAGTGAGCTCATTTGAATAGCCTTCAGGATTTTGTGTGAGCAAGTCAGCGCTATTTGCATTTGTTCCAGTCACAAAGGTTTACAGGTCAATTGAGGCAGGCTGGAAAAATCCAACATGCCAAGGAGTGTTTTTTTTTTTTTTTTTTTTTCCTTCTTCTTCTTCTCTCTCTCTCGCTCCCTCTCTCTCTCACTCCCTCTCTCTCTCTCTCTCCCTCTCTCTTTTCTTTTTACCTCTTCCTCATCTTCTATGGTTGCCAGGGACCTCATTATGCAAACTTCTCCCCTCTCTCTCCCTCCATCTTTCTCTCTGTCTGACACGAACACACATACAAACCCCCGCCCCTCCTCTCTCTCTCTCTCTCTCTCTCTCTCTCTCTCTCTCTACCTCTCTCTCTACCTCTCTCTGTTGATTACAATGCGTTGAGGGGCTAAAATACCTTTGTTGGCATCTAGGGTGCCAGCTGGGGATCAGATAGTGGAGAGGGGTGTGTGCCAACCTTTCATTCCTGCCCCGTTGGCAGACAGACAGACAGACAGACAGACAGACAGACAGACAGACAGACAGCAGGCAGGCTGGACATGAGTGAGGCTGGTGCCAGCAAACCAAGACAGCACTCAGACAAACACACCTAATCACTTTAATTAGCCTACCTCTTTGGACTCACCATTATATTCGCGAGTGAGTGCGTGTGTAGTGTGTGTGTGTGTGTGTGTGTGTGTTTGTGTGTGTGTGTGTGTGTGCGTGTGTGCGCGTATGCGTGGCACGCGCGTGCCCACTTGTGTGTGTACATGTGTGTCCAATATACGTGTATGATTATGAGATGTAATGTGTACAGAGTCGCCAATTTCCAGAGAGCTCAGGGGTTACATGTTTCGTGCGGGTCCGGTGTGTGTGTGTGTGTGTGTGTGTTTGTGTGTGTGTGTTTGGGTGTCCATCTGTCTGGTTCGGCTCAACCCACAGTGTTCTGCATCACATGGTCGTGCTCTGACAAGGATAGGGGTGTCTCTGTCTCCGGCGCTGTGCTGAGCAGTGTGTGTGTGTGTGTGTGTGTGTGTGTGTGTGTGTGTGTGTGTGTGTGTGTGTGTATGTGTGTGTGTCTGTCAGTGGGCGGATGACGTCCCTCTCACCAGACTGGGTGACAGTGGGAGCTGCCCCCCCCCCCTCCCGTCCCCCATCCCACGGGAGGGAGGTGGGATGCAGGATAAGCTACCCAAAATAGCAGCCTCCTCTCCCCTCTCCCTCCCTCTCTCTCTCTCTCTTTCTCTGAAGCCTCGACATATTGGCTCGGCCATCCGAATCTGCTAATAATGACTGATGGTGATTTGTGGCACATCTCAGCTTCGATAGAGGACCTCCCTGGTCCTGGCTGTGTGTCGTTCTGTCATGGTTAGCCCCTGTGTGTCGGTGTGTGAACAGGAGGAGTGAACAGAGAGCCGCCGGGAGCTCAGGAGTAATGAAACTGGGTAAGAAAACAAACCTGCCACCGCCGTGTTCAAACCTTATTGGGGCAGGGCTGCCTGGGGTCATCGTCTTAATACCACACATCCACCCCCCCCTCCCTCTCCTCTCCTCTCCTCCCCTATCCCCCCCCTCCCTCTCCTCTCCTCCTCCCCCCTCCCCTCCTCTCATCTCCTCCCCTATCCCCTCCCTCCCCTATCCCCTCCCTCCTTCTCCTCTCCTCTCCTCCTCTATCCCCCCCTCCCTCCCTCTCCTCCCCTATCCCCTCCCTCCTTCTCCTCTCCTCTCCTCCTCTATCCCCCCCTCCCTCCCTCTCCTCCCCTATCCCCTCCCTCCTTCTCCTCTCCTCTCCTCCTCTATCTCCCTCTCCTCCCCTATCCCCTCCCTCCTTCTCCTCTCCTCTCCTCCTCTATCCCCCCCTCCCTCCCTCTCCTCCCCTATCCCCTCCCTCTCCTCTCCTCTTCTCCCCTATCCCCTCCCTCCATCTCCTTTCCCCTCCTCCTCTATCCCCCCCTCCCTCTCCTCCCCTATCCCCTCCCTCCCTCTCCTCTCATCTCCTCCCTCTCCTCTCCTCCCCTATCCCCTCCCTCCCTCTCCTCCCCTATCCCCTCCCTCCCTCTCCTCTCCTCCCCCCATCCCCTCCCTCCCATCCTCTCCTCTCCCCCCTATCCCCTCCCTCCCTCTCCTCTCCTCTCCCCCCCTATCCCCCCTCCCTCTCCTCTCCTCTCCTCCCTTATCCCCTCCCTCCCTCTCCTCTCCTCCCCTATCCCCTCCCTCCCTCTCTTCTCTCCTCCTCCCCTATCCTCTCCCCTCCTCCCCTATCCCCTCCCTCCCTCTCCTCTCCTCCCCTATCCCCTCCCTCCCTCTCCTCTCCTCCCCTATCCTCTCCTCCCCTATCCCCTCCCTCCCTCTCCTCTCCTCTCCTCTCCTCCCCTATCCTCTTCTCCCTCCCCCTCCCTCCCTCCCTCTCCTCTCCTCTCCTCCCCTCTCCTCCCTCCCTCCCTCCCTCCCTCCCTCCCCCTGCCGCGGGCAGACCGAGGCATGGGATCTCCGTCTGCGCACAAAGAGCCCTCCTCTATCTGCATACGCTGCACATAAAAGGGCCTTTTGTCATGAGCTCCGCACACATGACCGTCCGCCTTTCACCCCGTCTGAAAGACCCACTCTCCACCAATCTCCACCCCCACCCCCACCCGCACCCCCGCCCCCACCCGCACCCCCAACCACCGTCTGCTGGCGAAACTGACGGACACTAACTTTGAAAAATAAAGAGAAGTGTCCGTTCTAGCTGCCTCCTCCCTGTACTGGTGTGAAGTCCACTTCTCTCTTTTTGTGTCTTCTCTCTCGTCTTGTCTTCTCATCTTCTCTCTCTCTCTCTCTCTCACTGTGAGGTCACCGCACATTACAGCGTCGGCCATCCTGAAATATGAATGTCTCCCTCCCTGTACTCCCTCTCTCTCTCTCTCTCTCTCTCTCTCTCTCTCTCTCTCTCTCTCTCTCTCTCTCTCTCTTGCCGCCATCTCGTCTCTCTCGTCTGACATTTAAGTGACCTGGAGGGGCATTAGTGCTTGGCGCCGTGCCAGGTTATCACCCCCCATTAAGGTGGGCAAAGGCACACTTGGGATGGCAGGCTATGGCTGAGAGCAGCTGCGTCTCTCACCCGTCCCTCCAGGGCCTCCCGAGGCCTCTACACCCCTTCTGCCTTCTCTAGTCGGGAGACTCTGTGGTACCGTGTCAGTAAGTAGGAAGGAGTTCACTCCCAACATTGCCATGCTAGCAAAGGTGCTAGCTAGGTTTGAATTCGATTGGCCGTATGCCATTTTGGCATAGATATTGTGCCAGAGACAATCGAAGTAGAGTCGGGGGGGTGGGGGGGTGGGTGGGGGGGATAGAGTAAAGAGACAGAATCAGGGTAACACACTTGTCAAGTGTACGGGCCACAGAAAAAACGCTCTCCTCAGCATTTCCTTTGAAACGCACACTGAAGGCTGAACGTTCTTCCAAATGAGTGTGGATCTTGGAAAGGCTTCCAGCTCATCTTGCTGTCGCTGCACCCAGCCAGAGCCTGCCTGGGCCTGGGCCGCCCCAGAACGGAAGGATAAGATCGACTTCTTCCACTGCCTCTGTCCTCTCTCTGACCCCTCTCTCTGGCGTGAGAGGTCAGTGGCTGTCATGTAGCTGTTTCCCCCCCCAGCCTGTCCACACCTCAACCCCAGCCCCATGATAGGCCAGCCGTCGTCAGGGCCGGGTGGGTGGGTGAGGGAGTCGTCTTGTCGAAGTCACACAGGGCTGTAGGGTTCCCTGCTGTCGGGTCTGCTGTGCTGTGACATGAAGGGCTTAGTCCAGACCGAGTGTGTCTAGTGTCTAGTTGGCTCACGTGGACTGTGAGTTACAGTAAACGTCAATGTCTCCATTACTGTACAATACAGTCTGGACCCCTTCACCAAGCAGTTTAGTCCACAGTATGTTTTTTTGTTCTGTCAATATTGATTTGAATCAAAAGCCTTTTTCGTGTTGGCACAGAAATTGTGTACCATAAAACCAAACATGCGGTGTGTAAACGTGTTGTATTATTTTCTAATGAAATCCCAATTTGCTCAGGGAAAAGGCCAGTTTTCAAAAAGGACAGCAAGATCATCTCATTTCACCTTTTTATTTTAATTTCCATAGCCATGCAGGCTAACCTATTTTGGCTGTTAAGCCATCAAAACATTATTTTGTATTATTATATGTATTTCTTTTACTATAACTATCGTTATTTAACAGTAATTTAAAAGCAGTGTAATTTAAAGAAACGGCTCGTTTTGCACTGCTCTCATTATGTACCAATAAACCCATGTTGTCTGCCAAAATTGAGTTTTTTTACCTCCTTGGAAAAACGTCAATCAAAATGTTTTATCCTCTACAGTCTACATCTATTATGTCCACCTATATAAAATTCACTTAATCCAAGTTCTTTGGGATCAGTTTCAACGTACATTTTCCCTCAACGAGAGCCCTAAAGGTGCAGCTACCCCTGGGATAGTGTTACTGCTGTAGCCTCATTGATTCCTCTGCCCCAGAACTAGCCTATTGATGCCCAGTACGTACCCCGGCTGGTATGAACCTGGGTGAAACAGCATAATTGAACTTGATGTTCTTTCATACTTCTGTATGTCGAGAGGGAACCTGTCAGGGAGTGACTCTGGCTTTTTGAGGCCAGAGAGAAAGAGTGTTATTAGACTAGAGAGACAGCGTGAGGAGTGTGTTTGAAATCGAGAAAAGGCACAAGAAAAGAAAAGGCAATACTCCCATGGAGAGAGTGTGAGGTAGCGAGAGAGCGATTGGGTGTGTAGGGCTCGGCTGGGGGGGATCCTCGACACCCTGTCCACGCGGGCACATGGCGCTGTGACGTGGCACACACTGGGCCTCGGCGGCGGGCACAGGCCCTGAAGCGCCAGGCTCGCCCGCTCTTGGCTTGGTGAACAGCAATAATAAAACAGAGTGGCCCAGGCTGTCTGAAGTCGGCATTAGCAGCCCTCAGGGAGCGACTGCAGAGAGGGAGCTCAGGTATGTAAGAACGCAGCAGGCTGGTCAAGTGGAGGGAGAGGAGAATTTACTTTTTTATTGTTACGCTCCCAACTGATCTGGAGTATTTGTCTTCTTGGTGATTTTTTTGTTAACATGTCTTTTTTTAGGCTATGGAACATTGTGCAGTTGTTTTTATTATTTTTGCTTAATAATAATGCATATTTTATTGTCAGATTAGTATAGGTATCTGTTTTTTATTACTATCTCCAGATGATTAATGTAACAGATTTGTATCTATGTTACGGGAGAATGGTCATCTCCTTCTGAAGGGGGACTTTGTAACCTATATCATCCAAATGGGACATGCCATATCAAATAATTGGTGCATAGAAGATAAGCAATTAGATAAAAGGCATAATTTTGTATATTGCTACTTGCAGACCATAATGTTGTCTTACTGTCATTTATTTTTCTGGTTGTTAGGTGCCGCATAGCTTCCTCCCAAATCCTCATTCTCTTTAACAGACCCTCTATGAACTTGTGAAAGCCCTATACTATATGTATATACTGTATATACTTTTTATGTTTCACTTCACTTCATGCATTTAAGTATGCAACTCAAATGAAGATGATGTAAATGATGTAATTTGGGCATCTTTGAATTTGACTTTCATGTCTTTTACGTCAGTTTAATTACATTACATTAATTCACTTTGAACTGACCCCAACCCTGATTGATAGCCGTGTTTATACTGTTTATGCTGTGTGCCGTACTTAGATCCAGACTAAATGTTTGCTTCCGTAGGGGCCAGGAGTGGCCGTTAGGTACAGTTTGGATGTCTCTTGTTTTAGAGAGGTCCATTTTCGGGGTCCGATATCAGATAGGGTCCATATTTTCCTGCAAGCTCCCAGGAGAAGCTCTCTCTCACCCCCCCCTCACCCCCCCTCACCCCCTCTCTCTCTCCCCCCCCCTCTCTCTCTCTCTCTCTCTCTCTCTCTCTGTGATGTTCATGTTTAATTGCATTATAACATAGTTATATGTTTATAACCTAGATTTAAATCATTTATGTCTTATTTTTAATGTTAATTCGTCAAGTTTTGAGGTGACAATAAATGCAGTGAGAATCAACAAGCCATTTGAATTATTTGGCAGTTAAGATTTAACTCTATTACCTAAATCTATTAACAATGTTACTTTCATGTTCATTTTCCGCAAATATCCGAGAAATGAATTGGCTGCAGTGTTTAATTATCTCAACAAGAACATTCTAAAATACTGATGCATGAAGTGAAAAAAGGCACGGCGAATGATTGCAGACATAAATCTTGAGTTAGTTATTTCCCAAAAAAACTCTGTTGTCCTTAAGTCCAAGTTTATGAAAAGGACAAAGAAAGCATTAAAACAGGGTTTGATGATCCATAAACCACATAATACATAATGTTTAATGACCATCCATTTATTGGTTTATTGAATTTGCGTAGATCGACATATTCAGACATATATGCAGATCTTACAAAAGTATAAATTACTGATTATATCAGTGCATTCTCAATGAAGAAATAATTTTAATTTCTGGACAATTCAAGATTCAAGACAATCTAACCCTGTTACACATATCTTAGCAATCGATTCTAAGACTTTTAATTCTACTCATGTCAATTAACTCTCATGACAATGTGTTATTGATTTTTATTTTATTTTCCATACTCATCATACTCAGAATAGATTCTTTCTTTTGTTATTTTGATTATGGGAAAATGCCCAACATTTGTTGGCAACACAATTACTTGAGGTGTTTCATTCACAGCTCAAGATTTTGTGAAAATCTTGATGATTACTTCCAATTTAGATTTTGGAAAATGTTAAACAACAAATGAATTTAGGGGACTTACTTTATTGAATGTTATTGCAGTGAAATAGTTGAAGTAGAAATACGTAGCCTACACAGAGTGTGGATTCTTTTCTTTTTCGGGTGGGTCAAAATTAAAACATTCTTCCAAATAGTATAACTGTACATTTCAAGGTATTTGTCTGATATTGTTTGATATCACTGTTTTCTAATCACAATTATCGCGCAATTATGTCTAAACGCAATTGGAATTAAAGACATTTTCAACTTCTATAAGGGAAAACCAATTCACTTTAAATGACATAGTGATCTGGGTTAAAACATACTTTTTTATGTTCATTTACTAATGAAGTAGATTTATTTCTATAAAAAATGTTCTTACTCTTTTCTCAAATTATCTTAATGCACAGAAGACTTACTGTGTTGTTTATTATAAAGATATTCTTAATTATAGTGCCATAATACGGATGTCTCACTTTGTGTTAATCTCAATTGAAATTGTATTAAGCTATTCATGTTATTTTGGACTGTGAACATGGTAGTAAAATAGTGGTTGACCTCATACAGTAGTACATTGTGACTAAATAGCTAAACACAAATGAAGATGGAGATACTACCACATATTCCATAGAGAAACAAAGTACTAGATTTTGTGATGTTTAATTTTAGGTTACAGAATACTTCAAATTAATCAATTAATAATAATAATGTGTTTCCCTTATATTACGCACATATAGTATACATATACATACATATAGTACCTTTACAAGTTGTTCGTCAGAGGCATCCTAGTAGAGAAATATCTAACAATGCCATTTTCCGCTCATATGTTTTCACACACACCACCCAAGTGCATCTGAAAAAAAAAAAAATCTGAAATCATTAGTCATTACTTGTTAATCATCTGTATCAGAAAGATATTCAGTTCAAACTTATGATATTTAGATTTTCTGGTTTTCAAGTGTTGATATTTCAGAAGAAAATGTTGGTAGGCTTTTGTGTACAACCTCGTGAATACTCAATTCAATTCAATTGAGTTTGATTACATTTGCCAATTCCTTTTTGACGGGCGTGGCAGGAGAGATAGGGTTATATCAGTTTTCACACCGACACATTTTTGCTACTGTTTTTATACATGAGTAATGATCGAAGAACATAGCAAATAAAGTATGTGTTTAGATATGTATACTGTTGAAAGGTTGCATTGAATACTATTATCTGAGATATCCTCACTGCGCATGTCCTACTGTACGTCCACCATTTTGTGATCAGAACTTTATCCGAATGCCCCCATTTTATGAAGTTCTGTGGTACACGTGGAGTGCAGTAATATGGTTGATGCTGATGAAATTGAGTGCAAATAGAGAATCAACTTGATTGAATGATTGTTTTTTTATCTGCAAATTAAAGATGCATATTTAATAAGCACCCATAGTTGTGTTTCTGGTGCATATACTTAATTGGGAAAACAATGTTTCCACTCTTGTCATATTGCTAAAAAGAATTGTTAATTGCATTTACCATTCCAAATTGTTTCGCACTAATGACAATATATCGACTGTTTTTGTATTGTCTAAGTTTGTATAGACACGGATACTTATTTATTCAAGCAGTGTTGCAACTATTCCTAGCACCCTCCAGCCTGTGTGTGTGTGTGTGTGTGTGTGTGTGTGTGTGTGTGCTGGCCAGTGTGTGTGTGTGTGTGTGTGTGTGTGTGTGTGTGTGACGTGTGTGTCTGTGTGTGTAAGAGTGAGGGTGAACGAGAGACAGAGAGAGTGAGAGTGACGGTCACAGTTGGCTGCCTGAGGTGGCGGCCGAGGGTCAGAGGTCAGGAGGTGTTAATAAGACATGATGTGCAGCCTCAGTGACGTCCCTGGGGGGATAACCCCCTAATGGGCATTAGTTAATGTGTTAGTAATCTTTACCTTCTTAAAGCAAACAGCACTGGGGCTCTCAATGGGCCTGCCTGGCCTCCCATGTAACGCTTTTGACCCCGAGGTCATGGCCTTTGTTCCCTACTCGATGGGGAGTGCCCTCAGAGGTCTCGTGTGTAATAGAGAAGTTGTTTAGACACGTGCGTGCGGGGCTCGAACTAGACCACCTCATAGACTCTGTCCCTGCTTTGCTGAGAGTGAGTAAAAAATACTCTCAACACTGCGTAGGGGCTGTTCTTGTGGTTTTGTTTTGATCCTCTTGGATTGCTTCCTTAACATATCAGTTGTTTCTGTGTGTGACGCGTGTGTCTGGTACAGTGATTCATGGTGGTTGCTGAGCATTGCACAGATATATGGCTTTTCCTCCAGTCGGTTGTGAACGGGTGAGTGTAGATCTTGTTTGTCTTTGCAGAGCCCCTGCTCAATGCAATTTAATAATCCTCAAGCTTTCCCGTAGCTTAAGACACTAGAGAAAAACAAACAGTGTCCTAAATATGTGTCCTTATGTGATCTGATGTGGATTAGCAAGAAGAAAAATGAAAAAAAGATAATCCTGTTGTGAGACTTTACGATTCATATTTGTCTTCTTACATGTGTAAAAGAACCAAGGCTTCTTCGTGAAAAATGTTGGAATGAGACAAAAAGAATCAGTTTGATAAAGGAATAACTGCGGAAAAGCTAGCTTTGGTGTTAGACCTTATGGGCAGAAAAAGACCAAGCCATTCACAGTTTATGTCGTTTTTCTTGTCTTGTTATAGATTGAATTTTGGTTTGGTTATATTGAATTGACCTTACTGTATACTTACTTCGACAGATGCTCTTTTATTCGTCTTGTTTTGTCCTGTTCTACATGATAAGCAGTTAGAGTAGAGACTTCAACTATCCAATCAAATCATCTCTTTCACAATGTGTCTTTATTGTAATAACATACAACACGCTTACTTTTAAAGGTGATTTTCTTTTAGACCCGTTGGAGAAAATCTAGAGATCTTCATTATCAGTTTGACCCTCATGATAATCAGCTAAAATCTGGTATTCAGTACGATTACTAAACATTAAATAGTATGGTATTCAATATGATAACTACACATGAAATAGTATGACACATCAAATGTTTTGTGAAAGCTTTTTGCTGTTCATCCAGCTTATATTCCTGACTGCTAAACCTTTCAGTTGAATTGGGTCTGTTTTATCCTATGGTTAATTTGAATGGAACTATCTACAAGGTAAAACAGAGAGGCAAATGATGTGATAGTCATTAGTGGCTTTTTACAAAAGCATCAAAAGAATCGTCAAACATTCAAACTGAATGACGTCTGGTATATAGAGCTACCGTAATGTAACATGCAACATGGCGCCATCCACCATTTTGTCTTACACATTCGATTGGACTGAATGACCGAATCAGTATTAGCTAACCAGCTAACTCAGATCAACCGAAGTGTTAACATCGTACTCTGATTATGCTCCCTGTTCACCTTCCTCTCACCGTAGTGAACAGGAAGATTTGTAGCATTGGCAGACACAGTTAGGAACATAGCTTTGTATTTCATATTATATCCTAACCCCTAATGTTTTACACTAAGTTGATAGTATACCATATAAACTTAAGCTTCAAGGAGTTAATCTTGATTTTGATGATTTAAAAAATCCCATCAAATATACTCGAGGGAGATTTTATATTTACTTCAAACATTTAATATTTACCTCAATGTTTTCCCATAGTTTTTCTTCCCCTCTGTTCTTTTATTTGTCACATTTCTAATATACAGCTGTGTCAGAATGCATTCCCTAACAACATCTCTTAACATAAATCATGACAAACATACTGTATCCGAAAGAGCTAATTTATTTTTTTGAAAAGTATAAAAAGAAAGCGTGGTTGTGGTCATTTCCAAATGAACAACGTACAGCTGAAGTATATTCTAAAACTGCATGTGATCAATCACAGACAAATGCAACCAAAAGCACTGAAGAGCAACATAAAGACACACATTGGTAAAAGTTGGCAGGCGACCCAAAACCAAAACCGTATCCTCAAGTGAACTTTTTGCAATGCAAAGTGCAACATGCACACTAAGCTAAGTTACAGAACTGCTATGGTTTCAAAATGGCTTCTAAAACAACTGAACAGTTACATTTTCAAATTGTCTATCCTCTACTGATACACAGTCGAGCTGTGTAAAGTTATAAACAAAATCTTAATGTATATATATATATATATATACATATATATACATACGTCTAAGCTCATCTAAAGACATGGATGTTTCAATTGGTTAAAATACATGGCGAGATGTGACGTGCGGCTGGACTGCTTCTCATAGGCTTTTAGTCTAGCTCCTGCCAACGCAGACGTACCAAAACCATTGTGTCTCATTTGTGAAAAGAAAAAAAAAAAGAATAGAAGAATAGAAATAAAATAAAGTCTATCGGAACTCGATTCCTTTAAAAAAAACTAATAAATCATAATAACAACCTATAAAGTAAACATGCAAAGAATGTTAGTTTCCCCTTCCTGCTAGCAACCCAGTCCATTGTAATTTGGCGACCTGTGTTTTATTGAAACCTGTGGTGTCATGAGGAGGAGAGCAGGACAGAGTCGCCGGAGCGGAGGAGCCGGCCGCTGGGCTGTTTCAGCGAGGCAGAGAGAGCCAGCAAGGAGGCAGCTCTATGGAAGCACCCCTCGCAGGCTCACAGGCTCACAGGCACACGGCAGCCTAAAGCAGCAGCAGCCATGTTGGCTAGGTCTGTGTGCTGTGAGCCCCCCTAATAACGCAACGTCCTCCAACCAACCCAAAAAATTAAGAGACACAGTCAAAAGCAAAAAAAATAGGTTTTCCCCCACCTTTTTTTTTCTCTGCTAGGCATGCAAGTCCCCTCTTCCCCTCTTTACTTCTCAGTAGCTTTTCTAAAAAGAAATGCATCAAAATAAAGTCCACAACAGGAGACAGGAGATTTTATAGTTTTCCTTTTCTGTCTTTCTTTCTTTCTGTCTTTCTCTTTCTTTCTTTTTTAGTGCTCCTGATACTTCGAGGGAGAGAGGGGGAAAAAAGTTCAAGCCGCGAGCCCAGCCTTTGCAGTTTTTTGGAAGCAGAGCCAATAGAGGCAGGAAGTTGTTTTACAATAGCGTTACAGTAATCTGCCACAAATGGAAAAAGCCAAATGCTGGTGGCAGAGTGGAGAAGGTGGTGGGACAGTGAGCGAGAGAGGGAGGGAGGTATGGAGAGAGAAAGAGGGAAAATTGAGAAACAGACAGACAGACAGACAGACGAAAAGAAAAAGAAAAATCAATATAAACTAAGATGGTGGAGATCTGGTCTGCCATGCTGCTCTGTACTCCTTTATCACCAAGTGTGTGTGTGTGTGTGTGTGTGTGTGTGTGTGTGTGTGTGTGTGTGTGTGTGTGTGTGTGTGTGTGTGTGTGTGTGTGTGTGCGTGCGTGTGTGTGTGTGTGTGTGTGTGTGTGTGTCTGTGTGTGTGTGTGTATATGTGTGTGTGTGTGTGTGTGTCTGTATGTGTGTGTTTCACAGGGGGTTTAGGGAGTGTAGAACACGTCAGAGTCCCCTCAGGATAAGCTCGGGGGTTTGGACACAAATACAGTATATGAAACAACATATTTGTATTTGTTGCAGACCTGAGCACTCGTAAGTCAGACCGGACAATCAAATACTTCTGTATATTTTCTTCCCTTTTAGCCACGCTAAATCAGAGACACTGTTTTTTTTTCCCCCTCTGGATTCTCAATCACATCGTACTGGAATTATGGCAGCTGTTTTTCCTCTTGAAAAGCAGTGAGGTCTCACCCAAAACGCTTATCAGCTTTTTGACTCCGTGCCAAAATAGCTGTAAGGGTCGTGCAATGTTCAGCCCCCTCAGAGTGACAGAGCCAGGGCAAGAGGAGGGTCTTACTGTACCCCTGCACTCTCTAACCGTATGCTACAGTATTGTGCTCAAGTATAGCTTATCTTTTTTCTTTTCCCAGTTTAGTGTGCTTTGCTTTCTGCCTTTGCTTTAACCATGTATTCATGCTAGCTGCTGTGGCATGCTAAAGAGTTAATGCTCTTGGAGTGTTGGCCGCTCGCTTTCAGAATGTGCTCGCAGTCACGCAGGCTTGTCGCAGTGACGAGAGAGCTACAGCACTGTATGAGATTAGGTTAATAATTTAACCCTGCTCTCAGAAGTGTTGCATATTTCAAGGGTCCTTCAGCAGGGCAGTCCATTCTTAGTATTTGTACATTCTCTTCTCTCTCTTCTCTTTTTTCCTTCTCCTTTCTCTCTGTATGTGGTATGAGGTGTAGTGTGTGTGTGTGTGCTAGTGTGGAGCGAGTGGGAGCACTGCGTCTGCGCATTGTTGGAGGAGTGGATTTCTGTGTCATTCTTCCTCCACCCCTCCCACCCTCTCTGCTTTCCGCCCTCCCCTCTCTACCCTCTCTCTCTCTCTCTCTCTCTCTCTCTCTCTCTCTCTCTCTCTCTCTTTCCCTCTCGTTCTCTCTGTCGCCCACCCTTCTTTTTCGCCTCCCTCCCTCTAACCCTCTCTCAAGTGCAAATACAGTTCCTTGCCGTGTTGGACGTGTGATGAAAAAGTGGCCTTGCTTGTGCTCCTCCGCCGCACCTCCTATTTCATCATCAGCGGAGCTTTTCTCCCCTTCACTCTGCGCTCGCTCTCTCCTCCTTTACTCTCCTCTTCTCTCTCTTCTCTCTCTCTCTCCCTCTCTCTCTTCCCGCTCCCATATTTCAGCTCCTGCCGCACGCAAGGGGGAGACTCAAGCTCTGCGGGGAAAAAAAGAAAAAGAAAAAAAGTCTGCTGCTATTTCTACAGTCAGGGCCTCCCCACACCCCGCCCTTCCATAGAGGGAGCTTTCTTTTCTCTCTTCTTTTTTTTCTTCTTTTTTTTTTTTTCTTTCCTTTTTTTTTTTTTTTACTACTGGCTGGATTTTAACCCTCTGCCTCCAACTATCTGCACAGCAGCTCTGCAAAACCTGGCAACAAGTTGCTTTTTGGCGGCCTTTTTGTTGTTTTTCGTGAGCCGATTTTGCGGTAGTTTGGATTTTGGTATTATGGCCTCTGTTTGGGTGTCAGTTCTGGATCAGAATTTATGCCAGGGGCTTCCTATTTTTTTCAGTATATGGTTTTTCGGTGGTTATTTATGAGATATCTTCATATTTTTTCGGACGGAGATTTGTCACGGTCGTGTCCTGCCGCGTGACGGGGCCTTCTTCTACCTGGAGAGGCGGGAGCCATTGGTGATGGTGAACCGGTCCGCCCTGCGTGCTTCCTCCTGGAGACGGTGGATGACGATCAGGAGAATGGGTCTCTGAACGTAGTGCACATCTGCGTGTTAAAGACGTGAGCCCTTCGTGAGCACCAGCAACTACGCCTGGAAGTACTGCACCTCCCTCTTCTCCTCACTCTCTTCCGTCTCTCTCCCTCTCTTTCCCTCCCTCCCTTACTCTCTCACTCTCTCTCTCTCGTCCTCTCTCTCTCTCTCTCCGCTGGCTCTTTCTCCTGACAGGGGAATGAGTGCTGTGCTGGGCCGGAGCTCGTTCTGGGACAGGTGCCAATTCCAAACAAAAGACGTAAAAAGGCAATGAAAAAAAAAACACATGCAGCAGTTGAAATTGTTTTAAATGTTGCAGCGAAAAACGTCAGAAGTGAACCGTGCATGTCTTGTCTCTCCACAGCCGATCTGTGCTGTTGATGCATGCTTGTGTTAAGTATTAAAACTGATTTCGGGGGCCGAGACGGCTCGGGGAGCGGAGGTTTGAATACTTCACTACACTTAGTCTAGTGAAGGCATTCGAGTTGGGAAGAGGGAGGGTGGTGGAGGAGGAGGAGGAGGAGGAGGGGGGGGGGGGTTCCTTTTTCAGACTGCTGAATTATTCATGTGCTCAGCCAAGGCTGTGACTGGACTGGTTGTGCTATTTGCATGCATCAGACATGCTGTTTGTCTGTTTGCTAACATTCCTCATTCAGAGACTTGTTAACTAGCAGACAGGCTTACTGGAGCCTTCCAGACAGCCTCATGGCCTCCTATTGTTGCAGGCCCCCGCCAGGGCCTGAGCCCAGCCGGTGGCAGGCGAGCATGCAGCCTTGGGCTGAGGCTGGGGCCGGGGCTAGGGGCTAGGGGCTGGGGCTAGGAGAGGGGGACTGCCTGCACCATCAGAGTTGGGACACAGGAGCTGATGGCTTTCTGTTCTCCTCAACAGAGACGTGGATCCCGCTGGAGAAAAAAAGAAGAAGAAGAAGAAACAAGCTGCTCCGAATTTCACCTCCGGATTCCGACATTTACCGCCTCGACCATGGCAGATGTGTAAGTAATATCTGTTTGCATGTGTGTGTGTGTGTGTGTGTTTGTGTTTTTGGTGTGTATGTGTGTATTCATTGCGTACATGTGTAGAATTGCGTTCTATTTCAAAAAACTCACTGTGCAAATAATCATGTATTTGATGCGCTAGTTTTTTCTGCACAACCTTTCTTTTTATGTTTGATGCGCATGGATATTCCTTCATCTAAAATGGCAATCAAAACGCTGTTACATACAGTGCGTTTTACAAACGTACTACTTTATGCCGGACACAGTATGTAACTATTATACCGACAGTCAATTACTTCGTTACCCTATGTATCCTTCCTCAAACTCAAGAGAATATATACTATTGTGACTTTCCTAAAAAAATGTAGTACTAATTAGTCAGTATTATGAAATTCATTTTCTCTAAACCAGAGGTATTCATTCATCGAGCTCTGATAACCGCCAAGATAGTTTGATCTGATTCTGTGGTGATCACGGGTGTGTGGAAGGCCACGGTTGTGGAGATATTTTGTGTGAGTGATGCGGTTTCGGGTTAGGTGTCAGGGTGTGAGGAGTAATACATGGTATGGTGATCAGTTTGTCTAATGCAATATTTCTCAAAGCCTCAACTATCGATTTAGATCGGATTGGAATTATGCTTTACATTTTTTTCATAGAAGTATTTGTCTATACTTGAAAACTGGATTTAAAGCTAATTTCTTCTGCATGGGTTATTTTGAGCAACAGGAGAATTAGACGTGTGTGTGTAGCCCATATTATGCCCATATGATATGTCTTTGAACAGCAACATAACATGCCTTTATGAAAAAAATTACAATATATAATTGCAATAATAATTAAATAAGTAAAAAAGAATTGTACTGTTATGCACACATGCATCAATGCAATAATCCAGCTCACTTTAAAGCTTTATGAAAGCAGATATATTGTATAAGGACGGATATAAGGTAAATCTGCGTAATAATACATATAGTTTATTCTAATTTACTATCACTTACTCTGCATAGCAATATATATATATATATATATTTAACATGTCTGGGTCTGCTCAGTGTAGTGCTAGTTATTCGATTGTGATAGACATTCATATATGTTTGAAATGATTCAGATTGTGTCAATTAAAGTAATACTTCAGTGACTAAATAGTATGCCTATAGAAAAGAATTTGAACAAAATGTAGCATTCATGCTGACCCATATTTATGCCTATGTATCTAATCATATCTCATATCTCTCTTATGCCCATCATTCCCCCCAAGCCCATCCGTTTTAAACAATTAGAATGACATTGTAGTACCTGTTCATATCCAACTTCACATTGAGCATAGAACACACCTTTTTGAAATGCTCATCTTCTAGCTTTTGAGCAATAGGCTGGGTCTCATCTCACAATGTACAATAGACAACTATTCCTGGACATTCAGTTTGCTTCAGTGTTTTGTGCTTTTTGATTCATAAACACATCTTTCAGTGCATTATAATACATCGTGCTTATGACAGATTTGTCAATATAAAAAGACAATGATATCTCTAATATTCAGATCATGGGTGTAAGGCGTACTGAGGGGTAGTCTGTGATAGTCACTCCATTACACATATTAGACCTACTGTAAGAGTAGTTATGGTCATTTAATATATTTACTTGTATCTTCATATATGTGCAGTATATATTTGCTTGTTTTAAGAGGACTCATGGCTCTGGATGGCTACTCAGCCAATCTCCTCACCCCTAAGGCCTTTTTGGTGGGGATGGCAGTATTCCAGGGGTACGTTGCATATCGAGAGGCAGATGGCAGGGTCGTAAGTGTTTGCAATATTTTCTCTCTCTGTAACACTATACCAGCCCAATCATAGACCCTGGAATCGCCCTCACGTACAGTACTGGGTATTGAAGCTGAGTCCAGTATACTGTAGGTAGACACTCACACACACACACACACACACACACGCACACACACACACGCACACACACACACACACACACAC
Organism: Nansenia antarctica; assembly: GCF_963989245.1. Lineage (NCBI taxonomy): Eukaryota > Metazoa > Chordata > Actinopteri > Argentiniformes > Microstomatidae > Nansenia > Nansenia antarctica. Next base: position 13,219,833 of record NC_137679.1, on the reverse strand, counting down.
ACACACACACACACACACATATACACACACCACCACGACGTACAAGCTAGAACACCAGCTTGTTCACACACTTAATTTAATTCCATTCTACTGTACTACAGTATAGTGTCAATGCAAGTCTAAAAAGCACAAGCACAATTAATTCAATGTTTTTATTTTCTGTATGCATAGTGCTGTGTTAGTTTCAATCGATGATGACTGAGAGTGCACATGAATTTTGTCTTCTTCTTAAATAACTAACTTAGAAATAACTAACTTAAAAAAAAAAACTATCACAATTAACCATGGATACATTTAGCTGGCTTTCTTTTCTGTTAACAATAACACAAGTAGTTTATTACTGCAGAGCAAATAAATTCCTCTTTTAAAAAAAAAAGGCATTGGTGATAAAAGGAATTCCATGAACTTGAACTTGAACAGACGAACTTGAACTCAAGCCTGAACTTGAACTTCCATTGGGTTGGTATTGGAGTGCAGGCATGGTAGCTCCAACGGAAGTCCCTGCATTTTTAGATGAACTCTGTATTTGCAGGAAAAACGATGACTGAGATTTTGTTTTTTGGTAGGGGTTTGTACAATCAAATCCAAAAATGATTGTATTCAACAGAGGCCAAATGTTTGATGTTTGTTTGTGTGTTTACACTTCATCCTAGTATGTTAGTTTTATTGTAAGCATCTTATTAGCGTATATTGTTGAGATCATTTGGTTATTAGTTACTATTACTAATATGCAATGTGCATTGAGGGTGTAGTGATACGTTGACATTTTCTCTTGTTTCTTAAAGTAAAATTGACAAACTTGAGACATATTTATTTGGTGTAACACAGTTCATTATATTCCAATATATATTAGTCCCTCAACTCTGGAACCCAAAATAAATAAATACAAATTAAACATACACGGATGCAATGGAATGCAGTGCTGCTCTCTATTCGATGGTCCTAGAAGTGATAAAAGAAAAACGAAATACTATGTTTCGTGACCCTCATCTAGTATAAATACTATGTCAAAATGAACGGCTGTATTTCAGTTCATTAAATAATGCACATGCACAGTTTGGTGATGGAGAAATTGCAATCAAATGAATTGTGTAATTACCATGAAACATACAGTACGAGTATACAGTATGATCCCCCAAATGTGCACTACCTGACCTTTTTACATATGTGTTTTATTTATTATTACATTATTATTATTCGGTGAAATTGGTCATTGCCATAAACTTGATTCTTTACTTACGACTCTATTATTAGAATGGAGAATCTATCTGTCTGAAATTATCTTTGTGTGTGTGTGTGTGTGTGTGTGTGTGTGTGTGTGTGTGTGTGTGTGTGCGTGTGCGTGTGCGTGTGCGTGTTCGCGTGTGCGTGTGTGTGTGTGCGTGTGTGTGAGAGTAATTTCATTGGTTGACAAGGCAGTGCTTCATTCCAGTTTAATTATAGTGAAGACCTGTCTTTGATAATCGTAGCACATAATCTATCATAGCAGTTTAGTGGCTTTGTCAGTCTGCTGGAGATCATGTCATGGTTTAAGAAACGGCATGTTTGCTTTGTGCAAATATTGTACCTAAGCTGTCCTAATGCAATCACAAAAATGCATTTGGAGTTATTTTGTCACAGTTAGGATCTGTGTGTGCAACCCAATGTACCCTAAATGACGGTTCGAGACAAATATCATTTACCACTGCTTGGAGTTTATGAAAACAGATTAACCATCGTACTGTATGTATAATTCAATCATTAAATTAGAATGTGTCTGTAACTGTAACTGTAACTGTAACTGTAACTGTAACTAGTAACTGTAACTGTAACTAGCTTTCATAACTGTAACTGTAACTAGCTTTCATTGCATTGCACAATATATAATTCTTACTCAGTTTTATTAGCATGGAATGATTATTATGAATGATATTATCAGTCATTCAATAAGAGAAGACAGATCTGTCCTAATAGAAGAACAAACTTGGTGTAAATTGCAACCTTGCAACTGATCAGGAGATATTGACATAACTCAGCTTAACATATAGTTTTTGCAAGATATTTATCTTTTTGAAATTAAAATTTGTCAAAGAGATAAGGTTGATAACAGCAATACTCGAATTAACCCGTTGTTCTTCAGATATCACTAGTATTTTTTGCTTGCAGTATTGTATGTTTTAAGTACAGTAGGACTCTCGTATTTATATATATGTATTTAGCCAATTTGTCTTTTAGAGCACTGAGTCTGTGGTTTGAGCCATGTGGTAACGTCCTCTGTGTTCCTACCAATGATTCACATACTGAAAATGAATGATCCACCAGCACAGCGTAATCATAAACCACCAATACGTTGCCTGATTTGTTAAAAGGAGAAAATTGGTATTTAAGATAATTTGATTCCTTTTCATTTTTCTTACCCTCTGATCTGAGTCATGGATTGTGGCCATCTCAGACCAGATGGCTCACCACAGATGAATGTGCCATGATGGAGTAAGACGTCCTGCTGGAACCCAGTCATTACGCTCGTGACATACTGTACTTCTCTCTACTGTAAACTGGGTTTTATATTTCATTTATTCTTTTGATTGATCAGATGGTGTTTTCGTATATGCAGTGCATGATTATTTAATATCATATTCAGTCCCGTTTTGCTTGCTTTGATTACTCAAATGTACCCTATTTGTCAGATCTTGCATAATCACATGACTTTTGGAGTTATGGATATGATAATGCATAAAGGCGACCACACAGGTCAGACACACTATGCAGAATGGAGACTTGTTTTTTTGGCAAACTGTTGGCTGTTAGCTTTTGCAACACTGGAAAAAGTTGTGCAAACATGGGACTGTTTTCTCAGCTGGAAATAAGGTGTACTGTACAATATTCTAGCTCCCAGGTTCTGTGAAAAGAAGATATTTACACTATCTTGAACAGAGGCGTATAGGCATATGGTGGGTTTCCAGTTGCACCTAGAACCAGATCCTATTGTGTTGCTGACAGATTGCTGAAGTCAGCATTGTAGAACAGCAGCTCAAACAAGTCCCTGCTCGTTGGGTTCTGAATGGGCTGATATTTTCAACACTTGCCATTTTTACATTGGAGTGAGAGTCGAGAGTGAGCACCCGAGGTCTCTGGCTGGACTTAGGTGAAGGAGACTACAGGGTCGGGGGAACAGTGGCCACTATAGGTTGAGAGGAGAATTACAGTACAGTAGATGTGGGCCAGGCCAGAGCAGAGCAGAGATTGCGCAGGTTTCACCCCCCCCCCCCCCCCACCCCCCTCCAGCCTAGCCTTACCTCCTCTCTTCTCCTCTCTCCTCCTCTCTTCGCACATGGAAACCATTAGCCCATAATGCCGCTGATCACTTGAGGCTCGGGGGCCATTTTATTCTCCCGGAGTTTATCAGGATGTCAGCTGGGACGTCACATGCGATTTATCCGTGAAACCACACCAACTGCCCAGAGACGCAGAGCACAGTAATAATTACATAATGTTGGACCAGGGGAGAGTTTGGGGGGATGATGTAGACGGAGTCTCCATAAGACCCCCGTGCAGGAACCCGTGCTGGCTCAACTTTGACCCTGCAAGCGCTAGGCTACGGTCAAGTGAGAGTTGTTTCAAATCAGTGAAGATATTAAAACAGCACACTTTGGAGCTTTCCCTGCTTGGCTTCAGGTAGTTCTGCATGTTTGAGAGGACTTTTTAGTCGGTAGTGCATCGCGTCTGAACGCAGCCACGGCCCGTCCCGCAGTACACATAGTTTTGGATGGCCGCTTGTTTTATGTACCTGCCAGGCAAAGCGATATTCCAGATATTACATTCAGCTGAGCCCGTCCCAGGTTTCTTTCCAGGGCTCGTATATTACCTCTGTTTCTTGGCCTCGGTCGTCGCCATGGCGATTTTGTCATAGTAAAATTCGCAGACTCTGCAAAATGTGTCAAGTTAGAGAGGTAGGTAGGGGAGCAGAAAGTGTCGGAAGGCTTTTCCAGAACTCTCCTCCTTACTAATTCATCCAGTCACATCCCTCTCCTCGCCACCATTCTCTCACCATGTCTTCAGCCCACCAAAATAAGCTGTAAATTGATAGTACAAGAGTGCACTTTTGAGTGATATTATCATACAGTTTAAACAAAACCCCAAAAGACAAAGACAAAGGACAAAGGTCCCCAAATGATTTTTTTAAGCATATAATAATAAATGTCAAAATGTTTCATATTTAGTAAGTTCCCTGCCATAGACCTAAATCTAATAAACTAGACCAGTATTTCTTTTTTAAATTATTAATATTATTTAATATGAATGGTATCTGGTAAACCAGTGACCATAGGATGTTCATGCGTGTACTGTAGTATAGACTACAATTCCATCCCAGATAACTCATTACCGATAGAAACCCACCACACATTTTAGGGTTAACTTGTACGGCCCTACAATTGTTTGTAGTAATCCAGTATCGCTACTCCACACAGCACAATACATTACGTCCCGTCCTCTTCACTGACTTGTCCGAGGCCCCCTAACGTGGTCGACACGCACAGCGCACCACGCTGCAGTACAGACTGTGTGTGATAAGAACCTCCTCTCTCCGTGGCCGGAGGAGTCGGGTTACTCACAGGCCGTAAACACGCGCTGGCGCTGTGCCGGAGTTCTGCACTGTAATTACAAACGTTAGAAACAATATATATAAAAAACCCTGCCTCCTCGTCAAGGCCACGTTCTCCGCTGCAATTAGCGTCATTGTACAGAATTATCACCCTTCAGCCGCGGCGCTAAGTGGAGGGGGGGGTAATTGGTGCTCTCTCCTCGAGTCCAGAGGGACAGCCCTTCACAGCCCACAGGCCCACCGCCGGCGTCCCTCTCTCTCTCTCCTCCGCCATGGGAGAGGTGACTAGTGATAACGAACTAACCTTCACCTCTGAACACTCGCGCTCGCACGCTAGATACGCTCTGATACGCTCTGATACGCTCACGCCGGGTGGAGTACAATAGTATGGTACATGCAAAGGACACGCTGAATAGGTAGCAGGTTGTCGTGCGTTTACACACACACACCACTTTACCCGTGTACATAATATAGTCACATAGAGTACACACACGTGCACAGCGTGCACACACACAGACAGACGCACGCACGCACACACCCACACACACACACACCCACCCACCCACCCACCCACACACACACACATACACACACACACACACACACACACACACACACACACACTCATGTGGGTGACAGGAGGCTTGGCTGAGGACACAGTGAGGCTGGTGTGTTGGTGTAGGGTGAGCATGCGGCAGGGAGACTTGGCGAGTGTTCAGCGGAGCAGAGAGGGTGCGGTGTGTTACATGCTCCACTAATGAGTTTCCTTGGCCAGGCGAGACCGTGGGGCGAGGTTATTAGTAAACAGGGTACAGAGGAGCCCCTACTCCTGGCCCAGACTGAGGCTCTCTCTCCTTTTCTCTCTCCCTCCTTCTCTCTCTCTCTCTCTCCTCTCTCTCTCTCTCTCTCTCTCTCCTCTCTCTCTCTCTCTCTCTCTATTTCTGGGCTACATGACTGAATCAGTTCCCAGCCGTTGACACAGGAGGACAAGTGGCCAATCAGTGAAGCCGTGATCGGGCCAGAGGGGTAGCCCAAACAGTAAGTAACTTCTTTGTGTTATGTATTATATTATACATATTAGACTCATAACTGACTCGATCTTATTATACTGTAACGCTTTTCTTAAACCTTGATCAAAACAGTTTGTCTGCCTCATATTTTTGTAAGGCAGGTGTCCCCACAAAATAGACAATAACTGTATATGCCAAAAAACACACACGAGGACACACACACACACACACACACACACTCGAACACTCCCTACTTAATCTTCAGAATCCACTGGGGCTTAAGGAGTCCCGACTCCTGCCGACCACCGCTATCTCTCTGCCTGGAGCCGTTAGAAAATGGCTCGCTTTCCTTGCCTCGTAGCTCCCCTCGGCCATTTTGTGTGTCTGTGCCAAAGTAGTCAGGTAGCAGGATGAGAGAGAGAGACAGAGAGAGAGAGAGAGAGAGAGAGAGAGAGAGAGGGAGAGAGAGTAAGTGTGGGGATAGGGTAGGCTAGAGGGGGTGGAGAGATGAGAAAAGAGGAGGGTACACTTATCTGGGGGTGGTGTTGTTGCAGGGTGTAATATACAGTACGGTGAGAGGAATACAGAATCTGGCCTTTCTTATGCTGGGGGGGGTTTCATTGTTGCCGACTGACTGCAGACAAACAAGCAGCCTTGCAGCGCCTCTGGACCCTCCCCAGCTCCTCTTCTCAGAGAGCTGACCTTGGGTGGACGCCATAAACTGTTATTTTCCATTGGCGCAAAATGTGCTGGCAGGACCTGCAGCTGCATGCACTAGCCCCCACCGCTACCCCCCCCCCCCCCCCCCCCCTCTCTCTCTCTCTCTCTCTGTACCCCGCCCCGACTCCCCCAGCAGCCCGGCCCCGTAACACAACCTGCCTGCTTACGGTGCAGAAGAAGCAGGGAGCGCATGGACAGGGCTTGACTCCAGCCCCAGCCATGGTCCCCCCCCGGTCCTATCCCTATCCCTGCCCTGCTCCTCAACTCCTACCTCTGTCTGGAGTATCTGCACCAGGCTTCACCCCCCTCTGCCCCTACCTCTGCCCCTGCCCCTAGAACTGCCCCAGCCCCTGCCTCTGCCCCTGCCCCTAGAATTGCAGCCTCTGCCTCTGCCCCTGCCCCTAGACTTACAGCCTCTGGCCCTAGACCTACAGCCTCTGCCCCTGCCCCTACAGCCTCTGCCCCTGCCCGTAGTCTTGCAGCCTCTGCCCCTGCCCGTAGTCTTGCAGCCTCTGCCCCTGCCCCTGCCCCTGCCCCTGCCCATATAGCCCCTGCCTCTACAGCCTCTGCCCCTGTCCCTAGACCTGCAGCCTTTGCCCCAGCCCCAACCGCCCGTCCTCAGGCAGTGCTGCTGCCCGCGGCTCAGGAATCCTGCACATGCCAGGCATTCGATTACACAGGCATATGGTACATATGTCCCCTGCTGCCTGGCCCTAAAGACCAGGGCTATCCAGTACCGTACACTCATACGCCCCCCTGCTCTCTTTAGCAATGCTGAGGACTGCTTTCTGAGGACCACGCTCCACGCTCTTTAGCAAGCTTATCCATCCTGCTCTCTTTAGCAATACCGGAGAATCCTGAGACCCCCCTCCCCCCGCCAACCCCTCTTTAGCAATGCTAAGCTAACTAACTAACGGCTTAGCCATCCTGCTTTACTTAGCAATGTTAGCATGCACAGAGGCGGCCCTTCCAGCAATGCGGGAGATCGCATAGGCCTATAATAGCGAAAGAGGCCATTTACAAGACTGTACAGACATACTCCGTCTGAAACAGCCAACGCCCCCCCTCAGATCAGTCTGCACTCTCTGCCCCTCGTTGCACAAGCTTCTCTAATCTGCCCATGTGTTGCCGTATGGCACAGAACGACGACCATATTGTGATTGTGGAATGAATTATGAATGATATTGCATAACCGTACCCGTTTTTAGACTTATCTCAGCATCTAGCATCTACCCAGAGAATAAAGCATGAATACCCGGCCCCAGACTTTTTGGAAATGATACAGCTAAGCTGGCCTTTCACGGGCCTGCATTTGTTTATGGTTATACAGAGCAGATGGCCGCGCAACATGGTCACATATCTCACACTCTCAGGCACTGACACACACACGCACACTCACACACACACACACACACACGCACACGC
>NC_137679.1:13197096-13209596 GCF_963989245.1 Nansenia antarctica | reverse complement strand
CGTCTGTGTGTGTGTGTATCTACGTGCGTATCTACTTGTGTCTGTTTCTGTGTGTGTGTGTCTGTGTAAGACTGTGAACATGCATACTTAAAAGCAGCTATCCACTCCTCCAGCTTGCTGTAAGTAAGGCAGTGTTGAATAATGCAGGCAGACTGGGCCTCACCGCTGAGCAGATACAATGAGGCCTCTGAAGACCTTCTCTACTGTACTCTCCCAGGATTGTTCAGTGGAGGTATACATGCCAGTTTAGATTGAAGCGATAGGATGTGTAGGGAGTGGTGTGTGTGTGTGTGTGTGTGTGTGTGTGTGTGTGTGTGTGTGTGTGTGTGTGCGTGTGTGCGTGCGTGCGTGTGTGCGTGCGTGCGTGTGTGCGTGTGTGCATGCACTCACCCATACAGTAGGCACACCGAGGTGCAAGTCCGCCCGCCCATACACAACACACACAACACACACGTTGTCTCTCAGGCGAGCCGACGGAGAACACGCTCTCATTCCCAACTACTAGTTCCACCTTTCCAGTCCTTGTTCAGATACTAAAGCTATTGAGTTGAAGTTGACATTTTTTTTCTTCCCTTAACAGATGTTAACTAACCCTAACCCTCTCGGGGTCCCTTCAGATGGAGGCTACCTGACAAGCTGTTGAAACCGTGATGGAGGGAGGAGGTGATAGACCAGTGTGACCTCCCCCAGGTGAGAAACATTACCAGCAACAGCTGCACTGCTCTGCTTTGCACATGTGGGGTAGGGTGTGAACTTGCTGGACTGCACTGTCCAGTGAACACACTCCCCTCTGAGCTAGAGCGACTTGGTCTCTGGGAGGTTGGGAAGGGATGGAGACATTTACGTGAGCTTGGAATGATAAGGTTCTATCTCCGTCTAGGGCAGTTCAGAGATATTGAGCGTCAACGTTTTTACATTCCATTATGTTTTGTGAGATGGAACCTTTGTATTTTATGAATTACTAACTCAAAAATTTCAACATTTTAAAAATAACACCACATAGGCATTAATAAACACCTAATGGATCAGATTATGTAAAAAAACTCAATTTTGACAAAAATGGAGATAGAACCGTATAATTCTAACGTCACCACTTGGTCTCTGGGAGGTTGGGAAGGGATGTAGACATTATGGAACCGACCGAGGCAGAATTCCAACACAGGTCCCACATGGAAGACATGGAGAAGTTAGTAGCTCAGAGACCGACTGTAAGTTGTTCAGGCCTCTCAGGCAAGGTGACTCATCATGTGTATGTAGTCATCTTAACAACACCTCTGTCACACATAGGAGGGTGTCTTCTAGCTAGAAAGCTACCACAGAGCGACGTTGTGACTCATGTTGACTCATAATTTGACTGTGATGAAATCTTTACTTTGCCTTTGCCTTTCATACTGAAATGTCACCGATGCTATGGGCTGTGTGCAATATATAGGCACATTTGGATATGGAAATTGTGGGCTATGTCATTTGTTTGAGACATACTGTACCCAATGTTGGATCAGGACGTTCAGAGAAACACACAGTGTTCGACTTAGAAAGGCGACCCTGGAATTCTTATGCGTCGGACTGAAGATGAAGGAGGTTAGAGCTTAGATGAATGATTCCGATTTTTGATTTTGGCTAATCTTAACCATTGTTCTCTGTCTACTAAGGTGTGTTGAAAAATCTGACTTACTGTTTGAACGGGACCAGGGTTGGACCGCTGGGTGAAAAAAGACTGTCCTTTGGGGTGAGGTAGTAGGTTGTATAGTTTTAGGGTTCGGCCCTTCCTGTCAGATAACTATACAACTTACTGTCTTTCCTGAAGTGGCTGTAATGTCACCGATGAGCACTCGTGGACTGGACTCCATGAAGACTGCATCTACCATGTACCTAGCAAAGCTGCATTATATGGTTGATAACATGTACTGTATGTTATTTGATATACTGTAATCTGTCTGTGACTTATTTGGCTTTTTTTCATGTCTGTATAAACTGTTTGTTTGATGTATTTTGTTGTATGCTCTACAGGCTAGTGTTCGTCTTTAAGTTATTGTGTGTCTTTCTTCCTTGTCAACTTCAACGTTCATGGATTTGTCTGTGTTCTCCTTGGATATCCAGTTGCATGCATCAAGATGGATGGCTTACAACTTTTGCAAAATATCACACTTGACATTGCAGGCATGCAATTGCACATACATTGCAGGCAACTTGTAGAAGTTCATTTTAGGTTATTGAGGCAAGCAAGCAAAAAAAGTGGATGCCAAATATGGAATGCAAGGTTATTGAAGCAAAGAACTTGACATTATCTATCCCATTATAAAAAACAAACAAACAAAAAAACATGTTATTGTGAATTTACAGGAGACAGAGACACAGATACTACATGTTACACAAGGATTTATTTTGCAACCATGTTGGGCCTGCTCTCCCTCTCTGATGTTCGCACGGGGTGAGGTAGTAGGTTGTGTGGTTTCAGGGTAGTGATTTTGCCCCATCAGGAGTTAACTATACAACCTACTGCCTTCCCTGAAGGGCAGCAATACTACACCAGACAAACAGCAGGGGGCACCAGCTACATAACATCATTTACAGTGCCTCAGAGCGTCGAAACCAGGTCATCTGTCTCCACTCCAAACCTAGTTAATGTCTGATCACGTGCTTCGTCAGCTGCCGAAGAAGGAGGATTCTAAACGCTTCAGGTAATGTCTCTTGAAAATAACATTTCAGTAATATGATCCAGCTTTGAAATGTTTCAAATGTTTTAAAAAAGGTTAATAAAAACGTTTCTTTATTATGGATTTGGCTTTCTTTTTATGTATGTGTGCCATGCTCATGAATTAACGTTATTGAATTAATGGCTGATAGCTATTTGGTTTAACTATACATACAGGTGTAGGCCCTTTAAATACAATTAGTGCTTTCTATTGAAAGTCACCGACCAATATGTTATCGCATGATGTCTTGATTTCATTTAAAGTAATCAGTAAGAGACTAGCCACTCTCAATAAAGCCTGTATACTGTAGTCGCTAGAACTGCGTTTCTTCGACCCACCTCCCATGTAGAGTACTTCAAGTGCAGTTTGAATAGAAAGGCACGTATCTATCCACAAAGAATTATGCTGTAAGTATATTAACATTGGGAAATTCCATTGTTAGATAATTACTGTCAGTTGACCGTGTGATGCTATCAGTTGTAATATTGGGTAGGCCTATATCCAATTGACTATTGTTTTAGGTAATGGGGGAACTAAATACACCGAACTGAAGTGTAACACTGTTGATACATTATCCACTCTCATACATAATTATGAATTATTTGTGTGCAGACTTTGATACGGTACATTCAATTACAAATCATTACAAATGACAGGACTTATAACTCAAGTATAGTCTTTGTAAGTATATTCAAGTAGCCTACATATGTAGACTACGCACATGGAATATAAGTACATTTTTAAACAAGTAGATACATCGTTTTGTAGAATACTTTAATGGATGTATGTGCGAGAAACAGGAGAGAAAAGGTATAAGAGTGTTATAGCGTGGACAGTGGCGGACTCAGGCTGTTTTAAGGGCAGGGGCGAAAAGAAAAAAAGGGCACCTACTGCACAACATGGGACCCCATCAGTGCACATGGTCAAGTTTAGACCATTGGAGGCACCAATCTGGGCACCAGTCTGGGCACATCCTCTCATTTCGCCACTCAAAAGGGCACTTTAGTGCGACGTTTTTCAACTGTGGGGGGCACATGGTCAAATTTAGACCATTGGAGGGGCACCAATAGGGCACGCCCTCTAATTGTTGCCACTCAAAAGGGCATTTTTGCAACTCAAAAGGGCACTTAAGCGAGACGTTTTTCAACCGTGGAGGCACCAGGAGGGGCGGTCGCCCCCCCCCCCCCTGAGTCCGCCAGTGAGCGTGGGCTATTCCTACAAAGACGGTAGCAATTAAGATGGCGGAATGACTGCAGGACAGGCAGAACTCCAGCCCAGACCTCATTCATCCCGCTATGTGAATACTTATGGAATAGCGCCCTCTAGTGGGGCTTGTTGAAACATGTACAAATGTGATCGTCGTAGGTTAGCGCGCGCATGTTGGCCTATGTGTTTGATTGTAAAAATCTAATTCTGAATGCATTCTGGATTTAGCATTCTTCTAACTGAGAACTGGCTTATTGATGTCTCCAAAGAGATCAAATGTAAACTTTTTACACACCCAATAAATCATATAAAAAAACTATGAAGCTATCAACATAGTATCACTGTGGTGATATGGGTATATAGGCCTACATGTAGGCTAGACAATATAGACAGTAACAGCACAGACATTCAGAGAAAACGCTCTCAGTCCAATAACCAATATTGTATACGGTTTGACTGTTCACCATGCTTTGTCTCCATCTACTGGGATATTTGGGAACCTCGTACATACTTCCATGTCTTCCAACAACCCCAAATGTGATAGGGTCTGGTGAAAAAGTCCCCAAATAGGGCAAGATCATTTTTCAGTTTCTTTACATATTATTGAAAGTGCAGATTGTACGCTTTTAAATGGTGTGTCATACATTGGAATCTGAAAATAGTTGAAGAAGATATGCTTATTTTAATCATAATAGAAAAAAATAATAATCAGAAAACACATTTTTAAAAGAAACTTGAGAATTGCAACTTGAGAATTGCTGACATTTGGACCTTTTCAACAGACTGTGTTACAAATCGTGACATTAGAATTATACGGTTCTTTTAATATATATATATAATTTTTGTCATATTTTTTTACATAATCTGATCCATTAGGTGTTTATTAATGCCTGTGTGGTGTTATTTTAAAAATGTTACAATTTTTGAGTTAGTAATTCATAAAATACAAAGGTTCCATCTCACAAAACATAATGGAATGTAAAAACTTTGACGCTCAATATCACTGAACTGCCCTAAACGGAGATAGAACCGTATAATTCTAAGCTCACGAAATGTCAACTTTTGATCCCACAGGCGAGATTGATTCGGACCTCTAAATGGCATAGTGGAGAGCTTTACCTTTACCTTGTGTTGACAGCACATTAGTGAAGCATGTCACTATGACAGTAGATGTTTTACTTTAAAGTCGTGAGAACAGCCCAGAAGATCACCGGCGCCCCCCTCCCCTCTCTGGAAGAGCTGTACAACACACGCTGTCTCAGGAAGGCCTCCAAGATCTCCAGAGACCCAACCCACCCTGGGTACGAACACTTTGCCCGGCTGCCCTCGAAAAGGCGGTACAGGACCATGGCCGCAAGGACAAACAGACTGAAGCTCAGCTTCTACCCCAGGGCCATCCAGGCCCTGAACACAGCAAAGACCTAGGTTCTGGGCCCTGGACAGTCTGGACGGATTGATAGCAGCTGCTGCATTGAAAAAATCAGGTGTAGTGCTGAGGCACAAATATGTACATTTCAAGCCTGCAAACTGCGACACTTTAAATGAATGTGCAATAACACTATGTGCAATATGACAACCCTAGTCGTCTATCTGTACAGTATAGTATAGTGGATAGTGTACATAGCCTTTATTTATGTAAACCAGCTCCTTTCCCTTCTTGTTTTTTTCGTTTTTTTTTTTCTTTCCTAACACCAGGGGAGCCACGACTCCCAAATGTCGTTGTTTGGTACCTGTACTATAGCAATGGCAATAAAGACCATTCATTCATTCATTCATTCATTCATAAAGTACAGAGAAGATACAGATATTCATCAACATTCTTTACAGAAATGGCCACACAATTGAAGACAGGAAAATGCAGTATTAAACTAATTGAAACATAAAGTACTGATAGTGTCACTTTTTAGATAGATTTAGAAAATACACATACATAAAAAAGGACTACGTAAAGACCTATAGGATCGTAGAGGATGATATAGGGCCACAACATTATATAGCCTACACAGCATACTGTTTCAAAAACATGTCTTAACATGTTCCAATCTATTGAACCACACAGAGATACCCAGAGTTATCATCAGTTGGAATGTAATTGCAATGAAAGGCAACCGCCCATTTAGCATCAATATATCCCTCAATAAATGTAATCACTTGGTTGAAATGATTTATTTGTCCGACAATGATTCGGCGCCAGGCCCTGGCCTACGTACATTAGGGACCCATTATGGCCATGTTTTCAGTGAAATTACGATGAAAGAAATACAAGTTTATTGCCCTAATCGGCCATGAGTGAAAGAAGAACCCCGTTGTCCACAGCACTGTCTGCCACTTCCTGTGAGCTTTGTGTCCACGTCGCTGCCAACGAGTGCTACAGTAGCTACAAATTCCACTGGATTCTGGTAAGTAGCATTTGACAGCTTTCCTGGGCTTAACGGGAAATCTCTCAATGCGGACCAAGATTATAACCTCTGCAAACCGCTGGTCAATGGAAAAGTCTTAATCCACTCAAAGCCAACCACTCCCTGGTGTAATATTGGCCTCGGCAGATACGGAGGTGGCCGATTTTGACCAAAAGCAAATAAATTCTGCGCAGAAGAAATAAATCCCAAAGGAAAAGCTTGTGTGGAGACGCTGGGAGATTCTTTGTTTCTTTGTCCTAACGGTCACTTAAACGCTGACATGTTCTACTGAATTTATTTATGTGCAAAAGGGACTAAAATTAGGTCGTATAAACATACAATTTGTAAGAAACTGAACCCAATATCAATGGTGTCCATGATGGCCACCCCCTGGCTTCCAACAAGATGCTTTAAATTAATGTTGAGGGCCTCACTGTATGTTAACTATTGATCCCAAATTCTATTATACTGTAAAGAGTATGCATAATAAAACAGTCATAGTAACTTATTCCACATAAATGCCTGCTGTATGACAATTACACAGCTCTCCAAAGGATTACGGCTCCCTCTTGACAAGGGGCCTCATTGCAACAGTTGATGATGAGTTTTACACTGTGCGGCCTCTGTGTAATTGTCTAAAGGCAGGCTCTAACCAAACCGTCCCTTAATTCTCAAAGAAAACACATGTAGTGAACTCATGCACCACAGCAAAAATAAAAACCAAATGGGTTGCCTTTCATGTCGAACGGCTCCAGTTTATAGCCAGGGTTACATTACGCTTTGACTGAAAATGTCATTGTCATCTTCTGTGGCAGCTGATGTAATGGCTCCAGTGTGGCCTAGGGGCTGGCTCCCCTCTTGGCCGCCCACTGTTGTCACCTCTGCCGCACAGCGCTGGAGAGATGGCCGACAGACAGACAGACAGACGCGGACCAAAAACAAACTCCACAACGGAACCCAAATGTGCCCTTTGACTTTCTGTTGAGGAACCCAGAATGCACTCTGTTGCCGCAGTTCTACTAAAGTTCAGCCTCCAGGCATGGGGGTGGAGGGGGGCCTGGGCCGTCCATGGTCACTGTCACTCTCCTCCCGGTCTCTGTGGATACTGTCTACTTCCTTTTCGCACACGGGCGGGGGGGGGGGGGGGGGGGGAGCCAGGGGGCAGACAGAAAGACAGACACAGACAGACAGACAAACCACAGGCACCCAAACTCGCCTGAGTTGAAATAACAGTCATTTCTCACAGGAAGTGGAGCTCACTATGATGCTCCATTACTGAATGACAACAAAGCAGCCTTTTCATCCACTCACAAACAGTGAAAGGCAAGCGTAGGGTTCACCGCCAGCTAACAAGATGGGAGTTGAAATGGAGTGTGTGTGTGTGTGTGTGTGTGAGTGTGTGTGTTGAGTACAAATGACCATTGACATACTGTTTTGAATACATGTATTATTCACAATGTTTACTCGCAAACACGTGGACTGAATAGCACAAAAGGTATTGTACACATTAACGATTTCATAAAAAAAAGAAACTTCATACAAGGTTGCCCGGCAACCCGCTACAAAATGACCCCTAACGATACAAGTGCCAAGTGATCTCCTGACCTGATTGAGATGGCGGGTGACTGTTGTGAAGTCAGTGTGTGTGTCAGCAGTGTGTAAGGTATCCAACTAAACATTCCTTTGTGTTGGAGGCCCAGCAGAGGCAGCTCTCCTGCAGACACAACAAAGGGGACCTGTGTTTGACAAGCCGAGGCCAGGGCGTACACCAGGACACTCTGAACTCACCAAGGACACCCACTTCACACGCACACACACATGCACATGCACGCACACACACATGCACATGCACGCACACACACACATGCACATGCACACACACACACACGCACACATACACACATGCAGATACACACACACACGCACACATGCACATACACACACACATGCACGCATGCAGATACACACATGCACGCATGCAGATACACACACACACACTCACGCACACGCACACACACACACACACTCATATATTCCTGCACGTACTGTACGCACACACAAACACACGCACACACACACACACAAACACACGCACACACACACGCACACACACACAAACACACGCACACGCACACACACACACTGTTAATTTGTTCTGGGTCAGGTGTCAGTATACAGAAACATGTAGCAATAGTCCAGCATCAAGTGTTACAAGTGCTTTGGAAGTTGACTTGCTGAACTAATTGCTTCTTACAAAGCAGTATAATTATTACGGTATGTTGTTGATATAATTCACCAAACCCCTACCCTGTCTTGAGAATGGCACCGATTTTTTTGGTACCGCAATATATTAGTCCAGCATTATTCCACACGATAGTTGCCAAGCCATCAATGGATATGGGTGAAAGAAATGAAGGACCTGCCGTGATATCAATACTCCGTGTTTGATGTTATGATTACATATGAAAGGCTCCTGTGACGGTGCCAAGAAGGAAAACCACAATCTTATATCTAAACACATCAGCCCATGTATGAATAAGAACCTCAAACTGCCAAGTAAAACGTTCAAGTGAAACTGTGTGAATCAATAAGGGGCAGAGTGGACAGACACAGTAAAGACACAGATCGAAAGAGATACTTCCTCTTATGGAACAGTCAGAAATGGGAAACTTACTGCACTGACATCTTGCTTTGGTTGGTCGGTACAGTACTGGCGTTTTATTATAATCAACCCAACATTTGCACGAGTGTGACTGCTGGGAATACCAAAACATTGTCAATGAATGACACACAACATTGAGAGAAACACGTTATGTACATTACTGAGATTCCAATTGATTTCTCAATGAACTCGGCTCTTGTTTTTCAAGTGATTGTGTTCAGAGGCCTTCTCTGGGCTGTAGGCTAACAAAAGCAAGGCTTTGAATGTGGTTGAATGAGTATGGGACGGAAACATGGCCTGTTTGAACTGGGCGCAGTGCAAACACAGACAGTGCACAGCCCATTGTGTGGGGGAGAGAGAGAGAGAGAGAGAGAGAGAGAGAGAGAGAGAGAGAGAGAGAGAGAGAGAGAGAGAGAGAGAGAGAGAGAGAGAGAGAGAGAGAGAGAGAGAGAGAGAGAGAGAGAGAGAGAGAGAGAGAGAGAGAGAGAGAGAGAGAGAGAGAGAGAGCGCGAGAGAGCGAGAGAGAGAGGAGAACGGACGAGCCACTCGCACAGCAAACACCCCCAGCTGTTCAGAAGGGAGCGGTGTGGTGTTTGTGTGTGTGTACGTGTGTGCGTGTGTGTGTGTGTGTGTGTGTTTGTGTTTGAGACCATAACGGCGGTCAGGTACAAACGCAGGGCCGCACCCTCAGTCAATGCACTCTGTTTAGCTTTTAAAGGTATACAAACTCACGCAGTCTTCATCCATTCATGCGTTTCTGTAAAGTTTGCCCAATGAAATACAAGGTCAGCGGTCCCTCTTATGTTGGCAGATACAGTATCTATCAATAGTTAAGTGAAATCAAAGCAGCCATATTCAGAGGATTATATTGACTGTATTTGAACTACAGTACAGCACATGCACAAGACAGTACATAGTACTTAACAGAACAGATTTATTTCATGGAATGTTCTCACAGTAACACCAATGGAAACCATGACGACCGCCCTCACACGTCTCATGTCTGTGTTATTGCCTCTCTTCGTCATGTCTTCTGTTTGACAACAAAATTGCAATTAACTAGATGAGCTGTTACCTCTGGACATGAAGTCATGTTACAATACTGGTGTATTAATAATGCTTCTGGATGAAATCATGTCCAAGCTCTATATTACATTTCATTGTCTGTTCTCAAACTCTGTCCCTCTCCTCTGGTTTATGAACTGAGAGACATTGCATTGTATTTGCTGGACTGCACAAAATGTCCAAGGCCCTACAGATACAAGCCATATGTCTGTCAGATTTTATTGTGAATGTGAATTCTTCAGTTCCATTTGCAGACCAGCAGAATTAATGCGGTTTATGTTTTTTGGTAACGGTAATCATCTTTTGTTTTGTTTTTCTGAATGATGAACTCCCATATGACTGTATTTAGCGATTCCTAGCCCTCGCCTGCTATTAGATGAACTGGACCCTGTCCATAGGCATATGAAAACATGAGGAACTAAACCTTAATGCAGTCATTCGTCTACCACACATCCCCAAACACAACACACATGCTCATTCATGGCCGGGCTTGTCCTCATTCCATCTGACAAGCCGTCCACAAATGCGGTATGATGGCCTCTTGTCCATCTGATTTCAATTGAAGCATCTGCATACAAATTTGTTTCTCCTAATATTATTCAGGCCAGAGAGAAGACTTTTTCCATGGTATGAATTAGAGTATTGATTCATAATGACTGGGTTTCTGAGGGCTTAAGGGAGGCACAATGTGTCCGGATGCGGGTGCTTACATATCGTACAGGCATGGAGAGAGGATGATCAAGCGAGTTTCTGGCATGTTTGCCTGCAGGGGAGTAACTCTGTATTATAAATGGGCCAAAGTGTTTGTTGAGTCTATTGTCTGGAGCTTTGGGGAGGAAAAAAATGGCACAATGGATGCTTGACATTAGCATAAGTCATCAAAGTGAATACTGTCCACAATAATCATGAGTGGCCTGGCTGACATGTCAGTCACCAGACTTTAGTCACTCTGCCATGGTGGCCTTCAGTGTAGCATTGTTCTGTAACAACACACTGATCCCAGCCCCACACTAGATGCCCTTGTAGTAGGAGAACCGTTTTAAAAGGTTCTAAATGGGCACAGAAACTTTTTTTTCTTTTTAAAGGGGTCTCCTAGGAACCCAAGTGCTTAAGCCAACTCCTCTGACAAACTAGTAAGTAAGTATACATGTATATATAGATCTGAGACCAGACTACTACTCACTTTCCAAGAGAACATAATACAGTAAACAGTCTGATCTCCTACTGTGCTTTTATATCTTGAGTGCAGCCTATATATTATCCAAAGTAACACACACACACAAACGCACGCACGCACGCACGCATGCACACACACACACACACACACACACACGCATACACACACACACACACACACACACACACACACACACACACACACACACACACAGGCCCCATGACCCAGCCATATGGCAGTAGCACATCCTAATCTCAGACAGAGCAAGGTTCCTCTCCAGCTTGAAACTGGACCTTTTCTTTTCCTCTAAGCCATTGGGCCATTTTTGTAAGTGTGTGCTCTTAAAGCGAAGGTCTGGCGTACAGTCCCGGACTGTCAGATCTGGGTAAATCGATCTGCCCGCCCTGCACTGTCTCTGAGCGCTGGCCTGATCAGGAAAACACACTTGACAGCTTGGCACGGCGCCTCGGTGAGAAGTGAGCCCTATTTAAAATAGCAACATCACAAATTAGTGTTTGAACGGTTTTAACATGAGCAAAAACACAGGCCCCGCTTGGAGTTTTCTATCCAATCTTTATCCAAGCACCCGATGTGGCATTGGGAACCTCAGAAAACCTGCTTTCCATCCAGAGGGCATGGCAGAGCATTTTAGCTCACACTAATCAGCTACCAGAGAGGCTAGGAGAGGCTGGGCCGTATGTGGACACAGTCTGGCCCATCTACACCCTACGCCCTCTCAGGACACCACGTATCAGAGGGCATCTAGGGGAATGACCCAGAACACACCCCTGTACACAGCGGTGCCCGACCAGAAAGAGAGGAGATATCAATTATGTAAAGCCAGGCAGACGCTACGTTGATTTCAGCCACAAATTAGTGACAAGCTAATTTCCTGGTCACGCTGGTTGCTCTATACGTGCAGTGTGAGGTGCTCTGGGGCGATATAGGAGCCTCATCCAATGACAATCCAGAATGTTGCAATCAATCAATTAACCAAAGTGGAGTTTGGGACCATAATTATAGAATACTTAAGAGAATAGCTACATAATACCTTCAAATTATTGGTTTGGAACCATGAAATTGAGGAAAAGCGTGTGGCGCTCTGGCAGGTCCAAAGCTGCCTTTATTTAACAATTTAGAAATTCCATTTGTAAGATTATTGTGGATTACTGGATATTGTGTCAAAATGTTCCTTATGTTTTTCCTTAAGATTTTTCTCTGTGCATGATCGTTGCATCAAGACAGCGTGACGTGGAGAATTTGTCATTTGTCGTATTATGAAACACTGTCATCGG
>NC_137679.1:13134596-13192096 GCF_963989245.1 Nansenia antarctica | reverse complement strand
GTTTTATCAAGCCAAACCATTCCAGCTCATACCCTGCTGCAGTTCCTCCCCCCCTCCTTTACCCTAGGGAAATCTTTCATGATACCCTCTTCACACACAATGACTGGAGTCTGCGGGTGATGAGTGACATCACATTGGGCTGAGGTGATGGTGAAGACAGAGCGTTTCACTTGACAGTTTCAAGACAAATCACCCTGAATCCTGAGTGATAAGAAAGGTTTTTTCTATTTATGATTGAGCAAATCCTTTAATAATACCACCATCTCCCCCAGACTATAGGCTATTTATTATTCCCGTCATAAAAAAAGCATCATCACGTTTGTCTTGGTGGCATTTCAGTGAAGTGATATTATGGCCAATATGCATACATAGTCCCGACAGAAACATTTAACTGTCTTGTCTTTGATGTTCACACATTAGGTTTTAAAAACCCGATGGTGTGTGTGAAGCAGTTAAGATGAAACAGTCAATGAGTGTGGCTGTGTTTGTTTACTTTTGGCTGGGATTTGATGAATGAAACCCCTGTCCAGGGGGAGAGGATCAATGTCACCCCTTTTGTCCTGCTTGTGGCGCAGAAGTGGGCGGATAGCAGTGTCTCACTCTGCCCAATGGCAGCCACGACTCTCATGAGAGTGGAGAAAGGCACTTTTCTGCCATCTAAAATCCCTAAAACCATCATCATTCAGGCTCGGGAACCACACTCTGTAACAGCCTCTCTACCGCTGAGAGATGACAGAGCCAATCTCCGCGGCCGCAGCACACTCACGGCCCTGGGAGCAGCGAGGAGCCGCATAGCCGCGCCACTCAGAGCTGCTCAGAGCGCCACAGACGCATCGCACCGGACGGGACCGTCAAGCTCTTTCGATTTTGAGCAAAGGGGACTAAATAACGCGCGACAGGAATTAAGGAGTTTACACATTTTCATTTTTTTTTTATCTCACTCAATCCCGAAAGCGGCCATTTGTTCAATGTCATCATGATCATCTTCTCGTCGCGCAGTGTACTGCTGTCAGTCTACTATCCGCAGATCTTCCTCATCCTCACGAGTGGTAGCTACCTGTGAGTAACCAATTAACTAACGGGCCCCTTAATGACTAGTGCGCTTATGTGTTGTGGGGGTGAACAGTAAGCATTATGAAACGTGCACTTTCATTTGATGTGTGTGTACTTTACAGATGTTTTAGTCTTTCTCCAAAAGACCATGTTATCGCAGGTTGCTGCTTATATTTGCGTGAGAATGAAGCTGTTTCTTGCCTGTATAGAGCATAAGGATTTCAACATTATCCCAACAAAAACTACTTGTGTGCGCAGGATGAATCCTCCTTAGACCTTAGCTTATATGAAGATAGAAAACTGATTTCGATTCCAGTGCACTGCATGCGCGTTTGCTGAAACATTTGACGCAGGAATGTTATTGAATAATTTGGTATTTCCCCCCAAATGATTCGATATATTATTGACTTTACTGTTCAAAGCTACTCTTTAATCATACACTTCAGGTAGAGGGGACATCCCATTGCTTCACGTGGGAATAAACCGATTGTTAATAACCAAAGCGTCCCATTCTTGTCAATTAGGCCTATGCAGGTGGTAACATGCGAGTCGTGTTGCGTGTGATGACTTAATAGATATATCTTTTTCAAGATAACTGATGTAACAAAACATATAGAAAAACACCTACATCATCATTACACACAGTAATAACTGTTGGACACGTTTTCATTTGGCCACGGAGTGGCAGAGATGTTCAAGACAATTGGATGCAGAGAAAATTATTTCATTATTTTACTTTGAGTAGAAGGTATGTGTAGCTTTTACGCATATGGGGATGATTACCTGTCAGAACTTGTGATAGGGATTACGCTTTATGCATTACATCACCATAGTCTTACATGCAGATCTGCAAAGATGTAATTTAAACCCACATCTGGAAAAGTGGCAATAAAACATCGGTCTCTTACATGCATGTGATTGACACTGGTCATAATACTTGCGTCTTTGAATGAAAAGAATAGTTTTGCAGGAGAACGTTTCCTTTTCGCTTTTAAAATAATTACCGAACCATACTCCCTGTGCTAGAGACCCCAACTTGATGTTAAAATAGATGTGGTTTATGGTTGCAGTTAAAAGTGGGCAATACCAATGCCTATGTTTAGTATTGGTTTGCACATTTGAAACTACATACCATTGTTTGTTTTTATAATTTAAACATGTTTTATAAGCAACATAGCCTACAACAACAAATGTGATTTTAGAGCTGGGGTAGTTTAGAATAATTAATATGAAATAAAGATAATGCAATACTCTTCACTCTCTCATTACACATCCGCAGGTCATGTTTATGCGCGTTAAACTCACAGTGAAATACGGTGAACTACATGGGTGGCAAATGGGCCGTCCAGAGATATTCGTCAGAGCACGCTATTTCTCCATTTAAGGAATATCGGGGTCTATCACACCTTTAGCTCGCATTAGCAGCCAATCTAATCTTCTTGTAAGAATCTAAATCTAATCAATGGAATACATAAAACATATATAGGCTACTCAAATAATGCTAAAATAAGCTTACTGTCTTTGTTAAGAATATCTGCCCTCTGGTCAACAAACTCGGCCTGTATAAAATAGTAGTGATAGGTGAATGAGCCTGTGGTCAGTTAATTTTTATTCCCACGATTTTAATCAAAGAAAGGTGTATGCTTACTTAACACATCGCATGTGAATTGATACTACAATCTTTTGTCTCACAGTCATTTACACTGGCTGCTATATTCCCCTAAAATAAATCCAACTGATTTAGCTGCCTCGTGGGACCATTTTGGTTGATGTGTTATTTCTTAGTTAAACATAACATGTGAACTTAAGCTGTGTCAGTTCAAAGTTGTTTGACTGTGATGGAATAGGTGTGTGTCGGTGTGTGTCAGTGTTTAAACCAACCCCTCTTCAGGTCATGCTCCTCTGTCACTGGACCTGTCAGCCTGTTAGCCTCTCATTTTAGGCCAAAGCAGATGTATGATTCTGCCCAATTTAACCCTTATGAAACAAATTACTTTTGTTAAAGTCAGCTGTTTATCTAACATAATGCAGTATCTATCTATGAAATACTTGACATTCCTTGACATTGCATATTTTGTCCATCCTCCTCAAGTTCTTAGCTTTAGTGATGGGTTATTTTGCTTTGGCGGGTACGTCTGAGCTGTAAT
Organism: Nansenia antarctica; assembly: GCF_963989245.1. NCBI lineage: Eukaryota > Metazoa > Chordata > Actinopteri > Argentiniformes > Microstomatidae > Nansenia > Nansenia antarctica. The sequence goes on along the minus strand of NC_137679.1, from coordinate 13,188,896 downwards.
ACGTTGTGGAAACCCATGAGGTCTCTTTGCTATAGATACAATTGCTAATGCACAGTACCATGCTGAATTCATATAGCAAATACAGTACATAGCCATTCCTTGAGCAGAAACTACTTGAAGAACTGAATTGTCTGATGCTAGACCATAAATTGTGAATAGGCTTTTAGAAAACATTTTCTAAAAGGGTTTGTTATTGTTACTAATAAATAGCCTGAATATGAATTTCAATCACTTCTTTTACACCTAAAAATATGTAATTTGAGAAGTGTTTTGGGGGCTTGTATCAGTGGCGACTGCAGAGCTGTCCCTAACTGCCAATAGGGACACAGAATCGTCACTAAGCAAACAGAATCGCATTTGTGCACTTTGATGATGCAGGGATTTAAAAGCTTAGCTGTGGAATGTTGTGTTTTGCATCGTCTGATGGTTTGGCTAGCCCATGTTAGACAGTGATTCTGTGAATTGGCAGGTGAAATGGCAAGGATGGAGGATGGAAGGGTGCTACTTCCTCAAAGGAATGATAGCAACTTCTTTATCTCTTCATTATAATCGCTACACAGTCACTACACAGGGGTCTGCTGACAGAACAAATAAAAAGCATTATATAGGCTACCGGTATTTAGGGCATTTGGGATTGACTTTTTTGCACATGTATATCACACTATGTAACAACCTCTGATTGTCCTTAGAGCATTATTTATATCTGTGCACTTGAATTTATGAACAACAACTCTCCACATATGTATCTCTGTCACTGATAGTCACTATACAACTGAGGGTCAAGGAAGGTCAGAGAAGCATTGATTTGGAGTACATTGTTAAGGACTATATTATATATATCTATATCTCTCTCTCTCTCTCTATATATATATATATATATATATATATATATGTATATAAAATATAGGTTTTGGATGGATATGTACATTATTGAAAATAGATTTCATAATTTTTTGTCATACCTGTCAGGTATACTAATATGACCGAGGAACAGGTATCATGGTAAACACGGGAAAATACCTAGAACCAAAAAGGGTTCTTCAAAGGGTTCTCCAACAGCGACAACCCTTTTGTCTCTAAGAGTCTACTGTTACCGTAGGTAGCTGAGGAACAGGTACTGTGGTAAACAAGGGGAATTACTGTCCAACATAAGGTGGGAAAGGAACCCACACAACATCTTGTAGAAACGTCACTTAGGGCTAAATTCATAGCCCCTATTTTCTCTCTGTTTGTTGATGGGGATGTTCGTGTCGTCTTTCCAATGCTAAAAACATCATTGAGCTTCATATGAAGTTGGGTTTTGGTTAGCCGTGCATGGGGAGTGGACTATACTACTCGTGATTTACACGTTTGTAATGAAGCAGGGATATCAAATTGTACTCTCTTGCAAGAGACCCTCGCAATTCCCTAACTCACTGGACACATTTTCTTAGAAGTTTCCACAACTTCTGCAAGGATGGAAGTAACTGACTCCAGGCCATAGCACCGACTAGCGCAGATGGGGTACCGAAGAGCCCGAGGACAAACCTCCGTTCTGTCAGAGATACACGTCTTGTTGCAGTTATGGTTTAATTTGAACATGTGGTTTTGCATTTTTTTCCTCTGCCTTTGTGGAGACAGTTAATCAACAGAAAGGGAACATGGTTGGCCATAAGCAATTTACAATCAACATTCACTCCTTTTGTTCTTGGAGTCAGGAGCAGGATGGTTTTGTTCCATAATCCTTTTGAAGGAGAATCCACAAAATGCAGCCGACCCCCGCCCCTCTCCCTCTCTTTTTTCTCTCTCGCCCTCCCCTCCTCATTCTCTCCCCTTCTATCTTTCTCTTGCCCTCACCCCCTCTCTGGTTTTTGCTGACACACAACTTGCCTGCATTGGCCTGCCCTGCTTGCGGTGCAGAGCCCTCGGAGGCCTACGTCATACTTCAAAGCTGGCATTTGCCTCCATGCTCTTTTACGGCCCCTTGTCTCTGACATGTTTGAAAAGCATGTATCTGTTTGAATGACTATAAACAAGAGCAATGGAGAAATAGCCCACGTGGGTCTTTCTGTACGTTCCAAACCCCATCCAACATGATTGAATGGAACAGGACCTGGAGTAGTGTAATGTCAAGGGTTAAATGACTGCTTGGTTCTGGGTTTAACCCGATAGGATCAACACCCTGTAATGATTGGGGGCTGGTGTTGGAAACCTTGCATGTTAGCCAGATAGTACTTTCCTGAAAAAAAAGTGGATAAAGGAAAGACGTCTTGCACCGGAAAGTTATTTATAGGTTATTTGTGCTATAAACACATAAATCTCAAATTGTATGGGATACCATCATTTTGTGTGACTTCTTGGTGGAGAAGTGAACTGTACCTAAATGTGAGAAGCAGAGTTAGAAATTGGGGTAGGCCTTTTATCTGCACAAGGCTTGCCCAGCTCTGCTCAAGCCTGGAAACAATTCCAACCACATTACCTAACAATTAACGCAAAAACCCCAACTCATTTCTCTAGGATCGCTGGCTAAACCATTGCGGATAGGCATTGTCAGTGAGCAAATAAACACAATGTCGTTTTTCTTTCATGGACTCATTTTAGCTGTGCTGTGTTTTTTTTTCTGTCTCACATCGGATAATGGTTTCAGATTTTCTCTCTGATTTACCTCTAATCCATTAAATAGCAATATTTGTAAAACACACATTTACTTTGTACATTAAAATGCTCATTAAGCCTTGGTTTGAAATCCAAAATCCTGGAGAGGCCTACGTGTGACTCAGTATATCTATTATCTCCAGTATTACTGACTATGACAATGTGTGTGTGTGTGTGTGTGTGTGTGTGTGTGTGTGTGTGTGTGTGTGTGTGTCTATGTCCCCACATCCATAGGGCCCTGTCCTCTGTGGTGGCGTTGGGCGCCAACATCATCTGCAACAAGATCCCTGGGCTGGCACCGCGCCAGCGGGCCATCTGCCAGAGTCGCCCAGACGCCATCATCGTGGTGGGGGAGGGCGCCCAGCTGGGCATCAATGAGTGTCAGTACCAGTTCCGCTACGGCCGCTGGAACTGCTCAGCCCTGGGGGAGAGGACCGTCTTCGGACAGGAGCTGCGAGTAGGTCAGTCTGGGTACTTTGTCTTAGAGGGTGCTCTGCATTCTGGGTACTTTGTCCAAGAGGGTGCTCTGCATTCTAACAAGCAGACGGTTGACCTGCAGTAAGAGTGAATATTGGGAAGGTTTTGATCTCTGCCTCTCTGAACATGGCTAAAAATGTCAATCATCAATCAATCAATCAGTCAGCGGTGCTGCCTGTGCTATAAGTTCTATACAGTATATGGGGTCTGTGAGTTACTTCTGTGCAGTCAGATTGTTGAGTCACTTCAGCGTACCTGGCTTTCAGTATATCTTGTAGTCATAGTCAACGTTTTCACAAAACATTGTTACAACAGGTTACATAGTGAATTTAGAAACTCACAATCCGCTCCTCATGGTAAGCGTAGGAACACAGTACCAGTAACACAGTACCAGTAACACAGTACCAACCCCTGGCCCGACACTGTGAGCCTTGTGAAATACGGCTCTGCAGAGCCAAACCCAAGCTGCACACATCACAGAGTCAAACGTTAACCAACTGCACACAACGGCTTTGACTCTCTATTGTATAACCATACTCAATAGCATGGGTTTGTGCACTCAAGAATAATACTCCATATGTTACCATTCTAGCAGATCTCACTCCAGTGTGTCCTTGTTTCAATTCACACTGTTGTGTATCTTCAGTGCGGCTTGATTTCTTGATTGATGTAGGCTGTGCATCGAGCTCTGGTTAGGAGCATGCCATACATTGCTGGTTGCACAAATGTTATGGAAAGGTTACTGAAAAAAACCTGAAGCCTAATAGGGAAAAAGTATGGTTGAAAAATGATATGGCAAATGAGGATTCAACTAATGGTATTATTGTAGAGAAAACATTGTTGAACCAAAATAGATGGACACATCTGTTGTTAATCTTACTAAATTAGTTGTGTCCATTGCCTGGTTCATGTGTGTGTACATACAGTCGGAATGAGCTGTACAAGCAGACAAACATTTACAGTACACTTACTGTGTTTTTTTTTTCAATAAATGGCCTTCAGCAGACTTCTTTTGCATGGCTCTTTTTTATTCTATGTTTTTACGGCGACTTTTATACATTTCCTTTCATTTAGAAATGTTTTGTTGCTGTTAAAGTGCGGTTTGACTATGCATTTAATCCGATAGCTCTGTTAACAATCACTGCTATTTAGGAGCGGCTGACTTCGCCCCAGCTCCTCTAAAAGCATTTTTCTTTGTTGTAAATGTGGCGCTCTTTTGTAATGGATCGCAACTCGTTTTCTTCTGTGCTCAGCATCTCTTTTGCACGTCTTTTCCGTGTTTTTCATTTTCTTGCCATTCCTTCAGTGGGCCTTGCAGCCTGTTAATTTAATCCTCAATTGGTTTATGAAACACAGGATAAGATGTTGATTTCCTTTGTGGAAAACTGTCATATCTGAATGTCTTCTCTCTTTGTCTCCATATTGTAATATGTTCTGTAAAAATGAAGACAATTAACACAAATTCCGTAATGATAAGAGTATACATACTGTTTGGTCCATCATTTCTCCTCAATCACGTTTAGAATCTCTCACGGAAGACATTGTTTTAGAGGGAAAGGTGAGGCATGTTTTCTAGATCTCTACAGACATGCACTGATATTACTGAAAGGGGGCTGATGTTAAAGAACATTGTCTTTAATAATTTTAATGTAATAAAATATTTACATTTACATTTTTGGCATTTAGCAGACGCCTTATTCCAAAGCGACTTACAATCAATACCTTTGACTAAGCAAGTGAATCATCTATCCACCAGTCGTAGCAGGAAAAGTAATCTAGCTCAGGGCAGGGGCCATTGGCAGTCGTCGTGCTAGAAGAAGGAAGATTTTAAAGTATTTTCAAATTTGTCTTATTAATAGACATGGGACAAACAGTACATGGGGGTAGTAGATATCTCAGGAGAAACAGTATTGGGGGGGGGGGGGGGGGGGGGCAGGTGTCTCTGGAGACTCTGTGCAGGGGTGTAGTAGATGTCTCAGGAGGAGCAGTTATGGTGTAGCCTGAAGAGATGCAGGTCTTCAGTCTCTGATGGAAGAGGGAGAGTGATTCTGCAGTTCTGACAGCCGTGGGAAGCTCGTTTCACCAGTGGGGGAGCCAGTGTAGTGAAGAGACGTGACCGGGCATCGTGACTGCCGCGTTGGCGTGGAGGTAGTGGGGCCGGTCGGCCAGCAGAGGTGGAGGAGCAGAGTGAACCGGCTGAGGTTTGGGGGGTGACCATTGCTTGCAAGGTAGGCGAGCACCAGGGTCTTGAATCTCATGCGAGCTGCTATCGGGAGCCAGTGAAAGGTGTGAAGGAGGGGGGTAACATGAGAGAATTTGGGTAGGTTGAAAACCAGACGGTTGGCAGCATTCTGGATGAGCTGCAGAGGTCTGATGGTGGAGGCGGGGAGCCCAGCCAGGAATGTGTCGCAGTAGTCAAGGCGGGAGATGACCAGTGACTAGATCAAGAGTTGAGCTGCTTCTCTGGTGAGGAATGGACGTATCCTTCTGATGTTGAAGAGGAAGAATCTGCAGGAGCGTGCTGTTGCTGCGATGTTCTCTGCACAGGATAGGCGGCTGTCCAGGGTCACTCCAAGGTTCTTGGCTGTCTGGGAGGAGGTTACAGTAGAGTTCTCAACTGTGATGGAGAAGTCTTTGAGAGGGCAGGCTTTCCTTGGGAGGAAGAGTAGCTCAGTCTTGTTAAGGTTAAGCTTGAGGTGGTGGTCTGACATCCATGTAGAAATGTTGGCGAGACACGCAGAAGCATGTGTTGCCACATGTAGGTCAGAGGGGGGGAAAGAGTTGAGTTTCGTCTGCGTAGCTATGGTAGGAGAACCCATGTGAGGAGTGGTGAGGAGCCAAGAGACTTGGTATAGAGGGAAAACAATAAGGGCCCTAGGACAGAGCCCTGGGGTACCCCAGTGGTGAGGGTTCATGGAGAAGACAACAATCCTCTCCAAGTCACCTGGTAAGAGCGATCGGCCAGGTAGGTATCAAATCAGCCCAAGAAATACAGCCCAATAATTATGCCACTGTATGGTTCAGTCATACTGTATCTGACTGTGATTGGCTACTATCAACGTCTCTCTTGGCCAAGTACCAGTGAGATTTCAGTGCGCTGACCATTCATTCAGTACCGACAAAGTTCTTCTCAGTGCTTTATGGGGTCATCATGACAGACCACACAGACCACAGTTGCTGACCTCAACATCCCGTTTGAAAATGAGGAACACATTTAGTAGTTTCTGTCAACAGCTTATTGTCAATTTGACACTAGCTTTCTAGCTACCAGCTGTTATTGCTTGTTGTAATCGTGGAGGGGACTATGGATCGCTCTCTGTTTGTATGTCACACACTTTATCTCTGACACCACTGGGACAATTTTGACAAAACTTGGGCGAATGATGCGTCTTGCTATATATCTGCTATATATCTGTTTCGAGGTATATCTCTTAAAGTGATATGTTGTTATCATTAAAAACTTTTCAGCCTACCTCAAATTCGTGGACTGCCTACCTCAAATAAACGTGAAGCCGTAAGAAGCAAGACTAATAACTTTTAGTCATACGTTTTAATAATTGGAGGGGCACTACATAATTTGGGGGGGAAACATGTTTACTGTACACTTGTTTTTGATACTAGTTCCTAGCATAAGTTATTCCCAATTAGTGAATTATTGGAGATGTATGCATGTTCTGTGATTACGCTGTATGTTTTACAGTGGTGTTCAGTATGTTGATCAGTTCTTATGATGACATCATATGGACGTCTTAGACAAATGTTCCAATCCTTTTTACCAGAAAAAATTCCCACATAATCATAATCAAGAGCAAGGAAAGAAAAGAAAAATCCTCTTCCGCTCATTTCAATCAAATCCCCCCAAATTATGAATACTAAACCTTTCCTCTTCTCAGTGATCCGGTCTTAGTTTTGAATTGAGGGAGATGCCATCGTTTTTCAAGAGCTACAGATCAAGGCCTATTCTCTCTGCGCTGCTTGCACTTGGATGGAGTCAGTCAGTTTGACGAGTTCCGTGGTAAGCACACAAGAAAGCACATATTAATAGCTGGGTTATTGAGTATTACAGAACCCCAAATATCTTGATTCAAGGAAGGATTCTCTTTCAGAAAAGGCCAGTTATTTCTGTACTGTTATACTGTAAACATAGATACAGTATATGCAGTGTATATGTATATGTGGCAAGTACCTCAAGCCTCGACACTGGCAACTCAATAAGGCAACTCAATAAGACTCTAAAGGATGGATGGAAACATGGATGGATGAAACCCTCATTGCAGTTACGTCCCTCAACAGTTCCTCTATTGTGGAAAGAGCATTCGTTCTTCTATTATGTTTGAACTGACAAATTGTAGAACAACGCTATAAACACTGATGAAGAGGGAAAAAGTACTCCATCTACACTGACATGAATTTGAAGCTGGGTATTTTTACATTTTTGGTGTTTCCGTTGAATTTTCTGCAATGGCGTGTTGTTCCCCCCGAATGGCATTGGCACTGCTCTGCACCTTGAGTCCATGAAATGTGGAGTAAATTATCTTGCGCTAACAGAAGTGGGTGTTATTGCATGGTGTATTACACTCTATTAAGATTTAATAATGCCAGTCAAGTTAAGTCCAACATCAAGTCCTAGAGGGTGGTATAGTCAAAGCAGATTGTTATAGTGATAGTAGGGCAAGGTGGTAAAGGTCAGGGTGGGCCAGTAAACTGATCCTAGAATCATGACTTCACGACTTCACCTGGGAGTATTTTCTTCTCCCAGCGTGTAGGAAGTCATCAGCCTCTCGTTGATTTTTCAATTTAAATTGCGTTCACTTTTTGTTTTGAAAGTAGCTTTCCGTGCTGCATTTACTACTGTATAACCTGTATTCAGCTGTCTTGTGGTTTTAGTTGCTCAGCTGCAGACTGTGGGCCCACTCCTCTGGATGCACAATTTGGATGATTAGCATTTATCAAGTGGTATGTTAAGATCAAAAAGCATTATCTTATGTGCTATCATACAGGATTGAGGACCTCCTGTAAAGTAACGTGTAGCTTTAGCCTGAACACCTTTCAACTACTATACCTGCCCCAACCCAAATAGCAGAGTACTTCACGTTAGTGATTATAGCATGAAAACGGACACCTTTCAACGGCTACACTCAGCATCAAAGGCCAAGGCAGCCCACTCTGGTTACTTTCTGTTTAACTTTCCAACCAGTTTGTCACCACAGTGATTCATGCTTTTCATGCTGAAAGAGGTTCTTGTTGTGCTGCCTGCCAGTGAAATATTGCAAAAGTTCAATCACGTTGCCCCTGGGCTCATTGCACAAGAATGGATGTAAGTACAGGGGGCAGGTGAACCTCTCACTGTCCAAGGAATGTTGCTGTGTATTATTCCATACCCAACACTAAAAGCCTAGATCAGTATCTGATCTATGGTCCAGATTAAATGATACACAAGCAATGCCAGTGACAAACAAGTGGAGTGTCAGTTCTCGCCAGCCGTGTGTTAACGACCGGTAGAGAAGCAGGCTGCTCTGCTCTCTGACCTACATTGCCTCTTTGCTCGCTGCACACCTTTAACTCAGCAGCCTGCAGGAGACAGGCGGTGAGTTATCAGCCCCCCCCCGTCTGACTTCATGAGTAAAACTCGGACGGAGAGAGCACTCCAAGGCACCACGGATGGTGGGCAAGCGGCATGAGAAATCGCCTACAAGGTCCCGACCGCTTGGTTACTAAGCGAAGGGGGGTGGGGGGGTGGGGGGGGGAGTGTATGTTGGGGGGCGCTTTTAGAAGAGAAAAAAACAAGCTGATGGTGGAATGTGAGGAGGTGACTGGTGGAGGGGGGGGGGGGGGCTGGCATGCCAATCTCTATTCTCCCCCTCCCCCTAGGCGTGTACGGTATCCTCTCCCAAAGAGGCACCTCCAGGGGGGTTTGGGTTGGGAGAGTTTTCCGAATTTTTTTTGGGGGGGGGCACTGTGCAGCCACCCACTGGCCCAGGCGAAACACACGTCTAACCAAATAAAAGATGTGTAAGTCAGCAGGTTCATTGAAAGGCACTTGACTGGAAAGGGCTCCTGGACAGGCATGTACTTGATCAGGAGCCGAAGATGCAGCAGAAATCCCTAAACAGCTCCCTCAGACGTGTCTGACAGTGTAGGGTGTTTTTTTCTCTCTCTCTACAGACAGGACGCAGAATGAAATCTAAGATTATACAGGTGCCTTGAAAGCAAAACGGATAGAATTGTCAATTCTGTGATCAAGAAGGTTTAATTTCCTTTTTTTGATGTCATAGGCTTGATAGAATATCTTCTTGGTCTTTACTGTTTACACAACGTCCAAAGACGTACTGTGGACAGTACATGCATACTACAGCACTGCATAATATCTTTTCTCATTAACATTTAGCTGTTTTGTACTAGAGCATACAGGGTAGAATGAATTACATGATTTTCAAGCCAAGATATGCTTTTTGGTCCATGGCCTACGTTTTGTAACGTTTCCTGTAATTTTCTTAATCTGATCTAATACTTTCAGTTACAAATAGGGATGGGAATCTAGAACCGGTTCCAGTTGAAAACCGGTAACAAATTGTTTGATGCATCGGAATCGTATGCCTCCGATGTTATCGATTCCTCTTATCAATGCCGGCATGTTTTGCGGATGCCCTGACAGTTGTCCGAGCATCTGAACATTCCAATCTAAAAATGTCAGAGCAAGTTGTTGCAAAATGTTATGGTTGCGGCTTGATAGGTACTCTGGAGAGTATTATTCAACACACATCTATGTGTAACAAAACAGGTAATAATCATGTTTATACATGAATGAATTTTAAAAGATGGAAATAGCAACATTAGGTAATGAGTATCTACTGTCAACGTCACTAAAGTTAGCAACAGAAAGCTAGCTAACGTCAATGTTAATGTTACCACGATAATGTAAAATTGTTGGCCGCCAGCGATGGTAATGTTATCGTTGTTGTCCGCCATGTTTACAGTTAGTTTGTAAAGACTTTTAACTGACCGTAATTTAACTGATTCCAGAGCGCTCTATGACTTTGAAACCAGAGCAGATTTACAGAGTGTATTTCCGAACGTATTACCGAATATGTATATATTATTAAGCCTCGTCTTTTGATGTGCTTGCTGCTTAAAGTACAACCGTTTATGCTACCAAGCTTTCACTTTTCTTCCATCTATCTATCTATCTATCTATCTATCTATCTATCTATCTCTCTCTCTCTCTCTCTCTCTCTCTCTCTCTCTCTCTCTCTCTCTCTCTCTCTATCTATCTATCTATCTGTGTAGACTGACTCCACTTAAAGAAAGTTTCATACAATTTTTTGCTTTACTTGAATTTGCATGAAATCCTATTCATGCCTGTACTGCAGCGTACACAGCCTAAACATCTAAACCTATTAACTTCAAATCAACTTTTAAATGCCTAGACTTTTGTAACTTGAGTTGCTTGAAACAATATTTGTCATACCATTTATACTTTTTGAGTCATACTTAAATTTGCCTGAAATTCCTATGGCCATTGCTCTGAATTTGGACATTTCTAAATGTATCCACTTTTTTATATTTATTATTATTATTTTAAGCTTCACAGTGTAATTCAACTTTAAAATGCATTGACCGACTCCAATTAAATAGCTTCCATTCAGAGTTTTCATAGTATTTAGACTTTTTAAACTTAAAGCCTTTTTAAGCGTTATGAATTAAAATGGTTTCTATGAGGATCATTGGGTTCCGATGATACATTTTATAATGCATCTCCTCTTTCATCTTTTAAACTTGACAACTCAAAACCACTTTATGTGCACCCACTGACCCTACTCAAAGAACTTCTATACAGATTGTTGATGCTATTTAGACTTTTTAAACATTAAGCATATTTACGCACACAAACTCTCTCTCCCTCTCTCTCTCTCTCTCTCTCTCTCTCTCTCTCTCTCTCTCTCTCTCTCTCTCTCTCTCTCTCTCTCTCTCTCTCTCTCTCTCAATCAATCAATCAATCTATCTATCTATCTATTTATCTATCAGACTATATAGTCAAACCATCTTTTAACTTTTATCAACTACCAAAATAAGACTTTCCAAATCCACAAAGTTTCTTCAGGAACTTCGGTATCACATAATATGTGGTTAAACTGTATCCATGCAGTATCTAAATTAAATCTGTATAAATGACTATCCTCAGTAACCTAACATTGTATTTAAATACATCTCGAGATTTGTACATCTGGTTTAATTTAAGCATGTATTGTGTTCTTTTCCCCAATTTGACTAAATTAAAGGAAAGGCATTTTGAAATATTAATTAACTCCAGCTGAAGGCTTTCAGAAACCCCAACTTTCTTCTCAGAAGTAGTTGGATAGAGACATTGAAAAAGGAATGTCCCATTCAAATGTGTAAAGAAAAATCTCTCTTTTTACTATCAATGTGAACAAAGAAATTGTCAAAATTAGTCAATAATCTATGTTAGGAATGAATGAATCACACAGGATAGAGGTAATTGTTTCCTTATTGAGCATTCTTTACTCTTTATATTTGTCCCCTAACATGACTGGTGAGTGAAACAAAATGATACATACACGCAAAAATAATGATTGTATGCCCTTCAGATTGCAAAAGCCTCTGAAGTCTCCTTTGTTTAATATAGAGAGTAAAAACACATCTACAAACATTTTTTTTTGAAGAGCACAGAAGTGGGTGCTTTTCAAACTGTTTTTCAAACTCTCCCAAAATATCACCAATCACCTAAGCAGCAAGCCGAAAATCCTAGAAAGGCCTTTTTTTCATGCTTCACCAGTCTCCCTTTCCCTGTCTTGTTGGCTACACTCCTCGTGAGCTAAATTATCGCAATCAAAGCAGATATGCTATCATGCACTTGTGTGTGTGTTAGCATAGATAGATATACGGTCGTTATTGATTTAACGTTCAGCATGCCCAGCACCCAGAAAAAACAGATAGCCAAGGAGCTCATGTGGATAACCCTACTGTATGTAAATGATGCGTGGTGCATTGTGCTATGCGTGGGCAGTGCGGAATAAAAGGCCAATTTTCTCGAGTTATCGTGGTGTGGGTAGGCCTAATCCTCGGCCCTCTTCCCAGGCGGTCCAGAGAAAACAGAGTGGGGACGGATCCCTTCTGATCTTTTTTGGCATTATCAGGTAGTGAGTAGGCTCTGGGCTCCACGACAGAATGTGGGCTGTGTAGTTAGTCCCCAGGTCTGGCTAGAGGTCAGCTTTCCCGCCCCCGTCTCTCTGACAGTGGACAGTGATTCCCGTACTATTTCTTTTGCTAGACGGAGGCCCTTCCTTCTGAAGGGGGGGGAAACAGTGGTGTCTGGTCCTCATGACTGGGTCAGTTTCTCTCTCTCTCTCTTTCTCCCTCTCCCTCTCTCTCAGACAAGGCAGGGTGCCCTCTCCCTCTCTCTCAGACAAGGCAGGGTGCCCTCTCCCTCTCTCTCAGACAAGGCAGGGTGCCCTCTCCCTCTCTCTCAGACAAGGCAGGGTGCCCTCTCCCTCTCTCTCAGACAAGGCAGGGTGCCCTCTCCCCCTACAGATTTGTCTGCTGACATGGCCTGGGCGTCCCCTCCTGCCTCGCGGGGGCCAGTGCTGTGCCGCAGCGCACGGTGTTATCGGCAGGATCTGCGTTGTGTCCGTCTGTGTCCGCCTGGCCCACTAGACGCGGGGGAACAGGATGTGAGAGGATCAACTGTAATCTCAAAGCGCGCTTTGTTCAACACAATCCCAGCACTAACTGTATTCTCTACACGCCGGGTGGCACTGGACATTTACTGGACATTTGCCAACCATCACGGCACTATTGGAGCTATTCAAGATAGTTGAGATAGAGACTGACATTTGGAGGAGGAGGAGGAGGAGGAAGAGAAAGAGGAAAATGTTAAGTGGAGCCTTAAGATCAAGATCATGACTATGGGAATGTAGAAGTTTTGCATGTTAAGAACTTGAGAACAATCAAATAACATCTGGTGTTCAAGTGAACGGATGAATAGATTCTTGTGATATCTACTGTTGTGTAGGTGTGTTGCCTTGGTAGGTCGTTAAGCGTTGTTGTAAAAAATGACCTGGAAATAAGATGTTGAGAATTTACACTGAGGAAAACCTCATACATTCGTCAGATGAAACTTGTCTTCCACTGTGTATTAGAATTGAACAGGTGAGGTTCTGAACTGCCCTCATGAAAGGATATTAGCTTTGATATACGTTTTGGCTTGTTTTGACAGCCTCAACATTTTGTCAGAAGCTTTTTCTCCACCTCAGGGGAATGGGAGAAGTACATACATGTATTTGTACGTTTTTATCAACAACACAATGTTCTAGGCCTTGAAGGCAGCTTAGTTAGTTCTCTAGCTAAACCTCTGAAGTTCAGACACCCTCATTTTAATACTCTATGAAAGCCCATAGGTCACAAACTGCAGAGTGTAAACAACATCATCATGGTGGCTAATTAACAGTAAAGTCCTGTAAATGACTCTAAATAACCTTACTTGCAAGCTTAGTAAACCTTGGGCCGAATCAGAACCCATTTGTTGTTGTTAGCTACTGCTCCGGTTTACTTTTGCTAGCCATCATAACAGTGACGTCTGTCTCCAAAAACGACAAATGTCTCCAGTTGTGTTTACATTCTGCAGTTTGTGGCATATCGACTTTCATAGCGTATTCTGATGTATTCTATTCTCCTCCTCACCATCATAATGTATCAAACTTGATACTTACAGTGTACACACAGCCTGCCCAAGTGTGTTACATGCACAGCACTACACTACCCTGCTCTACAATGTGAGTGCATTGAGTATGTAGTTCTGGTAAAACAATATTATTTTATTATACAGGAACATAGCTGCGCTAATTCCTCTAGCTGCAAACCTCACGGACCACAACTTTGTCTATAATTTACTCCGAGCATATATGTTCATAGCAACGGTACATAAAGCGGAACGGAAAACAGTAGTAGAGAGAACTCAGCGATTGGTATACAAAGCAGGGGTTTTCCTCTTTTTTTCTCTGGAGGGGCCCTGGAGACAGTTCCAGCAGTAGCACCACAAACCTGGGTGCCTGTTTTTTTTGTCTTTCTTTTTTCCTGGTTCACTGTGTTGTTTTGGGATTTGGAAATGTCATTTTTTTTGTACGTAGAGAATACGTTTGTACGTCTGAAAAAGTGCTTTGATTATCAATACAAACAGTTATAAAAAACAGCAGTCTTTGGATACAGTATTACTGCAGTATGATCTATCTGGCATTATTAGTCATCAGTATTCAGTAATCAGACGGTTTTTTTCTCAGTTTGATTTGTAGAGCCCAGAGGAGGAGTCTCTCAGAAACTGTCTTAACATGTCTGTGTTTTCCATTGAATTGTGTGTGATTCCGTGGGACTTTTTTTTTAGTTCAACTGAAATGCATTGTCTTTGTCATTGATGCTGTTCAGCTGCAGCGACTCATGACAACCAGCAGGTGCCACTTTTTTCATTGTTCCCAAATGATGCCATTTGAAAATCCTGGAGATTCAATTCCGGATGACTTTAAACTCTCCTATAGAACTGTGCTGTTCAGGTGTGCTGCCTCCGTGCGCCCCGTCTCCCTGGGCTGTGAGTGCATCATGTCCGACACAGAGACACAGAGTCTTTAAGAGGCTTTTCCTTCACTTCTCTCTCTTTTACAGGCTTTACTAGGCTTGTGTGTTAAGGCCACTGGATTGGGGTGTGTGTCTGTGTGTGTGTTTGTGTGTGTGTGTGTGTGTGTGTGTGTGTGTGTGTCTGTGTGTCTGTGTGTGTGTGTGTGCGTGTGTGTATTTTGTGTGTATGTTATTTGTGTGTGTGTGTGTGTGTGTGTGTGTGTGTGTGTGCATGTGTGCATGTGTGTTTGCACGCACTTTGTCTTGGCAGGGTTCCCACCCTGATTCCGGCCCGGACCTGCCCCCCCCCCCTCCCCCTTCTCCCCCCCCCCTCCCTCTTCTCTGTGTGCCCCGCCCAGGGGCAGTGATTAAATCATCCCTGTGCTCTGTGACTCACTGGGACAGCTCTCGGTCTGCTCCCATGCCCTGTCCCTCATCCCTGTTACAGCCCTATCTCACCCTCATCCATGTTACACCCTCATCCCTGTTACAGCCCTGTCTCACCCTCATCCCTGTTACACCCTCATCCCTGTTACAGCCCTGTCTCACCCTCATCCCTGTTACAGCCCTGTCTCACCCTCATCCATGTTACACCCTCATCCCTGTTACAGCCCTGTCTCACCCTCATCCATGTTACACCCTCATCCCTGTTACAGCCCTGTCTCACCCTCATCCCTGTTACAGCCCTGTCTCACCCTCATCCCTGTTACAGCCCTGTCTCACCCTCATCCCTGTTACACCCTCATACCTGTTACAGCTCTGTCTCACCCTCATCCCTGTTACACCCTCATCCCTGTTACAGCCTCATCCCTGTTACAGCCCTATCTCACCCTCATCCCTGTTACAGCCCTATCTCACCCTCATCCCTGTTACAGCCTCATCCCTGTTACAGCCCTATCTCACCCTCATCCCTGTTACAGCCCTATCTCACCCTCATCCCTGTTACAGCCCTGTCTCACCCTCATCCCTGTTACACCCTCATCTCACCCTCATCCCTGTTACAGCCCTGTCTCACCCTCATCCCTGTTACAGCCCTGTCTCACCCTCATCCCTGTTACACCCTCATCTCACCCTCATCCTCATCCCTGTTACACCCTCATCTCACCCTCATCCCTGTTACAGCCCTGTCTCACCCTCATCCCTGTTACACCCTCATCCCTGTTACAGCCTCATCCCTGTTACAGCCCCATGTCACCCTCATCCCTGTTACAGCCCCATGTCACCCTCACCCTCATCCCTGTTACACCCTCATTCCTGTTACAGCCCTATCTCACCCTCATCCCTGTTACAGCCCTATCTCATCCTCATCCTCATCCCTGTTACAGCCCTGTCTCAAACATCCAGGCTCAACAGAGCAGGCTTCCATAATAAACAAAGGGTTAACTACCTCACAATGTGTTTGTAGTGGCCATATACTGTCCAGACACATTAGCAACCTGGAAGTAAACATGTCCCTTGACCTAAAGGGGGAACGAGCCGTGTCGTTTTCAGAGCGCTCGTAACCGTAAGCCTCGTCTGCGGTTTCTACGGCAACTCTCTCCAATGTGCGAGTGTCCTTTCTGTGTCCTTATTTCCTCCCCCCGTCAGCAACATCAACAAAGTTGTTGCCGTGACGGCCCGAGGCCAGACAGGGTTCACCAGGGTTCACCAGGAGTGTGTCAGCTAGCAAGCGAGGCTAGCCACTGGCTGTACTCTCTCAGGTTGTAAATCTCCGGTGCTGTGTCATGTGACATTTGTTTAGTGGTGCGTTCGCCTCCGGTTTAAACACAGTTTGTCGTAAAAAGCGGCAGGCCACCACATCCAAAAATGTTTGGGTCGTCGTTTTGGAAGGGCGAAAAACATGACAGACGTTTGCTGTTTTGGCTCCGCTAGGAGGAGGCGACCCAGCGGTGAGCAGATGCGAAGGCCATACATAACACAACTCACGCAACACGCCCACTCTCTGGGTATATTCCTCCGTATTACGGGGCGTAGCGAGAGATCCCACATGCCCACAGGAGTACGACCGAGTACCTGCTCTCTCGGCGAAGCCAGCTTTGTGCCTTCCTCCTCTCCCCTTCCTTCTTCTCCATCTTGGACACTGTCACAGACACTTGCCACTGAACTCCATTAGACATCTGGTTTAATATCCCCCCCCCCCCACACACACCCCCCCCTATTCTTCTTCTCCCTCGGACCTCTACCAAGTTCATTGAGGTTTTTCTGGTCAGTCCAATTTTCCACTGGCAGTGCACAAGGCTACCCCAGGGTGGTTCCTTCTGGAGTCTTGTCAGGACTCTGAGGCCTCGAGCCTCTTTAAGACTTTTTTTTTCCTCCTCAGTATTTCATCGACCACATGCCTGTTCAGCAAGCAAGCAGGGCCTCCCCAAGGACATCAGTGTTCATCCCATACACACTGTAGTGTACACAGTACACACACAGCATCCAACCTAACACCCACTAACACAGCCGTAAGGCAAAAACAGAACCCTTTGACGTCAGAGGCACCGAAAAAATGGGTTCTAAAAAGTTCCTCTTACAAGGGACTCTCTTAGTTCCTCCTTAGAGTCCTTTTTGGTTTTGCTTTTTTTTTTGTTGAAGATATCTTTTTGGATATACCGTCGAACATCTCAAGTATCAGAAGCTTCAGACACTTCAGACAGACACACGATCATACAGTACAGTATATCCCTTGCTGATACAGGATTGAACATCTCCCAATCCTGCATCCGTCACCTCAATCTCAAGTCACACATCATCAAACATGCTAACTATGCATGGTCTTATCATGCCCAGGATCTCCATCCTGCAGTAACACATGGGTCCGGTTCATGGAAACCAATGGTGTGTAGGAAAGAGAGGGAGGCGTTCATTCAAGATTCCCCCCCCCCCCCCACCACCACCACCACCATTGCAGTTGGGATCGTTTGCATGAGACCGAAGCGGGTGCTTTCCTTCGATAGGCTGGGTTCTGTAGTTTGCTCTCATTACGACCATGCTAAGGGTTGGCAGTGCCAGGGCCCAACAGGGGGTAACATCCAGTACCAGCCCCATTATCATCATTATTTTCCCCATGAGCAGCTCTCGTGCAGGCTCAATGGACCCAGAAACAGGCCCACATCTATGGCACAGGGAACCTCCCTTTCCCTGGAAACTGCTGCCTCTATCCTGTTTTTACCATTACACTGCCGCTCTGTGTGTGTGCCCATGCATGTGTGTGTGCGTGTGTGTGTATGTGTGTGTGTGTGTGTGTGTGTGTGGGCATTTGTGTGTGAGTGTATGTGTGTGTGTGTGGGCATTCATTTGTGTGTGTGTGTGTGTGTGTGTGTGTGTGTATGGGGGGGGGCATTTGTGTGTGTGTGTGTGTGTGTGTGTGTGTGGGTGTATATGTGTGTGTGTGTGTGTGTGTGTGTGTGTGTATGGGGGGGGGCATTTGTGTGTGTGTGTGTGTGTGTGTGTGTGTGGGTGTGTGTGTGTGGTTGTATGTGTGTGTGTGTGTGTGTGTGTGTGTGTGTGTGTCTGAGGTGGGGGTTGCTGCTGAAAGTTTCTGGTTCTTGGTAACCAGGAAGCTGAGCGGTTGTGAGTCAGGCCTCAGCAGGCAGCAGTGGCCAGGGCATTAGGAGCTGCACAGCATACAGCAGTCATGGCCAGGCGAGGCTCCAGATCCCACTACCAGCCTCCACTGCATGTGACCACAGTGTTTGGGCCTGTAAAAGACGTAAAATAAGCAGTGATTTTACGTCTAGTAACTCTCAAAATTGTTAAATATTTATTTGGTTAGGCCCAGTAACTTATAACTTGTCACGATTGAGGTATTTTGTGATTTCTTCTGTAATTTGTTCTGCATTTATTGTAGATTTGCTTTTTGCATGTTTCATTCCCTTCCTTTTGGTACATTATGCAGCAAAGTCACCATGTCTAAAGTAATCATATCATTCTTGAAAACTTGAGCAGTTTTTGAACCACACAACTGGCAACATGGCAAATATGAATAAGGAAAAATAAGCACAACTATTCTTCCACCAAAGGCATCTTTTAGCACACTAGTTGTCATATCCCAGCCAAAACATACTCTAAAACATACATAGAGTAGGCCTATGTCGTACGTATATACGTAGAAAACATGCGAAAACAACCCTGCGAAATGCTAGCAGTGCCAAGTAAAGCCTACTGGTTAGCCTAGCCTAGCCTATAGGCTAGCATGAGTTTGACTATGCTCCGAGAGAGGCACTTTCACATTAAGGATGGCCCCCGGAAACACCTAGTCACGTCAGACGTCCCTTTTAAACTGAAACAGCCTTTTAAAGCCAAGCTCACAACTCTCTGACGGTGGGACAGAGGTGGCCAATGCACTCTCTCTGAGGACATTGGAAAATACATTTATGTATACAATCTTGAACATTTAACAGTGTGCAAGTATTGAATATGCATTTTTTTTACCATCTCCTTTGTCACCTCACGTTGTCTGTTTCTCTTAATGTTCGCTGGTTAGCAACTCCATTATATGCAGCATTGATTGAATACTATGTGATTAATACAGTATGTAACTGCATACTCTAGTGATACAACAATCTAGTGATTACAGCATTACTTTACATGTATAATAGAACTAGTGTACTGCACTGTAAAGCCCCATATCCTCCCTACAGTATGGCACTGATGCTGAACTCCAGCTGGAGATAGAAATCACGGCACAAACCCATAGGGATAACCCTGGCTCCCCTCGACTGCCAGCGGCAAGAGGCAGCGAGACCTGCAGACCACAGCTGCTGTAATGTGGGCAGCAGTACAAGGTGCTCTAGGAGAGGAATTCAGCACTTTGGACAGCACCTACGACTACTCTCTCTCTCTCTCCCTCTCTCTCTCTCTCTCTCTCTCTCTCTCTCTCTCTCTCCCTCTCTCTCTCTCTCTCTCTCTCTCTCTCCTCTCTCTCTCTCTCTCTCTCTCTCTCTCTCTCTCTCTCTCTCTCTCTCTCTCTCCCCACTCTGGGGATCACAGCACTGCACACTTGGAGCCTGTGCTGAAGGACTATGTTGTCTACACCATGAGCACATTTAATACCAAGGTGCAGGAGTGATGCAGGAAAGGAAGGGAGGACAGACATGTACGCTGATTTTCATTTGGATTATCAAGTGGATTAAGCATAGCACCTGGAATACTAGGAATGCAATCTCTCTCATGGTATTTGCCTACCATGCAACTGTGTGTGTAACTCCACTGGTTTGAAATGATTTATTTGTGTTACTTAAGGGACACAAAGACACGAATGAACAATAGCAATAATCAACTCTGCTTGTTGAATCTGACCAACTCAATGCAACTCAATAGAGAGTCGATCTGTTATTAGTTTGAAATCAATATTTGACATATGTTTGTGAATTAACCTCCAGAACACCCTAAAGCTTAATAACCTTCTCCACGAGAGAGTTCAAAGCTCTGACAGAAATGTGCAATTGCTGCTCTTAAAATGTTTTTTTTTCATAATATTTATCTGCTCTTATCTCTTGTCTGTTATTTAGTATGTTTTTTACTCGCCAATTCTGTAACTTGTATCTGTACTGGTGTTCCTTCTTGGCCAGGTCTCCCTCGAAAAAGAAAATATTCTTCTCAAGGGACCTCCTGGTGAAATAAAGGTCAAATAAATGTAATAAATAAAGTCCTCCTCTCTGCCCCCCCCCCCCCCCCCACCGTTCTCAGGCAGTCGGGAAGCTGCATTTACGTACGCCATCACGGCGGCCGGAGTAGCCCACGCCATCACGCAAGCCTGCAGCCAGGGCAACCTGAGCCAGTGTGGGTGCGACCGGGAGAAGCAAGGCTACTACAACCAGGAGGAAGGCTGGAAGTGGGGTGGCTGCTCGGCAGACATCAAGTACGGCATTGAGTTCTCCCGGAGGTTCGTGGACGCCCGGGAGATCAAGAAGACCCCGCGGAGGCTGATGAACCTGCACAACAATGAAGCAGGAAGAAAGGTAATCTGTCTGGTTGTAGTAGATAAAAGTGTCATTTGTCTCGTCTTGATAAGTATGTAACTGTTCATTTAGACAGCTGAACTCAGACATTCTGTCTGACAATGTGTGTTGTCTATGGAGCAGAAGACTGTGTGTGTGTGCGTGTGTGTGAGTGTGTGCGCGTGTGTGTGTGTGTGTGTGTGTGTGTGAAGCACACTGTGCTGTGTGAGGTGAACCAAATAAAGAGAGGAAACCTCCAGTGATGTGGTGACGAGGCGCTGTGATTGGGTGACGTGCTGATTGATCGATCTCAGTTAGCCTCTCGGCAGCTTGTTTCGCTTTAGCCAATTACTGTCTATTTTTCCACCATAATGGGGTGTCCTTTTTTTTCCCTTTTTTTTTTTTTTTAAAGCAGTGATTTGGCACACCGTGCCTTGGCCATGTTTGTTTGCTATTAGTCATCCCAGATCACAGAACAACATGAACCATAGCAGAGAGAGAGTGAGCCTCTACTTCACTGGAGTTCTGGTGACAAATGGATCTAATTAATAGCCCAGGGGTTTTATTGTGTGCACTGGGAAAGCGCCCCGAACAGCGGTTGCCAGATGGAAGCCTGCCACACCCCCCCCCCCCCCCCCTCCCCCCCCCTCCCCCCCCCGAGTCCTTTCATGGAATTATGAAGTGTAAAGTCAGGAACAGGATATTATTGCAGTTCCTCTCTGCCGTACCAAAACACAGCGTTGCCATTTGACTGCGCCCATTCAGTTTCTGAAAAGCAGGACGACAATGGGTGGTGTTAATTCTGCAGACTGATACGTGGGCACTGGAATTACAGATGACCCGTCTGGGTCCAGGGGCTGGCAGACGTTTTTGATTTGGAGGCTGGATTCAATCAAACTCACACTGTGGAAACTGGCATCGCGGAGCATAACAGCACATTTATAGTTCAGCGATTAATCAGACAAGTTTGTTTACTCTTTATTACTAACCTCACTATACTTTAATACTTCGATTTTTTTTAAGTACAGGGACACTACCTTTTCCACATTGTGTGTCTTACAAGTTGAATATTATGAGATTGTTGAATTTGAGGTTTTGTGACTATACGTAACTACCACCGCAAACATCCCTCTGCATCGAAATCATTCAGACATGCTGCAGGCCGCCAGCTCTGAACGGCCAAATAAATATAGAGAATTGTGTCTCTTTCATCTCGGGATAACAAGTGATCTTTAGAGGGAATCAGGTCCTATTGGACTAATTGGTTGCAGACAAGCAACTTTGATGGACACAGTGTAAGTAAATGTTTCCAACCCTTCATCAGTCCGTCATATTCTTCACACAGAACAGTCGTTGGAGTTTGTGAGATACATTTTTGGAAATCCACATCCTGGATTCTGAATCAACATCTGAGACCCTCATCCTCTTTTATCTGCTAAATATCCTTTCAATCAAAAGTCTGGAGATGAGGCGCTCCAATAGCATCTATATAGCAATGTACTGTAGGAATAACACCCAATGTATCGATGAAAAACATTGTGTACTTTGTGTACATTGTGTACATTGTGTAACTGTAAGTGTTTGATAGAAATGATGACTAGCGCTGCTGGCAAGGCTAAGTGCCAGGAAAAAAGCTGCACTGGAAAGATGCCCTGCCAACAAAACTGAACATCTTATACAACAAATACTGTACATGCTTGCGTCGTTCTTACAAGTAGAAGTATCCAATTATGTTAAAGGACTCGTGTTAGGCTTACTACAGAAGTGTTAATGTAACCCATTCACATGCTGAAACCTGTATTTTTTCCTCCATTACCCTGCTAATTTTATTGTACTAGTCTATCTGGAACGTTCACTTTAGTGAGAAAGTACAGCTTTAAGTCAGGGGTACAGTACAAGGATTGACTCAGGATTGACTCAGTCCTGACACCACTGCTGTGGACCCAGACAATATTTCCCAGATGCCCCGGGAGTAGGCATGTAAGACACTGTGTGCCACATGTTTAAGATGAGCTGGGAAGAAAACTAATTAGATTAGATTAGATTCAACTAGTAGTACTAGAGTACAAGTACTAGACAACAAAATGCAGTAACTACCGGTATGTTAAACTATGTTATGTTATGTTTCAAAGAACTGCTTTCTAGACATGACTATTGTTGTACTGTCTCTTATGAGAAGGTTTCTTTGTGTGCAACATTCTTACTTCCTTTTATTATTCAAACTATATGTTTTTTTGTAGTTAATGGACCCCTATGCAACCTGACTGGGATTGAACAAGGCTGTCTCAATTTGCCCCCACCTTAACCGATAACGTTAAGCCTACTGTAGGTATTTAGCTCGGGGAGCTAATGTAAAGCAAGTGTTTAGGTCTCAGGTGAGGCTACTCATTGCAGGAGTGCGTCCAAACCACCTCCGCAACACACACACACTCTGAACCAGACGCAAACGGTTAATGGTCATCCGTCGGGTATGTCTGCGCAACATATCTGCAACGCATTAAATATCTGAATGATCCACATTTAACTCAAGTGTAATGGTGGTATGGTTATATGAGATTTATATTTATTTTCCCCTCCCATTGATGTGGTCACCAGGAAGGTAGGGAGAATTACAGGGTAGAATATTACCAGTAAGTGCATTTTCCCTGTTTTTGACATATAGCTGGCATCTGTGTCCTTCGTAGAATGTCAGATATGCTGGGGCTCGGTCCACTTCACAGGGAACTTTCATTCGGAGCCCTAGAAAGAATGCCTATGACCCTCAGACGTAAATGCTTGTGGCACAATATGCAGAACAAACAAGCCTCCAGTACAAACACCCACTTCCTAGAACGCCAAGTGTGAATGCAGATCAAAAACACATCCATGCCATCATTCCATTAACACAATATTAACACAGCACTTTGAAATCAAAACAAAATGTCTTGAAAGTCAACGGGTCTGTCACAGTGAACATCCGTTTCCACTTAGCGAACTCCTCAAAACAAAGACTGCATTCACCAACCCATCTGTTCCATCCTCTTGGTTATTCATTAATAAGCCCCCGATATTCAATTCAAATAAATATGTCCTCTTCACTCAAAATATCTCTTTGTCTCTCTCTCTTGAGGATGTATATGTAGCGCTGAAGAGAAAACAAACTAGGAAAAGCATCGGTGTGACGCCGATGCTATACCAGAGAGCAGAAGGATCGACAGAGTGATCCAAACATCTGTTCAATCAAAGAAAAATAGCAACAATATGCCACACAAGTTAGACCTCCATAAAGATGACACTACACATACTAAGATGTTAGCAAGCATCACAAAAGCCCTAGACAATTTTGGTAATTTGATCTATGCAAGAACAATCTTGGATAGCTTCACTGTTTTGTATTCTCTAAGTTTACAGGCAAACATCTTATGGCCATGATTCTTATCCAGGTGTGTCCTTTTAAAGACTCCAGATAACTTTGGAGCAGTCTTATGAATTTAAGAGTATCATTAAAATGTCTCATAATTTTGATAAGGAACAGTGTCTTTGGCACCCAGCCCAGTGGCAATTGTTTGCAACGGACAAAAAGCCATTTTAAAAAGCCATTTCATCATATTGTGTTGGAAAATGGTAATTCTGAGATGGTAAGTCATTTGTTAACTCGATAGGTAATTAAGTACGACCATGTTTTCAGAAATTTGCAAACCCCCCCCACCCCCGGCTTGGTGTTGACTAAAGTTTGGTCTAGAGCAGCCCTGACCTAGGAACAACTCTTCTCACTGACCTCTCGTTGACATACAATTTTTCCTACAGTCTTTCCAGGAAAGAGCAGGAGAGCTGGGAACCTGTCCTCCTTTGCTTTGGGAAACTCTCTCTTACACTCTCTCTACACATTTCAGGTCATCCCTTTCCTTATGTAACCTAACCCCCCCCTCCCCCCCCCTCTCTCTCTCCCTCTGTCCCCATGCAGGTTCTGGAGGAAAGGATGAAGCTGGAGTGTAAGTGCCACGGTGTCTCGGGCTCCTGCACCACCAAGACCTGCTGGACTACACTTCCCAAGTTCCGGGAAATTGGCTACATGCTGAAGGACAAGTACAACGAGGCGGTTCACGTGGAGGTGGTCCGGGCCAGCCGACTACGTCAACCCACCTTCCTCAAGGTGAAGAAGACCCAGGGCTACCGCAAGCCCATGGAGACGGACCTGGTGTATATCGAGAGGTCGCCCAACTACTGTGAGGAGGACACCACCACAGGAAGCGTGGGCACCCAGGGGCGGCTGTGCAACCGCACCTCGCCCCACACGGACGGCTGCGACCTCATGTGCTGTGGCCGGGGCTACAACACGCACCAGTACACCAAAGTGTGGCAGTGCAACTGTAAGTTCCAATGGTGCTGCTTCGTCAAGTGCAACACATGCAGCGAGAGGACGGAGGTGTTTACCTGCAAATAAAAGGGTACGCGGAACACGATGATGATGATGATGATGATGATGATGATGAAGGTGGAGGGGCGCAGGACTAGCAGGATGAGGAAGACATAAGAGAGAGAGAGAGAGAGAGAGAGAGAGAGAGAGAGAGAGAGAGAGAGAGAGAGAAAAGAAGACGTGTCTTGGAACAGAGAGATTGGAAAGAAAGGAATGGAATTTACACTATCAGCTCTTCATGGCATCGTTTTGCACAGCAGAATCTATATTTGCTTTTAAGAAAGTAAAGGCTAAATATTAATAGGTAATAACCCCAGATCTTGACTGAGACTGAATAATGTGTGCTCATGTACTGATGTATTCAAGGTGATTCTAACTTGGGACTACAGGAAACGAATGGTGCCCTGGAACGGGAACTGTGCATTGCACTCTGGGATTTGTAGTTCTTTAGTTTCACGGGAGGCTTACACATGGAAAAAGAAAGACAGAGAGAGACTCTTGGGATATGGACGACGAAAAAATGACAGTAACTGTTTAGGGCGACTGGTTTAAGAGTCCTCCTCCTATGTCTTCTAGTAAAACTCTTTGGAGTTTTCTTTTCTTTTTCCACAGAGGAAAACAGAGGTGAATATTTGACACCCCCCAAAGTGGGGGTGTCTTTTTTGGGAGAACTGTGTAGAAATTAAAGAACGCTGTGTAAGCGTGGTGCCTTGGGGCGCACCGAAAGCTGAGTAGAGACATCTCTACAGTAAGCCCTCTGCTGCCAACTGGAATACGGTGGGGTATGTTAGTTTTCCAGTCACACTGGAGCTGTCTGTTTGAACACTGAAAATAAATTGTTTATTTATGTTATAGTATCTTAAAACGAAGCACTAACGGGTAGAAATGTCTTTTTTTGTACTAAGTGTAAAAAATACTTTTTAGAAACTCTGACTGAAGATGCGTGTCTTTTAGAAAATGCCCCCCCCCCCCCACCCCTGTTCCCTACAGATTCCCCTTTTCTAAAATGGTTTCATTGCTACTGGTGTGTTGACTACAAAAACAACAACATTACAGTGTATTTCACATTCAATCACATTGGTTCTATTTTGCTGTAGCATAGCTTTTGTTTGCAGTCATTTATGCATCAGACAGTCAACCCCTGTCTGGACTCTTTAGCATTTTCAACCATAGACAGTAGCAAGAGAACTCCTTCTTAACCGCAAAATCCTTCCTCAATTCATTAAACGTGAAATTGATATGTTGCTGGATGTGTTGTCGAGTGCTGCACTGATATTGTTTTCTATTCAGATACGACTCAAATGAAATTAAATAAACTCCCATTTGACTGAGTTTTGAAATTCATTGTAAGAAAAACAAGAGTGAAAATCAGAGTGAGTTGCAACGTCTCTCTTCATTTCTCCGCTGCATGGCATCTGAATAGCTGTGGTCTCTTGTACTCTTTAGTTGTAGGTTGTACCCATGGTTATACTGTACCAACATGTCCTGTCACAGTACATAGAGCATTGGTACTATCACATGCTCATAACCAGAAACAAGATCAATGGAGAAGTGGAAGAGATATAGGGCCCTATTATGCACTTCATAAGTCTTAAGCAATAAGACGAGGCGGTAGATCTAAACTTAAGACGTGGAGGCGTGGTCAAGGCCACTTTGCTATTATGCGTGCGGTAGTGGGCGCCTAAAACCCGGCGCTAAGCCCAGAAATTAGTCATGGGTGTGTTTTGGGCGTCTTCTCAATCAACCCAATCAGCGTGCCAGGTGCCATTCCCTTTAAGAACCGGCTGCGTTGAGTCTTTAGCGCTATGCTATTATGGAAGTCCTAAGAAGGAGGTCAGCGCGCTTCTCTGCAGAAGAAAGTAACAAGCTCGTGCATGAGGTCAAGGCTCGTCAGTTCGCAATCTTTGGAACGGTGCGAAATCCTCCCCGAGCCGAGGTGGTGAAACAGGCGTGGGAAGAAGTAGCAGCGGCCGTGTTTGAAAACGTGCATGAAAAGTCTCGGGCCTAAGAACTTTTCAAACCACTTCTTAGTGCTAGGCGCAAAGTCAGATCGCATAATAGCAGGGGCGCCTAACGCACTTCATTAACATATGAACACTCCCACAATGAGTAATATATGCACGGGAGTCTTACGTCTTATGTGTGGGCGCCTAGGGACACCTGCATAATAGCAGTAGCGCGTATGAAGCGCATAATAAGGGTGGCGGTAGGTCTTAACCTGGCGGTGCGTCTTAATTAAGACTTAAGACGGCAAGTTAAGAAGTGCATAATAGGGCCCATACAGTTCAGTACATTGCCAACCGGGCAAAGATGTCAGATAAACGTGAAATTGTTATTGCTATTTGATTTACCACATTTTGAAAACCCATCCTTGATTTTTGGTTTAGATCTAGATTAGATTGAGATGGAACCTTTTTTTTGGTGGTGACTTAAGCAAATTCAAATGTTGACGCATTATTCTCTTTTTTTATTTTATTTTATTTATGCTGAATTAACCAGGAAACAATGTTGACACAACCAATGTTTGCCCGGTGGCTGCGTGTTAATTGTACATTATAATTTTGGCACTTTATATCATAACCAGTCTTTATTCTCATCACCTATTCTTGCTCAAGCTTAATATGTTAATTAAGAAGATATTCCCACTGCTGACGTAGGAAAATATATCTATTATGTTCTTAGAGACACAAGGTTTACTTACATAGGGCCAGTTTCTTTCTGATTTCATTTTCTTGGTTTTTCATTAAATAGATACATTTGTCATGTAGGTTGTACACATTCATTGATACTCAATTTAAGTATGATGAGAATTGTAGCCTAGGTTGCTTTAAGCATCAATAATCATCCAATCGTGCTGTTTGATTTGTAGTGAGGATATCAGTCTACACATAGGTTCTATTCAAATGACACAATGAAATACATCAGTAGTGTAATTACTTTGATAATCTGCTCACTAAATATATCACTATAATGTCATCGGCATATAGAGCAAATGCTTATACAATTAACGTGTTAACATTACCTACCAACATGTGTTCTAAGATTAAAACAATTTCAGCCTCTTGGTTTTTATAGAACCAACAATACCTAGATACAACTTCATACTGTAAACAAGGGGATACAATGATACTCAAAAACAAAAAAACGTATATATAAAATATATATTTTCCCCTTATTTACTGATGAACATAACTGGAGAAAGTTATTATTTTCATATTTCCATTCCGTTAAGAGCATTATCTTAGCTTTTTTTTTTTTTTTTTTTTTTTACAAAGTAATCACAAACCACTATGGCTCAAGAACCCTTGTTGCTTAGTTTACTCCCCAGTGCTGATGCAAGAATGTTGTGTGTCAGTGCTCATCTCCGTTGCCCATGTCAACTGTTCCCCGAAATATCCAAAGCCCTTTTTGGGGCTCGCTCCCTGAAAAGGAACACACTCTTAATACATCTGGCCATTGTGTTTGTAGAGGTTTTGAGCCAATGTCTCCATTAAAAAAAAATGTCCCTTACTCAGAAGTTCCAAACCACCCTTAATACGGCTATTGGCGATGCGAAGGATAGCATAAATCATTAAAAATCATAAATAAATAAATGAAACAGCTTGCTGACTTTGACGCTAATTTGTACACAGCACATGTTCATAATAATCGGAGGTCTTTCTGCCCTGATTATGGCATGCACAAGCACGGAAACAAAAGTCAATTATCCCTCGCAGTGAAAAAGGAGCTTCGTCTCTGAGTCAGCCACATGCAAAGAGTGAGGGGTGTGTTGTTGTTCCTGGGTGACTGACGTTGTCTGGATTGGATCTTTACAACTGAATTGAAGTCAGCGTTAGTCCCCTGTCATGTTTAGTTGGCCTTATTTAGACAAACCAAACCAATTCAACGAAATCAACCTATAATCCAGGTTATTTCTTTTCTTTTCAGTTTCACCGTATGTTGCTGTATTACTTTGTTTCTTGTCAGTATGATGTGTCGTTATTATTGCAGATAAGGTAGCGCCCAAGCGCTTAGGATGCCAGCCTCTATAAATGCTTATGAGACAGCGGTTACTTAATCAACACTCAATCTGCTATCCTTGTTCTCTGTGTTGATCTGCTATCCTTGTTCTCTGTGTTGATCTGCTATCCATGTTCTCTGTGTTGATCTCCTATCCTTGTTCTCTGTGTTGATCTCCTATCCTTGCTCTCTGTGTTGACCTCCTATCCTTGCTCTCTGTGTTGATCTGCTATCCTTGTTCTCTGTGTTGATCTGCTATCCTTGTTCTCTGTGTTGATCTCCTATCCTTGCTCTCTGTGTTGATCTGCTATCCTTGTTCTCTGTGTTGATCTCCTATCCTTGTTCTCTGTGTTGATCTCCTATCCTTGTTCTCTGTGTTGACCTCCTATCCTTGTTCTCTGTGTTGATCTGCTATCCTTGTTCTCTGTGTTGACCTCCTATCCTTGTTCTCTGTGTTGATCTCCTATCCTTGTTCTCTGTGTTGATCTCCTATCCTTGTTCTCTGTGTTGATCTCCTATCCTTGTCTTCTGTGTTGATCTCCTATCCTTGTTCTCTGTGTTGATCTCCTATCCTTGTTCTCTGTGTTGATCTGCTATCCTTGCTCTCTGTGTTGATCTCCTATCCTTGTTCTCTGTGTTGATCTGCTATCCTTGTTCTCTGTGTTGATCTGCTATCCTTGTTCTCTGTGTTGATCTCCTATCCTTGTTCTCCGTGTTGACCTCCTATCCATGTTCTCTGTGTTGATCTGCTATCCTTGTTCTCTGTGTTGATCTCCTATCCTTGTTCTCTGTAATGATCTCCTATCCTTGTTCTCTGTGTTGATCTCCTTTCCATGTTCTCTGTGTTGATCTCCTATCCTTGTTCTCTGTGTTGATCTATCCTTGTTCTCTGTGTTGATCTCCTATCCTTGCTCTCTGTGTTGATCTCCTATCCTTGCTCTCTGTGTTGATCTATCCTTGTTCTCTGTGTTGATCTCCTATCCTTGTTCTCTGTGTTGATCTCCTATCCTTGCTCTCTGTGTTGATCTCCTATCCTTGCTCTCTGTGTTGATCTCCTATCCTTGCTCTCTGTGTTGATCTATCCTTGTTCTCTGTGTTGATCTCCTATCCTTGCTCTCTGTGTTGATCTATCCTTGTTCTCTGTGTTGATCTCCTATCCTTGCTCTCTGTGTTGATCTCCTATCCTTGCTCTCTGTGTTGATCTATCCTTGTTCTCTGTGTTGATCTCCTATCCTTGTTCTCTGTGTTGATCTCCTATCCTTGCTCTCTGTGTTGATCTCCTATCCTTGTTCTCTGTGTTGATCTGCTATCCATGTTCTCTGTGTTGATCTCCTATCCTTGTTCTCTGTGTTGATCTCCTATCCTTGCTCTCTGTAATGATCTCCTATCCTTGCTCTCTGTGTTGGCAGTTGCTCCTAGAGTCAGTAAATGGGAAGTGGACCTCCATGCAAATGACCTGAGCTGAATAGGAAGTGCCTCAGTGTGCCTCTTGTTTCTGGACACACAAACAAGAGTGTCGCTCTTTGTGAAGGTTGTTTTTTAGATGGATGAGATGGCCAGATGGAAAGATGTGCATGTGCAGCCGGAAACAGCAAGTGAATAGAGTGGTTACTGGGGAGAGGAGCTGATTGGGGGAATGTGTGGGGACACTATGTGAGGAAGGAGGCTATAGCCAAGGGGGTCAAGCTAGAGGTTCTGTGAATTTGTGATTTTGTCTTTTTTTATTTTTTATTAACTCATTATTTGGGATTTAGAGAGGTTCTTTGTGTTTTGTACATTTTGACAAATGCATTATCAGATATCAACAGACGAATCTCATACTCATCAAACAAATTCCCTTCTTGATATGCTTATTCATTATAAGAATGCAAAGGTTTAAAGTTATGAAAATGTAGTATGGTGCTCAGTGGAATTTGTAATTTTTTACAGATATTCTACATTACTACAGTCTTCCAAGGTATAACAAGAAAAACTGTTTGATCAGGGTGTCGACAATGATATTGTTTTTATATGACCATGAGTCACAGTCATCATATCTGCAATTATAATAGTTACATGGTTGTTTTGAACTGTGCTGCTTTGGAACAGACAATGCACTTCTATTTGTAATAATTATAGTTACTGTACAAGGGTGGAATTCATAAACCAACAAACAATAAACAGATATTGTCCATTACCATAACACAAAAATCTGCCAATACCAGAGGGACCAATGTTTTTTGAAGCATACATAAACTTTACACATAAATGCTGTATTTCTCAGTAATAACATAAGGAAAAGTGTAAATGGTTGCAGTGTGTTTAATAGACAACATTTCAAATTCATCTATTTTTATAAAGTGGCGCTAACTGTGAAAGAGGGCCATGTTTGGTGGACGCTCCCACTCGTTCTCCTGTATCTGAAAAGCATTACAGGCAGGCACCAGAGCAGAAGTAAGATGTGTTTTGTTAGTTGTCTGAAACCCTGGGGACCGGAACCACATAAGCTCCCCATACTATACCCTGGATTGACCACATACTATACCCTGGATTGAGAAAAAAAAATCCATTCGTTTCTGACAGACAACATTTTGTCATTAAAAAATATGAGATAGAAAAACAGACTTTGCTGTGTGTGTGCCTTCTTCTAAAGCGGCTATTGTTTGGGTGTCAGAATCATTAGTTCATTGGGATATATTCTGCAAGCTAATGCTTCTGGTCTAATTCACACAGGGAGCGACGTGTCTGCGTTTCTAAATCAGGGCCCTGTCAGGAGAGAGAGAGGGTTGCAAGTAACACAGCTTTGAAATGAGTGGGAATGGACCCCCATGTATCTGTAACCTTTTATGATCATGATAACGAGTTTAAAGGGAGGACTAAGATGAGAAGTATGCCTCATGTACACCATTTTGGCAAGAAAAAGTAAGCCGTTAAACAAAGATGAGTCTAAAGCATATGTCTAGAACACTGCCAATTCTCATTTAACCAGTTGTTTGCCCAAAGAGCAACAATTATGAAGAGAGTACAGGAAATTGGATGACCTTTGGTTCTGATCACAATAAGTAGATGTTTTCTTCCTTCTCTGGAGATCTAAACAGCTCAAAACTGAATAAAGTGCCTCCAAAGTATTATCCTCCTTCAAGTTGACGACGTCCTCATTCAAGGCAGCAGAAAATGGGACACCATTACTGCCTAGGGGTCTAATGGGCCGGAGCCAGAGGCACAAGAACCAACTGTCAGTTTGAAGTATCAGATCAGCTCAGAGAGGCCCTATGTAGATCTAGGGTGGCTACGAAAAAAGAAACAAAGAAGTTAGACCCTTGCACAGAACTACTGAAAAACACTAGTCTATAGCAGGGGGTTTCTTTAGCGTTTCCCTTTCACATATCTTAAAGTGACAAAAGCACCATAGATTCCACTAACTTGGCTCAGGGATCTGCCTTCAACCAGTAATTTGTAACTTCAGTGAAACAAGACAAGAACCTTTGGATCAGAGGCTTTGGGTTTAGAGATAAGGCCCAGCTGCAAGAGGGAGAGAGAGAGGCAAGGGTGGCGAAAAATAAATTACGCAAAAAGAGATAGAGTGAATTAAAAATCAAGGAGTCAGGGGTCCCGGTGAGATGACATTTGAGATTAACCAGAGTCCTAGTGAGAAGAAAGGACTGTTGTCTTCCAGACACTGCATATCAATTACAGAATTTCTTAGACACATAAAGACCATGTGTAAAAGTCCCCTGAATGATACATCATTCTGGAACATTCTTTCATGTCGTGTTTGTTATTCAAGGATGTGACAGCTTTGGATGAGGTGATAAGAGTGTGATGGTAGTACTACTGTGCTGAAGAGCTTTTCAGGCTATCGTCAGTACTCGAGTTGTAAAAGAAAATCAGGGGGAATGGTGGATTTTATCATATGGGGACAACTTTTGCATCCCCACAGCGTCAGTGACTTCAGTGTCAGTGACTTGGTAAAAATGTCATTGCATGTGTGCGTGCCCCCTCCCTCGCCCACAGTATTTTACTCAATATGGGCAAAACTAAATGTTGAAATAGCAGTAATACCACGTTCATTGATAAAATGACATAAGGGATGGAAAGGGGGGATGGCAGTTTTAGAAGGGGGATCATTTTGACTGTTTTTATTTCAGGGGGGGATGCCAGCCCCCCTCAACTTGAGTACTGGCTATCGTGGATCAGATTATACCATTATGGGAACTGCTCCAGAATATCCTAATTCTCTTGTTGGCTCATCGACTCTTTTTTTGCCAACTCAATAGGCTCTTAATTTCTAAACGTCTATTGAGTGAACGAAAGTCTGCAACACACAATTAAACATGAAGCGCAACAAAGCCTTTAGCACTTATGAAAAAACCCAAACGTGGTGTTTTATCTGACATTTTAGGTTAGAATGGTGTTTGTTCAACATTTCTTTTATGTTGTTCGGACCGCTTGTCTGATTGAGAGACCGTCATTTGGAGGTTTCACGTCATCTGTTTGATATTAGTGGCGAGGAGCACATGGACATTCAAAAGCAGAGGCCTGAGTGACATCATCAGACCACAAGGCAGAGTGGGGATCGTCAGACCCCAGTCAGAGGCTCCTGAAAACCACCTGACTACTCCTTTAATATCTGCGTTGTTTCATTAATGGCATTATCTCTTCACCTCGGACTTGAAATCTTATAGAGATTTAAATTACCTGAATTAACTTGTTTTTGGGGTAGTGGTGGTCTAGTGGATAGTGAGTTGGACTTGTGATCGGAAGGTTGTGAGTTCAAATCCCGCCTGAAACCACACCACTACTAGTGTGCCCTTGAGTAAGGCACTTAGCCCTCAGTTACTCCAGGGGGAATGTCCCTGTAATTCGTAATTGTAAATCGCTTTGGATTAAAAGCGTCTGCTAAATGGCAAAATTATAAAATTATTTTAAAAACGGTGCCACTCACAGGCCCACAGACATCTGATATTTGACTCTAAATCGATTACAATTCCTACATATGTATTGTTCAGAAAGCTACAGTGTTAAACAATGAATTATTGAACTATTAATTAAGTATTAAGTACAACGCTTATGTATATTTTCATGAATATTACCATAAACAATATGATATTCATGTTTTTTTTTTCATATCAGCTGAGAACAGAATGTGAAATGAGAATATTAACAGAATCAATGTGTTATGAATCTGACTATCTGGGTTAATATACACATTCAAATGATTTACTTACATTTCCCAGAGTGACTGTGTTCGATAATGGATATTTAATAACTATATGTAACAGAAACTGTAAATAACTTCAGATTCACAGATATTAGAGTGAAAGTTATATATACTGTATGGAGACGAGACATAGGCCTAGGGAGTAATGACGCCCAATTTGGCCAGCACACCTGTTTATGTTGGACTGGGTCGGTAAGCGGTGCTCGTAAAATACGAGCGAGGTTAATACTTATGCGGTGACGCCCTCAGGCCCCACAGCTACAGTAAGGACAGCATCAGCAGTCTGAGACGACGGGATGGGTCTAACCCCAGGCAGAGGGGTGTGTGTGCATGTGTGTGTGTGTGTGTGTGTGTGTGCATGTGTGTGTGTGCATGTGTCTGTCTGTCTGACTGACTGACTGACTGGTTGGCTGGCTGACTGTCTGTCTGTCTGACTGGTTGGCTAGTTGGCTGACTGACCGACTGACTGACTAGCTGGATGGCTGGCTGGCTGGCTGACTGGCTGACTGGCTGGCTGGCTGGTTGGCTGGCTGACTGTCTGACTGACTGACTGACTGACTAGCCGGCTGGCTGGATGACTGACTGTCTGTCTGTCTGACTGGTTGGCTGGCTGACTGACTGGCTAGCTGGCTGGCTGGCTGACTGACTGACTGACTAGCTGGCAGGCTGGCTGGCTGACTGACTGGCTGACTGGCTGGCTGGCTAGTTGGCTGGCTGACTGGCTGACTGACTGACTGACTGACTGACTGACTGACTAGCTGGCTGGCTGGCTGACTGACTGACTAGCTCACTAGCTGGCTGGCTGACTGACTAGCTGGCTGGCTGTACCTCTCTGTGTGTTTGCTGTATGAGTATATGTATCTGAATGGCTGTCTGGATGTGTGCATCTCTTCCCTTTGGGAAGTGGGTTTTCACATGGAGACATTGGTGGGGAGAGTTCGAGGACAGCCCACACGCACTTTGTGCTACTTGGTGTCCGGTGGTTGGCTAGGCCACTGCTTCTCCTTGAGGATGTGTCTGTGTGCATGTGTCTGTCTGTCTGCCTGGCTGACTGGCTGGCTGGCTGGCTGGCTGGCTGGCTGGCTGACTGACTGACAGCTGACTGGCTGACTGACTGGCTGACTGGCTAACTGACTGACTGGCTGACTGGCTGACTGGCTGACTGGCTGACTGGCTGACTGGCTGACTGACTGGCTGGCTGGCTGTACCTCTCTGTGTGTTTGCTGTACGAGTATATGTATCAGAATGGCTGTCTGGAAGTGTGCATCTCTTCCCTTTGGGAAGTGGGTTTTCACATGGAGACATTGGTGGGGAGAGTTCGAGGACAGCCCACACGCGCTTTGTGCTGCTTGGTGTCCCGTGGTTGGCTAGGCCACTGCTTCTCCTTGAGGATATTTTCTTTCTTGCGTTTTGTTTTCATTAAGTGAGGTTGGGATTCCAAAAGCAGACTCCACCTAGGGAACACTCAGAGAGACCCTTCGGAGAGAGACCCTTTTCTTAGCACATCAATTGAAACTGGTTCGTCCCAACCCCACCTTCCTCTGAAGGAATACGAGAGGACGGATGCTTTCAAATGGCCAATGGCTGTTTGACCAACAATATCATGTTAAATATTGTGAAACTCTATCGTGAAATTGCCATATTCCATTTACATGATAGAACAGCTGAATTAGGAAGGAGAGTGAGATCAGCTCCACATTCTCTAGCGTTCGCAGACTCCAAACCATAGAAATATAAAAACGCACCACGAAAGTGCTGTGCTCTGAGTGATCTGTTCTGAATTGATAAAACAAAATCAATGTGCTACACAGCTGAGACCACAGAACTCGATACCCCACAGGACATTTGGAAAATATTAGCATTTTCAAAGTATTGGTTTGCTCTCACAGCACGCGAGATGTTGTCAACAAGTTAAGAAATTACTGAAGTGATTTGCTTAACTTTGAAAAGACATTACAGACAAACTGGTTGAGTGGGGCACTTTTCACAATGATTCAACTGGCATTCAGATAGAAGTCTTGCTATGTATAAAGTTAAGCATTCATTCAGAATTTCGGATCTGAAATTGAGGGTATGGTGTTAAATGAACAGTACCTGCCTCATGCCTGGTGCCTGTAGTTGCCATAGACTGTACAGAGAATAAAGACCTGGTTCAATTCCAGTTGTGAAAACCATCCTCCCATGTCTGGCCTTTGTCAAGACTAGTGGTGGAGGTGAGGATTACGGTGGAAGCTACAGATTTGGGTCACTTACTTTAACTAGAACAGTTCAATCCATATCATATGCTTTGGATGGGGATGAACTACTGGAATGTCTCAGAAACACGTTCACATAAACAGCAAAGTTCAACCTAGGGTTATTACAGAAATACTGGATGCTATTTAAATAGTTATAAGAAAAGGAAAACAAATAACTACATAAAATAACAACGATAAGACAAAACACAACAGCAAACTACAGGCACAATAAGCAAAAGCAAAAACATAGAAGGTAAATAAAAAAGACATGTGCGAATAATCAAGCAACTTGTGCAAATGTGTTATTAGTAACATTATAATTAGTAACACTGTCATTGATTCCCTTCCATGAAAGATAAATAACCACACTTCTAGAAACACATCCAACTTATCCTGCAAGTCATATTTAAGCCTCTCCAAGGGCAACACAGACATTATTTGAGTAATCCATAATTGTTCAGTAGGAATGGCATCAGTGTTCCATGAAATTAAAATGCATGAAACCTTTTTTAATTTAATTTGTGATTACTGAGAGTTTGGATTCAAACAGTTGTCTATTTCAGTCAACTGAGAGTGTATGAAAGCTGATATGAGTGAACTTGTCTATCTCCACTGTAGAGGATTGATGGCTAACTCCATCTGTCAGGCGAGCACACCACACCACACCGATGGCAACATCACAGAGAGAGCGGTGGCCCAGTGCTTGTATATTTCAGTCACCATCTGTGTCTCGGGTAAAAATGGGCTAGAACTACATGCCTTTGAATATGTAGGCCATTGGACACAAGCGTCATGTGGTTTTGGAGAAGTAAAAAGGATTGGTTGGGGTTATAATCCGGCCCTCCTCCCAGTTTTTCCCTCTTGTCTTTGCTGGTCCTATTTACCCCATCAGCCCCAACCCTCCAGCACCCAACCCGTAGCCCTCCAGATACCAACCCTCAGTCCCCCACCCTCACAGGATCCTCAACCCCGGGCCCCAGCCCCTCAGCCCCCCTGCCACCCAAAACCCTCCTGCTCCTCAACCCCCCCCCCCCTCCAGCCCCCCTGCCACCCAAAACCCTCCTGCTCCTCAACCCCCCCCCCCCTCCAGCCCCCCTGCCACCCAAAACCTTCCTGCTCCTCAACCCCCCCCCCCCCTCCAGCCCCCCTGCCACCCAAAACCCTCCTGCTCCTCAACCCCCCCCCCCCCCCTCCAGCCCCCCTGCCACCCAAAACCCTCCTGCTCCTCAACCCCCCCTCCCGCCCCCCACCGGTCGTTCCTCTCCCCGCCGCAGTTCCAAACTCCTATTGCCTGATGGATGCACAGAGGTTGCACTGATGATCCACCAGATCCCCTTTGGTCCATCGCTGGTCCTTTGATCAGCTAGTTAAACCTCCCTCCCTCTTCCTCCTCCTCCACTCCTCCCTGGGTGAGTGTGTGGGGGATTGAGTTACTGCTGAGGAGCAGGCTGACATCCTCTGGCAACACGTGTCTTTGTTTAAGGCTCCTCTCTCCCCTGCTAGGCAATCTCTCTTTTTGGCACACAGACACTCCTCTGCCAAGCTCCTCTCTGGGTTCCCTGCCCTGGTTATGAGTGAAGAAGCTCTCGAAAGAGCGGGTATAGTATACTGCACTCTCTGACCCCACCTTGAGCCATGGGTGGGCAACTCTAGGACCAAGACACCTGTTTGACTGCTATGTTGCAAGTGAGCCTAAGAACTTGTTCTACGTTTGACTTCATGGACCCATTCCACACTGATGTTTCTCTTTGAAACTCTCTGATGTTTCAGGTGCTCAGGTGTAATCAGCCATCAGAAGTAAATTAGATGAGCTATACAGTTCACCCTAGAAATATGACAACATTCAATATCACACAAAGGAAGTACACCAAAGGTTGAGTTAGGTGACATCTGGAAATCAGTAGAATTTTACTCTGATACCCTCATACATGAAAACGACTTGTTTGTTTAATCAAACAAACATTCTGTCGGTGAGGGGTTGTAACACCACATGGGCCACATGTGTTTTGTCAAGTCAACTCAAGGAGAAGTGGGTGACTGCATCATTATAGGGTGTTAATGAACTCCTTTGTTCGGAGTTCTCACAACATATCATGTACAAGTAATGCTTGAAGCATATTGTGAAATAAAGTGTTAGAATTCTGAAAGTCAATCGACCGACTAATTGACTTTCAAAAGCTATCTTTGATGTTTTTAATGCATAGTTATCCAGTTTGTTCATTTCAACATCACCGTACCAGTTGTCAGATATATCAATTAGCGGGCTTGGGCTGAAAGCGGGGGGAAATTAATGTGTTTCTAATTTTAATATCTCTGGTTTTCACATGTGTGTATATCTTTCCAAAGAAAACTTCTGCCCTTACATTTCTCAATTTTATTGAGCTGAATTGCAATAAAACAGAATCCACAAATACATAAACGCATTAGACCTCATTGGGAAGTGCCACTAGGTCTCTCTCAGAGCAGCAGTAAAATCCATTTTTAACTCCCACCGGTTCGCTGGCCTGCGACCCACAACTACACCTCTCATCAACCCGGCCATAAAAACCTTCTCCACGGACCATGTGGAAGAAAGACAGTGATGGGACAGACAGACAGACAGACAGACAGACAGACACCCAGCCTGTCCTGTCCCAGTTGTCTGGTTGGCTCTCACTCTGCTTTTCCCATGAGGCCAGGTTTGTGAGGGAGCTGTCAGACAGTGGTTGGAGGGCAGGGCGTGGTGCCTGACCAGTGGGTCTGACCATACACGCGTGCTAGGCTAGCTGAGCCCCATGGGTATATGGGCAAAGACCTGACCCCAAAACCAGTGTCTGTCTACCGGTGACGCGGTGCGGTTCTCGTCGGCAGATGACAGCATGGGTAGAACTCCTTAACACGGACTGACTGGATGTGGCCGAGTTTCCTGGGTGTGCTTGTTGCATCAGAGGTTTGTGATGACTTTGACATCTTTCAGAAATAGGCTTGTCTTACTTTTATACGCCGTAGTTTGTTTAGTTTTTTTATCAGATACAGTGCAGTACAATATGCCAAATTCTCTTAACGACAATCTTATTCACTTTGGTGTTTTAGGACTTTTTGAGACTTCACTCAGTTTTGTGTTAAACCTACTACTTTTGAATCATCTCCCAAATCCTTACCCCTATTATGGGAGATTAACTTTAGACTTCTTTTAGACTTGGTTCAGAAAAGTCCTCCAATTTGGCTAAGGACAAAAACACAAGCGCAACAGGAGCTGGTATAAGAAGTGTACAGTATGAGTGATGACTGTCACTATGGCAACCTCCTCATGTTTTCAGTTTGAAGCTGACATACCAATAACTGCTGTTGTGCTGATATGTTGGGCAGTTAAATGTTATATATGTATGAGGTGAAGTATTAGAAAGCCTGTTAATTACAGGGGTAGAACAGAGTATAAATCTCTCAGATTACAGGCTGGATGCACAAGCATAACAAACCATGAACCCAGACACTGCTTACATTCAGACCAAGCGATGGGGAGGAAGAGGATCCAGAACATCAAGGTTGGCATGGAGAACTTTCACTCTTAGAACAAAAAGAGTTCTTCAGTCCACGCCTTTTAGAAGAACCTTTAGAAGAACCCTTTTTGATTCCACACATATACAACCCTTTTCCACAGATAGGGTTCTATTTTGGCCATTGTTGGATGCTAGATGCTATCCTACCAAGTACGGCTGTCCTAGATGTTTTTAACGTTATATCTCCATTCTGAGAATACAGATGTGACCATCGCTAGAGTGACGACTGGTTCAATCAACCCTCATCTCAGATGCCAGACAGACTGACATGGCTTATTGGGGTGACGCAAACCTTTGTGGCATCCATCCTTAGTCCTTCACCCAGTGTAGAGGGGGTGGTGGTGGTGGTGGAGGGGGGGGGTTCTTATTTCCTCTACAATAGCATAGGGGATGGTGAGGGAGCTTTGTGGAAATGGTTCGAGGGTACGCAGCCGTAACAAATGGGTCACAGCAGAGGAGAAATAAAGAAATGTCGGAGCACAAACAAACAACCGTTCCTGGTGGGTGAGAGCAGGCGGGCCTGGCGTAATGAGAGAGGGTCAGAGAGGGGAATGCTGATAGCCAGGGCTGGAGAGACAGGTCTAAGAGTCTGGAGCACCGGTGCACAATGGGCCATGAGAGGCTCCTTTCTCCCCAGTGGCAGGCCCTTTCACCAATCCCCCCTCCCTAACTGGGCCCTGAAAGGGAGTCGAATGCCACGACCGGGAAGACGGCAAGCTTCCCATTGCCCCATCACTCTATTTCCCTTTCCCATGATTCTCCTCCTCACCAGCTGTTGCACAGTGGTCGACTCGTCTTTATTTGAACACTTTTTTACAGTACTCTGCCTCTCTGTGAAAGAGCGGGAGAGATAGTCATCCTCCCCGCTTGGTTTCCAAACGTTCATGGTAGGTTGTTGAAGGTTAGGAATGCTGCTGTTCCCCCAATGTCTGTTTGTTCTGGGGACATTCTCTTCTGATACATTCCATGAACACTCTGGAAATGTTTGCTGAACTCGAGGGACACTTATGATGTTCAGAACGAAAACATGATCCGTTATCACCCACAAGGTCTTATTAACATGAAATCAATGAACATACAGTTGTGGTTGATATTTGGTTTAGTTGTCAACAAAAATGAATTTCACTTATAGTAAACCAAGTCTTGAAAACCTGTTGTTGATTTGTGGTTGAAATCTATGTTGATTTTTTTTTGTTTGAAACATTTAATGTGACAAACACTGTGCACGTTAATGACTTTTTGCAAACGTAACCAACTAACCACATTGATGCAACTTTTCTTTATTATTACTATTATTAGTCCATCCACCACCACCCCTCATAGGACGACTTAAAAACGTTGTTTATTGTATTTGTATATGTTTGTACAGTTTTACATATACATTGTATCTATAAGGTACAGTGCCATGAAAAAGCAACCACCCCCTTGCACAACCCCCAAACCCTGCCACTCCAGAGCACGAAACCAAAACACACCAAACCAGGACCCCCTCCCACCAATCCACACAGCCCAATGGACTCCCCCAAAGGGAAGGAAAAACATTCAAAAATGTCAATCATCCATCAAAAATGAAAAACAGAGAAGACTAGCGCTAAAAAGCATCCACCACCCCTTCTGTGGCACCTCGAAAACCAGCCCAACATGATCATGTTCATAAAAGAAGTTGAAACTAAGTCGATAGAACATAACGTTTCCCGGATGGAACATATACAATTAATTTAATCCTGCCGTTTTTCCTATGTGCAAAGCATGTACTCAAGTCCACAATTTTAGGGTAAAGTAACTGACACTCATTGACACTCAATCTCACTGAAAAAGAGATTGGCCAACCATCATCATGTCATTTAG
Organism: Nansenia antarctica; assembly: GCF_963989245.1. Taxonomy (NCBI): domain Eukaryota; kingdom Metazoa; phylum Chordata; class Actinopteri; order Argentiniformes; family Microstomatidae; genus Nansenia; species Nansenia antarctica. The sequence goes on along the minus strand of NC_137679.1, from coordinate 13,147,017 downwards.
ACAAAACAGGTGCACCACCATCCTCATGGAAAGAGTCTTATGTCTATAACTAACCCTATATCACTCTGAATCCACAAAAAGACCTTGTGGATTGTGCTTGAGGAGGGCAGTGGTAAAGACATTGCATATGAAAAAGTGTAAAACTGATATAGCAGACTGGAGTGGGGCCGGTGCCAGAAGCAGTATAGAATCCCATGTGTGGTGGTGAGGGGAGCCCTCAGAATGTTGGCAGCCATGTTGTGCACCCTGAGTGCACATGTGCTGTAATCCTCCCGATTCTGTTCTCACTCTGTTGATTTTAGTCAATACAACCTTCACTGTCTATCGTGCAGACGGAAGATAAGCATGCATCTCTCTCCACATTCATTTTTCCAAGTATTTTTTTCTGTAAAGTTCCTGTAGGCTAAATTCTTCAACGTCAACATTAAAAATGGACAAAATGTAACATTTCTATCTGCGTAATCTCTTGAAAAATACTGTCTTGTCTATGTCTTGATTTTAGATTATGATTGATGGCCTTTTTTTCAGTCAGGATCTCAGGAACCATGAACGACTTTGATTAAGTGACGTAATTGTCCCTGCCAAAGCTATTCTACTGAAGATGGTCCAGCCGTAGCGTTGATGCTTGGACACTCAGAAGAGTACCCAGTGGAATGCCTTCAGTGGTCAAGGCAATCAAACACATCAATAATAAACACTTGTAATGAGGTAATTAAATGATCCAAGCTATGCACCAACCACACCAAGTACATTTCCTGTATGTGCGAATATACAGTACTTGGCAATAAAAATAATTCTAATTCTGATTCTTCTGGTTCTCATACCAAGACGTTGTCATATTTGTCCTAAATTGGTTGTTTTGTGGCTAGCTCTGCTTTGTGAATGTGATTAGATTACAAACTCCTGTGTGGCTGATCCTCTGTTTGAGTATTTGCGTTTGACTTTTGGTCGAAATCTACAGACAAAGAGTCGTAAAAAAAAAAAGAAGTATGCATTGCTAATTGAGACATGACATGTGGTACCTCCCTGCAGCGATCCGCAACATCCCCACCCTGGACGCCATTGGCGTGACTACCAGGTAATGCAGCTGCATTAAGGCCCAGACTCATGTAGGGCTCATAGCGCTCGAACCATCGTATCATAGATTTCAAGATCTCAAGCACTGAGTCTCTACAATATAAACTGATACTATAGGCTACCAATACCTCAATGTTACATTTCTAAATTAAATGTAAATAAGGATTAATGCCGGGTGATATGATGTTAAAACATTTTGGGTTATGTTTGTCACGACATGCGTAATGTTACTGCGTGTCCACATTCCGCACAGACACAGAAGACAGTGCAGCAGCTATTAGGTTAGCTAGCGAAGTGACACTCACTGAGAGAGAAATGATTATTATTTATTTGAGTGTTGTCAATGTGCAGGTGCTGCGCTGTCACCGATATGTTCATGATCTGTGTCAAGGTGCGCTGTCACCGATTAGGTTTTGATGGTGCTCCAACAACTTCATTATGAATATGATTCATTTGACTGTTGTTGTCAATGTGCGGGTGGTGCGCTGTCACAGATTATGTTCATGATCTATTTTTATTTAATTTTTCATGGTGCTCCGCTGCGCAGATTAATCAGTAGCCTATACAGGGTTCAAGTTATGTGGGAGCCAATGGGAGCTGAGCTGTGTGTGTGTGTGTGTGTGTGTGTGTGTGTGAAAGTGTTGGACCACGTAATAATGAGCAGTCTCTCTCTCTCTCTCTCTCTCTCTCTCTCTCTCTCTTTCTCTCTCTCTCTCTCTCTCTCTCTCTCTCTCTCTCTCTCTCTCTCTCTCACACGGAAAGAGCACCCTTTACTAGGCTGTTATTTATTTGGGCTAATGAACTTGTTATAAGCTAGGCATGAATTGCATAAAAAGTCTCCGAAAAAATCACGCACTCCCTAGGGCCCACTCTGGCCTTCTTGCATTAGGGCCCAGTGCAGATTTGTTATGCCACTGCCGGATGCCTTTAAAACAATCCCACCCATTTGCTAAGGGCTTCGGCCCATAGTTCTGATGTTGTTTTTGTTTGCCTGTCTGTTTGTCTGACTGTTTTTGTTACTTCCTGTTTCTCTGTAAAGCGACCTTGGGTCCACTGAAAGGTGCTATAAATGTAAGTTATTATACTATTATTATTATTATTATTATTATTATTATTATTATTATTATTGGTGTAGAGTTCCTTTTGGAGATCTCACTTCGGGACTCACAGTTGCTAGGTTGGCACAATACAAATCTTTATGCTCCTTAGAGCGCTAATGCGTTGATTGCTGGGGGTGTCAAAAGAGGACACTAATAATCAAGGGTGTCAAGCAATTGTTATTTGAGGCATTTAGGCACTGCCAATGCTATAACTATAGCGTCTTCCCAAGCAAACATTGTGTTGTAACCTGAATTTCTTGCTTCTGCCCAAGCAAGTTATGTTTTCTAACCTGAATGTTGTTCATTGGTGGACATGAGCACCTGCTCTATGATATACACACTAACTTCACAAAACTAGCGACATTGACAATAGCATCTTACCTTATTTAACCCCACTTGTCCTAAAGTTATTAGAAGCCTACGGTTCCTACAAAAACAGGGTAAATTCTCGCACTGCCATACATCTTCAAGACTTTCCATCCCACTATTGTTGTGGTGGGGTCATCCCTAATTGCAACTGACCGCAAAACCTAGGTCTCACTGCCCGTTCCCATACGTCCCAATAAGTGGCTGTGCCAGTCATAAGGCCCCAGGTCATGACAGCCATTCTGCACTGTGGTCACCATGGTCCAGTTGCTAATCATTGAGTATGTGCCTTGTCCCGACGTTAAGTGGCGAGTCAGGTCAAACGACCATTCAGTGGAATTCCATCCTAGGCATTCCAATGGTAATATTCCGCCCAGGTTCAGGCCAGGAGGAGAGGAAGGAAAAAACCTTTCGAACAATGTGATCCGCGGGGACTGGAGGACGACGGACTGCTCGTTTACGGCCTCCTGCGATATGAGTTAACATGCGGAATGTTAAGCTGTCAATGTGTGGTCATGGTCCTTTTTTTGTAACCGGTTGTGATTTAAATCACAAGGCCCTGTGGTTCTACCCCCCTCAGTCGTCCCCACCCATCAGCTGCGATTAGAGGTAACCGGCTCTGACACTCTGATGGCCGTGAGAGGCATCCCCAGGCCGCCCCAACAAAGCCACATGTCACACACGGCCATCTTGTTTTCTCCCAGCAGCCCTCTGGAATGTAGTTCATCCCCTCGCCCTCCTCAATAAGCCATTCTGCAAATGCAGGGTGAGAGGTCATTGTTTCTCATCTCTTCAGGGTTGATGCAAAATACCCCTCTCCATGTGAAACTATGTCGAGCGATTGCATTTCAGCGGCCTTATTATCTTACACTGAATGGACCGTCTTCTCCCTTGAAAATGGTGTCCGCAGACCGATCTACTGCATGTGTGAAGATATATGTGTATACTATTCTAGCCTGAGGATAATGTCCATTGTGTTACCTTTTCAGTGAAAGTAGAGCAAACAAGGCCAATGTTGCTGAAGAAAATGAATCTTAGGCCCAAACTCCAAGTACACAGCAGTCACAACCTCTCTACTCGTGGAAGGAAGTGAAAAATGTTTTTTTTTTTTAAATCCCAATATGCTCCGATAAATCTATGCCATGTTTGAAAAACACTTGTACCACAGCTCTGGTTTGTGGCCGGCTATTGTACCCCGGAGTGGTATTTCACTTATGAAGTGATTCCATTACAGCTGTCCCCTCAAACCCCCCCTGCACGCACTTACTTACTCCCATACAACCACACACACACACACACACATACACACTCACACAAACACACACAGACACACACACACACTACTCAAAAACAGGTTATTTTAGAAATTACTCGACACAGCGTGCCAAGTTGCACATCTGCAGTGAAATCCTGCCAGCTTGCCATGTGAAACACGATCTAATGCCCGTTCGCTGGCTTTCCAATGAATGACATCCTTACGCTCCTATCTGTTGAATAATGCATTTCATTTAAGCCCTGATATAGCTGGGCTCTGGAGAGAGGGAAACAAATCTTGAAAGTATTATTGTATTTATTTTTCTTGGCCCGGGCCCGGGCATTGGTACGGGAGGTAGTTTTGTGGTCTTGTGTTTATCGTTTATGCTTTGTTTTTATTCTTAATTAATGCCGCGTTGAAGACCACTGTCACAGACACCACCAAACAACAATTGGGTCTCACGCAATGTGCGGCCAGCTCAAGGCCATGGCGCAATGTAGACGTGTTTCCACCAGCGTGTCTCTCGCGGCTGGAAGAAGAAAACTGATGTGATAGAAAAACACACACACCAAACCAGACTGTCAATCTGCGGCCCTCCTTCCTCAAACGCATTTCGCTTTTGGAATGGTTCCTCTTGTTTTCAGCATGTCCTTCAGATGATGAGAAGTTGAAAACATGTTTTTGTGTGTCATAATACTTTAGCACGCTTCTCTGACTGCCCGCTGACAACACACGCAGCTCCGTCGAGGAGGTCATAGTGAGTTCTCGACGACCCCCCTGTACGAAGAAGGTTTTCATCCAAACTAGTCACTAGTCTCATAATTGTTATTTTCTAATGATGTGTTCGCTTACAAATGATCTGGCAAATGCAATTTGACTGTTGTATTCCTTGGGTTACCAGGGTTGGCTGGAGAAAAAGATGCTGTGTCGCTTAAATGATGACATTGATGTTCCTTAATTTCTATAAACGATTGGCTTGATACTTTTATTGTCACAGTAAGTTGTTATTGCAATTATTGCAATTATTGGTTTAATTCAATATATCCCTAAATAGGACTGCTTGTTGCTTTTAATATAACATGGCAGCGATGATTTCTGGAGAATGTTCTGGAATCAAATCTCATCTATATGACTAATAGTGTAAAGAACTTAAAGACCCTTGTGGCTTTCTCACTCAAGCATGGTGGGGGACTCCTTTGCCAAAGATGTTGACTCACACTAAATATAATTCCTCCTATTTTTGTTCGACGGCTTTGCATGTCATCCACTGCTGCTTACCCCTATAGAGGAAAACGCTGCCACGCTTGGGTTCTGCCCGGGTTCAGACTCTCCCAGAGGGAGACCGGAGGATGTTCTCAGCCCGGCCACCATAGGATGGGGGCCACCCCGACATGTATAATCTGTGATGCACAGCTGCCTTTTACTACATACTACTGTTCCCTACTCTTTCACCACCGAGGCCCAACTTCACGGCGCCCCTGTGGTGGTTAGGGTGGTGCTAGCCCTGGAACGTTTGTTTTCGTCTCGTGGGCCATGAAATCATATTTCACCACCTGAAGACAGGAACGTTAGACTATGATTCACTGGTGTGCGGTGGGAGATTGGAGGTGGAGGATACAAGAGAAACCCTACGGTAAAAATGATGTTTTTTTTTTATCAACATAGATGAAACTTGATCAACGATATCATGTTGAATCAATGTGGATAGTTAGTTGAATTGACAATAATTATGAACATACATCATGTTTAATTGGATTTGATTTGAGTGGAGGGTGTGGTTAGTTTGAGGTGGAACTAATGTTTGTTGACAACTTAATCATATCAATCAAAACTTTTAGGTAATTTCATGTTTACATCAGGTCTTTGTCCAATGGGAAGGTTCTCTTCCACTGGGCCAATGGATTACATGGATCACTGCTTGCTATAGAAGCACTATAAAAAATAAATGTGTCGCTTAGATCGGTCGTTGTAAACTACGGTGAGTTCATTGTAAACTAAGGTCAGTTCATGTAACCTAAGGTGCGTTCATCTTATGTGACGCTACTGCTCCTGTGTGGAAACAGACCACTAACCTCTCCTTCCCTTAGTGTCTTATGTCTTGCCCATGGTTGGAGTACTACTGTGAGACTGAAAGAGAGCCACTATCCTTGTGCCTGGCCCTTTGTTGACATGTGGGAAAAGGGAGCGAGAGAGGAGAGGCTGGAAACCAGTCAGACCCGGCTGGTGAGAGGCTCTCTCTTGGCCCAGTCCAAGGCCCAGCAGGGGCTCACTGACTGAGCTTCCTCCAGAGTGGCCCAGCAGCCGCTGCTCCCTACTCCCCTCCGTGGTGTGGCCAGCACCCAGCCAGCCACACAGGAAGTGTCTTCCACCACCGCTCCCGCCCGGCGTGGAAACTATTAACAGGGCAGGGTTCCATGGAGCAGTGTGGGGAGGTTATCGTTTTGGCAGCTCTCTCTCTCTCTCTCTGTTTCTCTCGCCGGTTCTCTCTCTCTCTTTCTCTCTCTCTCTCCCTCTCTCTGTCTCTCTCTCTCTCTCTTTCTCTCTCTCTCTCTCCCTCTCTCTCTCTCTCTCTCTCAGGCCAGTACAGTATAAACCCCACCACATACTGTAGCCCAATATAGAGGGGAGACTCACTTCACGTTGGCTTTGCCCTCTTTTTTTAAACCTCCACGGCCACAGGGTAACGATTTTTCCTGATATGCGCGTGGTGAAAATGCGTAAGACCTGACCTTCTTTTTTCTGGTCCTCTGTGTGTCATAGGCAGGGGTGACATGGGAAGGAAAATGTGATCGCCTGCAGACTGCAAAACAGTTTTATAAAGTGTCAATAGGAGGATACTTTGGGAGGCAAGGCTAATTTTGCTGGATATTTGTTTCTAAATAGTGTGTAGAAGGTAAACAGACTGTCAGGCGTTTATCAAATGTTGATTTAAGCTATCTATTATGTTGCTAGTATATATAATAATAATAATACATTTATTTTATAAGGCGCCTTTCATGGCACTCAAGTGTGTGTGTGTGTGTGTGTGTGTGTGTGTGTGTGTGTGTGTGTGTGTGTGTGTGTGTGTGGGTGTGTGTGTGCGTGGGTGTGTGTGTGTGTGTGTGTGTGCTTGCGTCTGTCAGTCTGTTTTTTAGTATGCATCTATACGTGTGTATAATGCTCCTCTACCGGCAGAAGTTGAGCATTATTAGCAGTGTAATGTACCTGCCTGTCTGCTCTCCTCTCAGACCTAATCCCCAGGCACACTGGTCTTCCTCCAGTCCTCCTCTTCCCAGGCTGCTGAAAAGCTGTCATTGATGAGAGTGCCGTGAGGGGGTGAGAGGCACCCAGAGTCCACCAGGCCAGAGGCTCGTGTGGCAGCTCCAGTGAAAGACCTCCATTTAAACACACACCTGTTAACAAACAGCAACAATAGCCTGCATGGCTGCCAGTTCTGTGAGCTTCTTACACTGACCCCACTCCCACCCCTCGGCCCCCCTGCCGGATATTAAAGGGCTTCTATTTACCCATACTGGCACACAGCTCACAGGCCCCCACAGAGAGACTGGCCAGCGGTGTCCTCAATCGACCATTGTCCAGGGATGGAGAGGCATAACGCTCCGAATGCTGAGGTAAAACGGAGGCTTGCTCCATCGAATCTCTTGTTTCTGAGGACTTCTTCAGAGACGCACATATGTCTTTGTAAGACATGTACAACGGTAATAAAAAAACATTACTGTATTTATGCATGTTCCCAACTAAATGTTTCACAGACCACAATATTTAGTATCTCTTGTGCCCTCTGGCTGCCTCGTCAAAAACAAAAGATCCAAGATGTTGGTACACACTTGATGAAGTGACGGAGATTTGTTTTCACTACACTCTGAAAAAAGTCTTTTTGAGCCACTCACTTTAGATCAGACCATTGTATTTTCATCCAGCAATATACCAATAGAAAAAGGACCTCTGGTAGATTGTAAAACCAGAATCATGAAAATGAAGAAATTGCTTGTATTGAGATCAACTGTCTCTCCTTTGGTGGACGTACAGGGGTAATGCCAGCAGGGGCCGGTAAGACTGCTGGTCACCATTCGTCAGATGGGGCCATTCTCCAACTCAGGCCTGGCCACTCCTTTTGTGTGTGCTGAGGGGGGCAACCCATTCAGGCCTATCTGGGGGATAATAGCCTCCCTAGCCCCACTGGCCCACTCACCTCCACAGCCCCATCCTCCCATCAAATTCCCCGCTTTAATTGCGTTCCCTGGAAGCAAGGAGGAGAAGAAGAAAAAACGCAAAGGGAAGGCTAGGAAGAAAAAGAATCTATAGTGGGAGCTTTTATTCATCCGAGCCTACACATTGTTTTGAAACAACAAACTGTGAACCCTGTTTTCTATGAAGAAATAGAAATAGGCACAACGGTCAAAAGCACTGGAGGACGGGCCCACCAGTCTCCAATTCAACCCAGGCCTGGCTTCTTTAATGACTGATCGGGTTCACAATTAATCCCCCCTCGCTGGTAATAGAAGTCTTTTTAGAGGCTCAATTGCTATTGGTGGGAGACAGGGGTACTGTTGTGTTCTGGGGATTAAAGCTTGCAGGGGGAATCAAAAGCCACTTTACAATACAGTAATCAACATGTTTTCACTCTGAAAAGCCCTCCGTTCCCCCATTTAGAAAACACAGAGCATTACCCCCTTTCTGCACTCCACAAAACCCATTCAGTTACCTGTTTTTAGTATATGGATTAATCCTATGTGTTGTTATGTAGCCCCCACGGCTTGGCAGGACGAGGGCGGAGGTGAAGAAGTGTCCACTCCAGAGGGGTAAATGGAGTGAAGGGGACACCCACGGCCCCACCAGCCAGGGCCTCTCCTCCAAGGCCGCTGAGGAATTCCCATTCTTAGCTGCCCTCCAGGAGTTAACCCTTCACGGTTCAGACTAGACCGACCGCACACACTGCAGCAAGATCACGGGTACACAACTTGGTATAAAAGCAGTTGTTGGTCATTCATCTGGATGTGAATGTTACACTAAAGGATTCTACATACAGTAGAATCGATTCCCCCCCCCCCCCCCCCCCCCCTAAGAGTTCTCCTACAGGGACAATCGAAATAATTCTTTCAAGGAGTGCACTCAATTGTCGGAAAATATATTGCAGATTTATGAAATAACATGTTTTCAGAACAAAAGACTTGAGAGCCTTCCTGTCATTTTATGGGTCAAAACGTTGAATTATGAACAAACTGCCAGCAACTCAAAACAAGGACCATCTGGGAGAAGAGGACAAATGTACCACAGAAAGAAAACAGTGATGCCATTTATCGTATTTGTGCTACAAAAGGAGCTATTATATTGTCTTTTTCCATAATGCTCAAAAGAAATCTTGGGATATGGTATCATGAAAACAGAGCCCTTTTTACTGGGATGAGGAGAGGAAGTGTTCAACTTATCGGAGCTTCGACTTCCTGACGAAAACCACTGTCCGTCTGACTTCCTTTACTCGACATCATCAACAGCCATTAATTTCATTGATCTAACAAAACAAGTACTGTGCATGTCAGACACTTAGGATCACCCTAAACCTCCTTCCTCCCTTAACATTCTGACACTCCAAAACCAACCAGAAACACACATTTCAAAATGTTAGCGAGAGGGTGTTTTCGAAGAAGGCCATTCTCAAATGACAACAAACAAACAATGTTTTATTAGCCATACCGTCAATCAAATCAACTGTTGGACACAACACACGTGCACACACCCAAGGAGAACAGAGCTCAGTGCTCACATCCAGCTCCCTCCTGGAGGAGGGATTGAACCGGCGAACTAACGGTCGCTGGCCGAAATCTCTAACCTCTAGGGCAGCCATTCTCAAATGTCCCCGAAAATATTCTGACGTTGCTGACATAATAAAATGGATTAAAATTCCCGAAAATAACAATAGTTGAATTATCATAAGAATGCAGATCATTGGCCGCCTCATACATCATCAAGATTTGTCTCACATGCCCCTTTCCCCATGTCACAATGTCAACGGCGGGGTCAGTGTATGATGGAAATAGCCTACTGCGCGATACATATTACATGCAAAGCACATGGAACTAGCATGGAACGCAGTGGCGGGCGGTGCATTTCACACCTAGGCCTTCAGTGATGTCCTACACAGTCCTACCTGAATTATTCCACCTCTTAATACCATCATTATGACATGCCATGGCTCTAGAAACTATACATTTAGACAGAAACGCAGTATAACCGGGCGTTGCAACCTTGTCTGGGTGTATTAAATTCATTGCATGAAAACGAAAGTGTCAGTTATTTGTTATTTCCCGAACTTTGCTTATCGGTCTGTCGATCTCGATAGGAGAACCGTATCGAATCCATTCAAGGCCGTTTTTCGACGGTAGCAGCCCGGGAAGTGGTTAAAAGACCGCATTGAAGCCCCACTTACTCACACAGCTGAGCCAGTATGCACACCACACACATATCTACGGACCCCAGGGTGGCTCCGTACATATCTACATCTCTTGCAGAAAAAATTTAATGCTTTGTACTCACCAAAACAACAGATTATTTGAACACAAAATCCATCCTCCTTTCTTTCCTCAAGAAGACTTCAATGTCTCTGTTGTACAGTTGATCAGTTCCACCAATAAGTCCTTTTCTACATGGATAGCATCGCTAACGTCGGGGTTGACCGTTCTCTTCTGATTATGTCTAGCTTTTCTTGGAAGGTTCTTCTTGAAAATGGCATTGTTATAATATCTGCCACCAAATCTACCTCTTCTCCTCCTTCAAGCCTTCCATTGTGGCTGTTTGTAGAACAACAGTTTACATCTACACAAATTAGCTCGATCAAGTTCAGTTTGCTAGCTTTGCCTCCCAATAGTTTGTATCCAATCAAAAGACGTGCAGGTGCTGATCAGGTGGTGCGCCATTCAGCAGGCACCTTCGTTGGCTTTGCTCGCAAACTCGAGATCTGACTACCGTACGCCACAGTTATTTTCTCGTTCACTTTAAATTACAATCTGTACTCGCGCCACTGTTGAGTCTGCAGGCGGGCAGATTTCTTGCAGGCGGGCAGATTTCTTGGTACCCTGGCAACACATTATGGCTAAAATTATATGATTGGATAAAAGCTCTAACAGCCCTCCAAATGGCTGGAAGCAGCGCAACCAAGAGGAAAGCTATGAAATGAAGAGAATAGACTACGGCAATAATTTAATACATATTTGTGGAAAAAAGATATCAAATAAATATAAAAAATTATATTCTGATGATGTTTAGGCCAGCAGAGAAGGCCTTGCTGGCCCTGACGGCCCACCACTGATGGAACGGTTTTTGGAAAGAAAGGCTCCAGAATCAGATAACTCTGGATCTGAGGCATCAACTTCATCATCCAGTGGCTCAGCAGCGAGGGTAATAGAGGCCAGCAGGAAGACAAAGAAAAGACAAAGTACGATGACAGCTACTTGTCACATGGTTTCATCTTTACCAGGGATCCATCATACCCTATGTGCCTGGTTTGTGGTATGATCCATCATGCCCTCTCCCTATGTGCCTGGTATGTGGTATGAAATTGTCAAACCTAGTGATGATTCCAAGCAAATCATCCGTCACTATCCAGCCAGGGTGCAGAGTATTTTATTTGTTTGAAACGTCAACACAACCGACAAGAGCAAGTGACAATGAAGTGTGCAAAAGTGTCAGAGAAAGCACTGGAGGCTAGATATCCAGTCGCCGAGGTAGTAGCTAAGGCTAAGAAGCCACACACGACAGCCCAGACGGACATATTGCCAGCATGCAAAGCAATTATCAACGCTAGGCCGACAAGCAGCAAAGGAAATGGCAACGGTTCCGCTGTTGGGCTGTATAATTGTCTGTGGACCAGGAGCTCCGTGTCTGCCTCTCATCCATCCCTGCCTCTCATCCAACCCTTTGTTTCCCATTGAGAGTAAGTCACATTTAGCCCCCCCCCCCATAACCACGTATGATCTCTGTGTGTGTGTGTGTGTGTGTGTGTGTGTGTGTGTGTGTGTGTGTGTGTGTGTGTGTGTGTGTGTGAGTGTGCACGCTGGCTGTCAGAGTGTATGTTTTTAAATACATTTTATACTGGGGACTCAAGATTTTTGCTTACTTTTAAAGGGTGCCGTGAGGTTGAGAAATGCTGCTCTAGGCGACCTGCCATCCCCAAACTTAACAATTGTGGTTCATTGCCACATTCTGAATGGGAGAACCATAAACTGGTATAATAATAATCTTGTTAAATTAGATACAGGTGTGAAAGAAATGATCTTGCTAAATTATAATTACAGGGGTGCTTAGGTGGCGTAGCGGGTTAAGCGCTGACCATGTAACCGCAGGGTCCCCGGTTCGATTCCGGCCGGGGACATATCCTGCATGTCATCCCTCCTCTCTCTCTCACCCATCCTTCCTGTCTAAATCTTCACTGTATCTGTCATATAAAATGAAAAATATGAGTGGGACTGCTACACTCAGAAAAAAAATTACTTTAAATGTTTTTTTATATATAATTACAACCCAGGTTGACTAACATTTGCAAGTGACACGTCCCCCTCCAGACACTTTTTTTTTTTTTTTTTTTTTTTTTAAATCTCTACATTTTCAGAAAACATGATATTAACAA
>NC_137679.1:13072096-13129596 GCF_963989245.1 Nansenia antarctica | reverse complement strand
TCACGGAAGCCCTCCACTCTGCCCAAGCTTCCTCCCTCTCCTCTGTTCTCATTCTCCTTGACCTGTCTGCTGCCTTCGACACAGTCAATCACCAGATCCTTCTCTCCATCCTCTCAGACCTGGGCATCTCTGGCACCGCACACTCCTGGTTTTCTTCCTACCTGGCGGGCCGCTCCTACCAGGTGACCTGGAGAGAATCGCTATCTTCTCCACGAACCCTCTCCACTGGAGTACCCCAGGGTTCTGTCCTAGGGCCCCTACTTTTCTCCCTCTACACCAAGTCTCTTGGCTCTGTAATCTCTACACATGGGCTCTCCTACCACAGCTACGCAGACGACACTCAACTCTTCCTGTCCTTCCCCCCGTCTGATGTACACGTGGCAACCCGTATCTCAGCATGTCTCGCTGACATTTCAACTTGGATGGCTGACCACCATCTCAAGCTCAATCTTAACAAGACCGAGCTCCTCTTCATCCCCGGGAAAGCCTGCCCTCTCCAAGACTTCTCCATCACAGTGGAGAACTCTACTGTAACCCCCTCCCTGACAGCCAAGAACCTTGGAGTGATCCTGGATAACCGACTATCCTGTGCGGAGAACATTGCAGCAACGGCTCGCTCCTGCAGATTCTTCCTCTACAACATCAGAAGGATACGACCATTCCTTACCAGAGAGGCAGCGCAACTCTTGACCCAGGCACTGGTCATCTCCCGCCTGGATTACTGCAATGTACTCCTGGCTGGGCTCCCCGCTTCAGCCATTAGACCTCTGCAGCTCATCCAGAATGCTGCTGCCCGGCTGGTATTCAACCTCCCCAAATACTCGCATGTCACCCCTCTCCTTTGCACCCTGCACTGGCTCCCGATAGCAGCTCGCATCAGATTCAAGACCCTGGTGCTTGCATACCAGGCAGCTAAAGGGACAGCCCCTGCCTACCTGAAGGAAATGGTAACCCCCCAAACCCCTGCCCGCTCACTCCGCTCCTCCACCTCGGCTGGCCGACTGGCCCCACCTCCTCTACACAGCAGTCGGGCTGCCCGATCACGTCTCTTCATAACACTGGCTCCCCGCTGGTGGAATGAGCTCCCCACGGCTGTCAGAACGGCAGAGTCACTACCCATCTTCCGTCGTAGACTGAAGACCCATCTCTTCAGGTTACATCTTAACTGCTCCTCCTGAGACATCTTCTGACCCTCACCACTACGTCTCCTAAAGACACCCGCTTTCCCCTCTACTGTGTCCCTAAGAACTTCTATTGCCCCCCTTGTACTGTTTCTCAGTTTCTCCAGTAAAAAAAAAAAAAAGTTTTAGTAGAAGGCGATCAGTGGCCCCGGGCCCGAGCTAGATTACTCTTCCTGCAACGAATGGTGGATTGCTGATTCACATGCTTAGTATTCAAATGTATTGATTGTAAGTCGCTTTGGAATAAGGCGTCTGCTAAATGCCAAAAATGTAAATGTAAAAATTTAGATTCTGCCTTCATATCCGGTGACAAAACAAATGACAAGAAAGCCAACTATGACCGCAGAGTGATTAAGGCAGCCAAACATGAATACAGTGAAAAGGTGGAGCTGCAGCTATGTAGCAATGACTCACGCAGCATGTGGCAAGGGCTGCACAAAATGTAAGTATTTGATTTGTCAGACTTGAGGGGGAGACTTGAGGGGAGACCTAGCTGCGCAGCTAGCGTAGCTGGCTTTTTCCCGGACAAGCTGAATAGCTTCTATGCCCACGTTGAGAACACCAACACCAACCTACCTGAGAGGGCACACACCACAGACACCACAGACACCACAGACAGCACAGCCAGCGATCTGGTCATCACCGAAGCAGATGTGTGCAAGTTGTTCAGGTGCGTCAACATTCGCAAAGCGACCTTATCAAAGCGTTTGCAGCACATTTGGCTGGTGTGTTCACAGACATAATCAACCTCTCCCTCTTCACAGGAATAGTCTTCTCCTGCTTCAAGTCATCCATCATTGTCCCTGTGCTGAAAAAGAACAAGGTGTAATGCCTAAATGGTGCCATGTTGGGGGGGGCGCTATTTAACCCTAACCCTGGTGGCGCTGTACTGCAAATAAGCTTAGCTTTCGGGTTTGCTAGCGAAATAGCTGTGCACGTAAAGACAACAGGGAACCAGCCGACCAGCCAGCAACATGTTCGTCGCTTTGTCAACTGTCAGAATAGTCTTTTAGGTCAAAACGTTATTTAATATCCAAAATCCTGGAAGTCACATTAGTTGGCTTGCTGTTTCATTATCCAAAATGACAAGTTGAGCATATACTAGCGTTAGTCAGTGCTACTTTTAATGTATTATTTGCAAAATGTTTGTCAGTTTGTCAATGTCAGTTTTGAAGTCTATCTGGGTTTTTAATTGCTGTAAAGTTTTATTGATCAGACAGTCAACAATAGGTTTTGGACTGACATGGTACTACTGTCATTAACAAGGACTAACAAACTTTCAAGGACTAAAAAACCGTCTAAAAAGACGTTTTTTGATGACACGATCAAACAGTGCAATGCTGTTCTTATTTATTTATTTTCAGTTATTGTGCTTTGTTGTAATTGTAATGTCTGCTGGAATGTTCAATAAAAGTGGTCAATAAAGGTTTTCACAATTCTTTTCTTTGAAAAGCATGAATAAAAAGGAAAATGTATTTAATTTATGCAATGGTACAAAAAGAAAAGAAAAACTGCCGGTACACATTCGGTATTCCGTATTCCGTATTCGGCCAAATCTGAGTTTTAGGTCAGAAATACTTTGAAGACGAATTTGACGTATTTCTGTTTTCCGAGAGGTGTCTGATTACATCGTCAGTCGACACAAATGTTTCCTTAAATTCGGCTTCGGCATCGGCCAAGAATTTTCAATTCGGTGCATCCCTACTTGAAATTGAAATTGAAACTGAAACCTAGAAGTCAAGTTAATTTCCACTAAGTGTATTAATTTCCACCAATATATCTCATTCATCCGGTTTACAATCCTTTTTAAATAGATGGTATGGCCTGTAACCTATGTTCAGTGCCCTCTGTACACTGACGATGGGAAGCTTACTTGCTGCATTAGGAAGAGATACAGTACACTACACTAACCTACAGTATGATACAAAACAGTTGGCTATTAAATACTATTCTATTTCATATCCACCTACCTTTTGGGTGAGATAGTACACACACACACACACACACACACACACACACACACACACACACACACACACACACACACACACACACACACACACACACACCCACACACACACATATCTCATTAACCACACCACTTAACTGTCTAAATTTTTTTTCTTTTTCTGTCTCCCTGTTGAAGTAGCCAGTTGGTAGCCACATTAATCAACCCAGGTAGACACAGGCAGAAGAGGCCTTGCCGTTGTCCCCTACCCCATCGTTCTGATGGTCTCCTGACACCTCAAACAGAGCCATTGTTCACCACCGCTCCGTCCTAGTGCCTTCTCTCCCTCTCTCCTTTCTCCCTCTCCCAAACCATTAAAATGCACATTTCACAATGAGAGAGAAAGCTCAAATATTTCCCTAGCCAGCCTTGGTCATGCCACAGTGACACGGAAACCTCAATAGATTACCAAACAATGGAGAGAGAGAGAGAGAGAGAGAGAGAGAGAGAGAGAGAGAGAGAGAGAGAGAGAGAGAGAGAGAGAGAGAGAGAGAGAGGGAGAGGTCTTCTACACATCCACATCGCCCTTACTGTAGTAGAAAGAGATTCCTCCTGGGTGTTAAGTGAGAGCTTCCCATCCCCTGTGTGGGTGGGGCAGGTGATGCTCAGTGGACCCGATGAGAGAGGAAGCTAGCGCAACTGCAGGTGAGCCTCCCGTACAGAGAGAGAGTTGACACGCATCAGTGCTCTCCATCCTGACAACGGTCATACCTCGGGCACATCGTGGTGGTGCCGCAACCGTTCACTAGTACTGTGTGATGATTGATGCGAACCATTAGTGGCCAAGGGATTCGAACCAAAGGTCTCGATATCTACGGGCCTCAATACTGGCGTAGTCGGGTTAATTGGAAGCATAGGCATTTTGTGTTTGAGAGCTAAAACCCAGCTGTTCCAATCTCAGGCAAGTGATTACTTATCATGTTGTCGTAGCGTGGTCTCTGAACCACCTCTGTTACAGCCACACCTTTGTTGCGTAGAGAATGACAAATATATACTGTTGTTTCCATTAGACTCAGTTTGACTAAAGTGAATCACAAACAATGATTTTGGCACCTGAATATCAGAAAGAGGGGCTCATTACTTTGGGTATTTAATCCTCTCTGGAAGCTATTGGGTGGTCTTATTTGCATAAGCCAACTGCCTCTCTAAGGGAATTACAAGCCATAGCTGGTAGCCCTTTTTTGGGAGGTTTCATGTCAATACTTCCATCTTGTCAGATTAGCAGACACACAGAGTGTGTTAAAGTAGCAGAGCAGAGCAGGACAACACAAAAAAACGGATTACGCACTATGAGGGGTTAAACATGTCCCGCCTCAACTCTGTTGTCTCCAAGGTAACAGCGTTGACCAATAGGCCCACCCGGCAGACCTGACACACTGTACACTCTTCCTAAGGTATTGTACTTAAGCTCAACCCCATCATTCCACCTCCTCCTATCCTAACCACACACTCTCCTAACCGTGCTCCTCTCTGTGTGAGTTCAGTCAGGCAGGCAGCTTGGAAAGCAGGAGGTGGGAGCCAAGGTTTCAGCCGTGAGTGAGTGAGTGATCGAGTGAGTGAGTGAGTGAGTAAGTGAGTGAGTCATGCACCCGGAGCATGCTCTTTGGTCGGATGTAAAACAGAACAGTTGTTTCCTGCTGAGTCAAACCCGCAGCTCTCATTAAGTCATTATGCAGTAATTAGCCTGCATGTTAGTGGATAGGTAGAGAGGGAGGAGAGCAGTGCAGCAGTAGTACTACTACAGGCAGGCAGCAACAGCAGGCTGGCAGGCAGGCAGGGACGCAAGCTCAGGTCCCTGAGAACACTGTTGGCTTCTAAGCCCATGAACCAGTGGTGTATATCGTTTGATTTGACTTATAGTATCAATGTATTCCAACAGTTTGATAGCATACTTGCAAGTTACTGTAGGAAAACTGTTTGGGGGGGGGGGATTCGTGGGTTAAAGTTATTGTGGCTCTCTTGTTTAGACATTGAAATGATGGCGTCTCTTTAAAGTGCCTGAATTTGTTGTTGGCTCAACGTCCAGCCCAGGGTCTTCTGTGAGTGCATCCCGGTCACGAGATCTGACGAGGACCCACTGTGCACATCCGTATCTTAGCAACGGTCAGCCCATAAATCGTAGCGGAGAGAGGGGAAACAGCTCTGAGGGCGTGAGGGCTCCTCAAACAAAACGCTCCTCTCCTGCTCTCTCTCCTCTCCACTCCACAGCGCAAACACTACGGCCATTCTCTCCCCGCAGAACAAACAGTAATCACACAGGCGTGTAGAGGAGACGAGAAAGGAGGAGAGAAGAGGAGAGGCTGTATGTCCCCCTCCCCGTAGGATACCCCCAATCTAGTCCTGCCCCACTGCCTCTGCCCCTTGGCTGAGGACATCCCCCCAGCTAACAATGTGCTTCTGTCTAGGGTTGGGGCTGGGGTTGAGGCTGGGGCGGCATTTACCAAAGGCCTGACTAGGACTAGGAGATGACGTGAGGTGCTGTGGCCCCCGGAGGGCTGTTTGTCATCTTGCTGCGGCTGGCTCCACAGTGAGTGGTGTTGACGGTGGAGGGCCATGGGGCATGGAGCGGACCCAACCAGGGCCCAGCACCCGGCCAGAACAGCGGCAGCTGCAGCAGCCACATGAGAAGCTGATGGCAGGTAGACCAGGTGCTGGCCCCGAAAACAAAGCTTTTATCAGCCCATTAATGACACTGAGACCACTGAGACTGGCTGGTTTCAAGAGAACTTCAGATTAATAACCTGATTTCATCGAAACTTTCATCCTATCGTCAAGGGGGCAAGGTGACGAAAGAGAAAAAGAACAAGAGAGAAGAAAGAAGAAAAGAAAAAAAACGTTGATTAAGTAGACTCCGGCAATTGAGTAGACCAGATGAAATGTTAAAACTGGGTTTTTCAACTCCTAAGCTACCTTCTAGAATACCGTAGCTTAATTTATGTTGGACATAGTACTACACATTAGTACTCTAGCCAGACTAGATGTCCCCCAACCCTAAAAGAGATGCTACGGGATCGTCCAGATGGTCAATGTATAAGTAAGTAGCCTTGAGAACCGATGGTTCTTGAGCCTAATGGCCCATAGAAGCAGGAGCCTATCTCCTGTTTCTGTAGTGTGAGACTGCTTGATGTACAAGTACAACCCCTGGACATGACGTTGCTATGTCGCAGGGTCTTACCCCCCAATCCAACCCTTAATTAATAAATGCTGAGTGCCAAGCAGGGAGGCATCAGGTACTATTTTTTTTAACAGTCTTTGGTATGACTCGGCCGGGGATCGAACTTACAACCTCCTAATCTCAGGGAGGACACTCTAACCCCAAGGCCACTGAGCTGGTCAGATGGTCAAAGGTATTAGAGAGATTGAGATTGGCCTACACTCTGGAAACATTTAAGCAAGACCTCAACACGTATTTATTCAATCTCGCCTTTTAAATGCCTGCTACAATTGTTGTTTTATTTCTATTGTTGTTTTATCTCTTTTGTTGTTTTATATCTATTGTTGTTTTATCCCTACTGTTGTTTTATCTCTATTGTTGTTTTAACTCTATTGTTATTTTATCTTCCTTGTTATCTGTGAGTTTGTTATTTAAGTTATCTGTGAGTTATTTGTGAGAAATGCGCTATACAAATAAAGTTTGATTTGATGATTTGATTTTATTTAGAACTAGGCTGAAATGATACAAATGATCCTATAGCATCACTTTAAAGAAGACAAAAGAGATATATGCGCAACAATGCCCCTCCCCTATCCTCCATACAATCACAGTAATACTCACACACATCATGGAACAACCACAGATTACAGGCCACTTCTGGGGTAATTACTAGTGCCCAAAACCAGGGCATAATCTTGCAATTTCCTCTATGACGCGTTAACCGTTCCATATGCGCTGCATGGATTTCACGATCTCCCTCGTTTTTTTACGTTCTTTTTATACCTTTTAAAAAGTTGGAACAAATACAATACTTTTGCGATTCTTCAGATAAGAGATTAGCCATTACCTTGTGCGTGGGGGCCAAACAAACAGTGTTTATGTGTGTTAATGTCCCGTTGCCACGGTGACACAGCCCTATAGTCTTCCCTCCTCAGCAGGAGTCCTACACCTCGCTGCACCACTACGGAACACAGGCTGAACCAGATGACCCCACACGGAGAGATAAGGCCATTGGTGGGTCAGGGGAACATGAGTGATGATACCGTTTCCAACATTTCCACATAGAGGAGAATACTTTTGGAGTGTGTTAATGTACACAAAAAAGGCATAGGTCATGTAAAAAAAAGGGCTGGAAGTAGTTCATCTTGACATACTCTCTTTCTTCCTTTCTTTATTTCTCCCTTTCTCTCTTTCTTAATCTTCTGTGACACACATCTGCACTTGTGAGCGTGTACACGCAAAAAAACACCCGCACACACACACGAGCACACCCACACACACACACACACACACACACACACACACACACACAAACACATACAAAAACCACTATACTACGAAGGCCCACACCTACAGTATTCAACCATTGAGGCACAGGGTACAAAACTATCGTCAGGAGTTCTTACATATGCAAATGTGATGTGGCACCTAATTGTGAGGTAGCCGCGATGCCTAGAGGCAGGTCGTGTCAGGGGGAAAAACACTCCGGCAAGGAAACCTCGCAGCTAGTCTGGCACTGGCCAGAATGAACTAGAATGCCAGTTAGGTCTGTTAGTTAGAGCAAGCCCCCATTTCCCACAGTCCCACTCTCAACCTCTCAGTACCACAACAGTCAAAGGCAGGGGAGGAGAGAGAGAGAAAGAGAAAAGAGGAGGAGGAGAGAGAGTGAAAGCGAGAAAGTACAGAGCAGGGCCACTCTGGACAGACGTGGGAGGTCAGACATATATTCTCCACCAATCTGAGTGAAGAGGGGGGGGGTGGGGGGTGGGGGGAGAATAGAGATTAGATTCCTGACATTCTGCAGGCCACCTCCCATGAATTGCTCCCCCTGTGATGAAGACATGACTGAGGGTGTTCTCTTCACACTCCCTCCACATCATCACCGTCAGCCCTTATCAGTACATGGGGGTCCTCTTAGGAGGCCTACGGAGAGGCTGAGGAAATACAGGAGCTAACATTGTCTGCTCTGTGTACAACAGCACTATTCAGGTCCTGCACTTCCTCGTCTGAATAGTGAGCGGTACTGGGCAATTTCCTATTTTCGTGTGGATGACTTGGCTTCCAAATGTTTCCAAATGAACCATAGGGAGTTAAGATATTTGTGAAATGGAAGAAAAATGTTAGACACATCGGCTATATGAATCTATAAATGAGATTTAATGGTGAGATGGGGTTTTTAAGATGTGTGTGTGTGCCCTTTTATTGGGTGTTTCATAAGATCAGCGACAGAGAAGGGTGCCGAAAGGCTTAATTGATAAGTTAATATGGTAACACACACACAAACTTAAAAAGCTTACTTGCTGTGTGACATCTTTGTTGCACACTCTGGTTCTTTCATGGGTGACTTGCACTATGCTTTGGTGAGCTATCGTTATGACAGGATATAAATCTCCTGGCCAAGACTTGAGAGTATAGCAATGCAAGTGAATATGATAGATCCTATACTATTTATTTTGGATCACATGCATTTCCAGTACCAAGAAAGAGTAAAAGTCTATAACAGAGTAAAGTGAAGGTGGAGTATGTGGTTGTGACCACACGTGTGCTAGACACGATACTGACATCTAGTGTTTAATTGAGCAATTTAAAGAAAAGTCAAGACATGTCAACCCTATGAACTGACAGGGCTGAATAAATAGGTGGTGAAATAATCAATGCAAAAAAGCATAGTATCTGCTCAAAAAAATCTATGTGAAGATCCAAAGGAGGAAACAAGACTTATGCCAAACATTATGCCCGCTGAAATATCAAAACAAACAACAATAAGCTCTATACCTAAATGTACAGTATATGTATATGTGTGTGGAGGTAAGTCTCATGTCATTTTAACTTAACACCTTTCTCACCAAAACATACACAGTACTCAGGCACTCATCTGTGAGCCTCTTTACGTAAGAGAAAAAAAAGAGGGTGATAATTATGCAGGTCAATTCCAGCGCTCCTCTCAACACCTCTGCTGGCTGGTGTTGAGAGGTGAGTCTGCACGCCTTGTGCCCATAATGGTATTCCACATAAAGACAAGCACCTCAGCCTCTAGTCCCTCACACACACACACACACACACACACACACACACACACACACACACACACACACACACACACACAGTTCTGTCACCTATATGTTATGCCTGGGCATATCAAAGACATGCAGCTCAACCCATCTTAAAAAAAGAAAGCAAAACTTTTTCTAATCTGACGGTGCAACCTCGGCACTTGAGTATCAAGACTCAAAGGAAGACATTCTTAGAAAGTGACACATGTGTCTGTTACAGTATAGGCCACTCCTCTGGATCCCCCTGTGAGGCACAGCAGACATACAGAGTCAATGGGGCCATCATCACAACCGCAGCAAGTGGGGCTTTCCTTCCATGGGAATTTCACTGGCTTGTTTTTCCTTTGTGTTGAATGTTTGTTCTAGTAGCTATGCTGGTGTGAAGTCTAAAGTGTAATGAGCCAAGGCTACAGTATGCCCTGGCCACATTCCTTCCTGTAACCCTTCTGATGAATGCAAAAGCATATAGGTAACGTGAGTTCTGATGTAGTGGGATGGCTAGAGGGCAGATTTAGAAGAAATCATTGCCTTTTTTTTAAAAGCATCACATTTTTACACAACTATAGGGCCATCACTGATTTTCTCTTATATCCCTGGCATCAAGACCACATACATTTTTAATGGCCATACTATGGTGCAGTAAGATCAATGATGGTTTATAATGTTTGTAGGAGTGTAGAGAACACACATATAATATGGCAAAAGTGTGCCAGGAATGTGTCCATTAAATAGCTGGCAGACATGTGACAGAAAAGTAGTCCCCTCAAAACAGTCAAAATCCTACCTGTGCATTTAGGCAGGGATGGACCCCTGCACCTCACATCTCTATCATGCTACTTGGGCTAGGTGAGGAAGGGAGGCGACAGGTGTATATGATATATGGCTAGAGGGCAGATTTAATACACACTTTGTATCAAAATCGTTTTATGGGTCATAAATGATGTGTAATGTAGCCAATATGTGTATGTATCGAGCGAGCTTCATGGATCGTAAACTAGGTGTAATTTAGCTGATATGCACTTATAATGAGCTTGCTTTCTGTAATGTAGGAAGTCACTGCAGCCTGTTTATCCTGCAATTAAACATAAGCGCTGTTCAACTCGCTGTTCAATCGCGGCACAAAAAAAAAAGGCTCCAGGCCACTCCATTTAATTTTAATGATCACATTGAATGGCGCTTATGGCTGCCTAATGTTTAATTGGATAAATACTGCAGTGACTTTCTACATTAGCCTACATAAATGGACTGCACTAATATAGTGCCTTATTCCAAAGCACTTTACAATGGCCTCTCATTCACCCATTCACACACACAGTCACACACCAATGGCAGCAAGCTACCATGCAAGGCACCGGTCCGCTCACTGGGAGCAATTTGGGGTGCAGTGTCTTGCCCAAGGACACCTTGACACGTGGACAGTTGGAGATCAAACCACCGAACCGCCGACTTTGCGATCTTTAGACGTCGACTCTACCTCCTGAGCCACAGCCGCCCCAGCAATGACTAGGGAAAACATAAAGCTAGATCAATACAAATGCTGGAGATACTGGTGGCCTTCTACCGCGGCGCAGTGGAGAGCATCCTCACCTACGGCATCTGCAACTGGTTCTACAGCTGCACAACAGCGGAGAGAAACGCGCTACAGAGAGTCGTGAGAACAGCACAGAAGATCACCGGCGCCCCCCTCCCCTCTCTGGAAGAGCTGTACAACACACGCTGTCTCAGGAAGGCCTCCAAGATCTCCAGGGACCCGACCCACCCTGGGCACGTACACTTTATCAGGCTGCCCTCGAAAAGGAGGTACAGGACCCCGGCCGCTAAGACAAACAGACTGAAGAACTGCTTCTACCACAGGGCCGTCAAGGCCCTGAACACAGCAAAGGCCTAAGTTCTGGGCCCAGGACAGTCTGGACGGATTGTATGGCAGCTAGTGCTGAGGCACAAACATGTACATTTCAAGCCTGCAAACTGTGACACTTTAAATAACGTGAAAAAATACTTTTGTGCAATATGACAACCCTAGTTGACTATCTGTGCAGTATAGTACAGTGGATGGTGTACATAGCCTTTATTTATGTAAACCAGCTCCTTACCTTCTTGTGATTTTATTCTCTTTCTAAAAGTTTTTTTTTTTTTTTCCTTTCCTAACACCAGGGGAGCCACCCCTCCTAAATTTCGTTGTTTGGTACCTGTACTGTAGCAATGACAATAAAGTCCATTCATTCATTCATTCATTCATTCATAAGTTACACCAGGGTTCCCACGGGTCCTTGAAATCCTTGAAAGTTTGTGAATAATAAAAAAAAATGTCAAGGTCATAAAAGTTGATGAAAATAGACATGGGTCATTGAAAGTGCTTGAATTCCCCCCCCCCCCTCTCTCTCTCTCTCTCTCTCTCTCTCTCTCTCTCTCTCTCTCTCTCTCTCTCTCTCTCTCTCTAAAAAATAATATATAAATTCAAAAAAATGTTTGCTGTGCTGTGATAGAGAAGTCAAGAGACCATTTAGTGTTCACACATTCAAGCCTCTCTTTTTAATTATTGTCTGTGAGCGGATAGTTCCTATATATAAATTCTCATCTAGATCTTTCTCAAATTATGCCATGTTGGATCCTTGAATTTGAGGGAATTGAGTCTTGAAAGTCCTTGAAAGGTGCTTGAATTTGATGTTTCAGAAGGTGTGGGAACCCTGGTTACACCTAATTTACGATCCATAGAGCCTGAGCATCTGAGCACACCGCATCAGTTGACATTTCCATGGCTGTCCTTTTCAAAATGGTCGCCAGGCATTGTTATGGGGTGCACTAACCGACGAGGAGATGACCCTGCGTTGTGCTTCTACAGAATTCCGTCAAAAAAAAAAAAAACTTAATCTTGTCGTATTATATTGTTATTTATTGTTTTTGTTTGCTATGCACCATGGATGAGAGGGAAACACAATTTCAGCCCTCACCTCTGTATGTCTGTACATATATTGGATTGACAATAAAGCTGACTTTGACTTATCTTTGCATAATCGTTCTGACATGGTTTGTTTTTGTGGACGCTACCACGCTTGGAGTTGGTTGTGTCCATCCTTTAGCTAGCTAGCTAACATTAGCATTATTGACCCATCCAGATCTAACAGATAACTGTCTGTACTTTTGTACGCTTTCATCCTGGCGGCAGTGTAAGGGGAAGGATTCTCCACAAGATATATGTAGACATCACCGAACTGGAGCTCTGGCAGCGACTTCGCTGTTTTTAGTGATTGAAATACTGCGGCGCTGTATATGGATCGCAAGTGCCCAAAAGTTGTAGGTTGTTCACATATCTTTGTTTTTCTTCTTTTGAGAGGTTATCTAAATAATCGTTGCTTGAAACTGGTGGAAAAATGTCAGGTCGGTGCTGCAGTTCTACGGAGTTTCCACTATGTTTTGCCCTCCAGGGCTCTGCGCCATTCACGTGACTGAAAACTATGAATACGACTCCCATTTTGAATGGCCATAACTTAATTAACTTCTATTTTTACTTTTTTAAATATTTGAAGTTGTTAACATCAGGTTCAACCATAGGGACCATTGCGTTCCTATTATACATTCACTCATATTGACATTTCTAAATGCATATTCCTTTCCATATTTTCCATATTTTGAGCTTGCCTTTGACTCAATGGAGAGGCATTAACACTAGAACAGCCGTCCCTTTTTACCTACTAAAAGTGCCGCCCTCTTTTTCAATGCAAAGCCATGCGAAGCTATTTACACACAACGACCACTAGTTGGCTGCTTGTAAATTAGCCTGCTTCCTACAGAAAAACTGCAAAATAGCTTTATATTAGCTTATCCTGATGTGATTTTGAAAATGTAAGGGTACTGGGTGATAGAATGCACATATCTAGGAAAAGTCATGAAAGGAGGGTCCTGAAATTTGATCGAGTGCAAAGATATAACATCTTTCTTTACTCACAGGGGTCAAATGACTGGCTGTTTTTTTTTTTTTTTTTTTAGATTTTATCCCTTTTTTCACCCAATTTGGTAGCCAATTTAACCCAACTTAGCATCCAATTATCCCCTGCCTATTGCATAGGATCCGCCGCACGACCCCGTGGCCGGCAGTCCCAGAAGAGGCCGCCAGGCAGACTAGCTGACTGGCTCCTCGAGCCCAGCACCGTTATTCCGGCGCCCAGGGGGCGGTGTTGCGCGACGGATCCGCGCGGATCCGCGCGTCGGAAGCGGCCGCCCAATATGCCGCTTCCCGTGTGCCTCGGCCATATCTGGATCTGGCGAGCCGGGATACGAACCCCGGCCCCGGTGGGCAGCATGCACTAGTGGCCAGTGCGTAGACCGCTACACCACCGCGGGGCATGACTGGCTGTTCTAGTGTTAAGCATATTCCTGTTCCAGCCCCTCCCTGTCAATGAAACTCTATGAGTGGGGAAAATGGTTGTGCTCAAAGTATGGGTCGCCGTTGAGTCAAAGCTGAAGCTCCACCAGCCCCATGGTTCCTAGTGGTTTAAAAGGGTACTGCAGTCAGAGAAAAACTAAATAGCCTACAGTAGCACTGAGCCTACCAGCTGCGAAAAGCAGCACATTTGATGCATTTCAGAGCTTCCATACTCAAGGAAAATAAAGTAAAGCACAGCCGTGAATGTTTCATTAACCAAAGATAAAAAAATTATAAAAATATTTGATTTGAGACTGAGACTGCCAATGGCCCCGGGCCTGAGCTAGATTACTCTTCCTGCTACGACTGGTGGATTGATGATTCACTTGCTTAATCAAATGTATTGATTGTAAGTCGCTTTGGAATAAGGCGTCTGCTAAATGCCAAAAATGGAAATGTAAATTGGCTAACGGTAGACTATGCAGATACAATTAAAGAAGACAAGGGTGATGCTTAATTCACAATCCATTTGAGGGTGGGACAGTGCCCCACTGAACCTGACTGACGTAAGACCACTGCTTAAGACACTTTGCAAACATTGGGATTTTGACCATTTTAGAGTACTTTTCTGTCACATTTCTGCTAACCATTTAAAGCATACACATACAGTATCTGTGGGTAATCTGTGATGGTCCTATAGACCTACCCTTGCTCTGTGTGACATTATGGTGCTTTCATAACAAAAGGCACAATTCCATCAAAGTGCGATGGACAACATTAGGAGCACTCACCCCAGGGTGTTCTGATGCCCATACTGGCAACACTGACTAGGAAAAAGCAGCAGCGCACACTTGGGTCCCACCCACATCTGCATATTCAAGAATTGCGTATAGGAGGATGCTGAAAAAGAAGATCACAATTTAATGAACACAGCTAAAGTCTGTTTGGACAGATGAGAAAACGATCACCAGATTATTTTAGCATCTGGGTACTACCGACAGTGGATCCGGTCGGCTGGTTTAGTCTGGGGGTGGTGGGGGGTGAACTAAGTTCTCTGGTCTCGGCCGGCTGGCCTGTCTATAAGTGCGGCAAAGCAGATTACGAAGGCAGAGAGGGGAGATTGAAGCAGTAGAGGGGAGATCTGATTCTTACATCATCATCTGTGGCTGACAGACACTGCGGCATTAGACTTATCTGTCTGTGGACTCTGTCTGTCTGGTGGCATTAGTCTGGACCGACAGCCATGACTCACACTTTCTGTTTAGCCTGACACAGCCCCATCCCTCCAGCTCCAGCTCCAACCATCTCTAACCAGGAAGCATCTCCACATCCATGACGACCCTGAGGGGCTGAATGCAGAGAGCAGGGTGGCTTCCGTGGGTTAGCTTGGCATAAGTTGCCTGCCAGGAATGTGCTACGCCCCCACACCTTAGTAAAGCGTGACACCTTTCATGTCGGTATGGGAGCTGGTTCTTCTCAAAACCTCCAGGCTGGATCCCAGAAGATGTAAGATGTACTTCTTCCTCCTACACACTCACTCACTCACTCTCTGGAGGTGAGGAGGTTTGCCTGTTTCTTCATTTGCCCAAAATCTGTTAGCTAGGGGAGTGTGAGAGACTTTAGCTCGCATGCAACACTCAAACAGTCTTGTCACAGCAGTGAAAGTGAAGAACACAAACCATGGAAAACAAAACCAAGCATAAACACAGTGTGTTTAAGGGAATAGGTAGATGAGGATGTGAGACTGACAGCGACCCCCATCCCTGCTATCCACCCCCCATATCACCACTCCACCCCCCACCCCCACATCACCCCTCCACCCCCCACCCCCACATCACCCCTCCACCCCCACAACCCCCCTCCACCCCGCACCCCCACATCACCCCTCCACCCCCCAATCATCCCTTCACCCCACAACCCCCCATCCACCCCCCACCCCCACATCAGCCCTCCACCCCCCACAACCCCCCATCCACCCCCACATCACCGATCCACCCCCAAATCACTCCTCCACCCCCCACCCCCATATCACCCCTCCACCCCCAACGTCCACTTCCCCCCCACATCACCCCTCCATCCCCAACCACCACTTCACCCCCCCACCCCCACTTCACCCCCCCCCCCCCACCCCCACATCACCCCTCAACTTCCCACCCGCACAACCCCCCCATCACCCCTCCAACTCCCCGCCTCCCAACAGCGGCAGCTTGGCAATCGCTCATGTGACCCCCGTGAGCAAGTTCAACATTAACCAATGATGACAACATCCTCAACTGGTCAGGAAGCCCCATTAGAGGGACACAAACTCAGATTAGTGGCTTATCCCCCGGTGAAAAGACCCCCTGGCACCGTGCCCCAGCTCCTAAATCTAAACCAGCAGCACTCTCATGAGAATGGGAGGGCTTGGACAACTGCTGTGGTAGCCCCCCCCTCCCTTCCCTCCTCTGCCAGGCAACCGGTTCTCTTTCCTCAGTCCAGGCCGTATAAATATAGCAGCTCCTTCTGCATCACTGTTTACTGATCCAAACAGGGTAAATCTGGGGACATGACAATGATGCAGCCTATCAAGACAAGACAGTATTGTTTAGGGTACTTGAAAAAAGGTCTGAAAAGGTCTGAAAAAAGGCACAGCAGCTCCTCTTTCACCTCAGGCGGCTGAAGAAGTTTGGCATGGGGTCCAAGACCCTGCAGGCCTTCTACAGAGGCACAAACGAGAGCATTCTGACTGGGTGCATCACTGCCTGGCATAGCAACTGGACTGCCGTCAACCGCAAGCTTCCCTCCATCCAGGATATATACAAGAAACGGTGTGTCAGCAAAGCCTGGAGGATCACCAAGATTCCCAGCCACCCCAACCACAGTCTGTTTGAACCGATGCCGTCCAAAAGGCGAAGCCTCTTCCGGAGCCTCAGGGCCAAAACTTAGAGGCTAACCAACAGCTACTTCCCCCAGGCGATCAGGCACATGAACAAGCCCACTGTAGACAATTGACTATCATCCCCATGCACACCCCATGTATACAGACTACCTAAACCTTAAGCTCACAGCCACGTTACTACTTGAACTATCTTTGTTATTACTAGTTGTACTGCTAATTGTATCCTGTCTTATTTGTCACTTATGTCCTATATTTTGTCACTTTTTTATCTTGTATTATGCCTATTGCCTTATTGTCTTGTGCTGCAACGTCAGGCACCGAATCCTAAGAATTTTACTCTCTTTCACTTGTGTAAGAATGTGTAATGCGACGTAACAATAAAAATTGAAACACGCACACACACGTGCGCACATACACACACACACACACACACACACACACACACACACACACACACACACACACACACACACACTCACACACACTTACCAGATATCAGATTGTTGTGAAATGTACAGTAATCAATTCCACTCACTGCTAGCTGCATTGTGTATGTGAACAACCAGTTATTCTTATTAGTGAAGAACTAATGAGAGTGAATTGAAACACACACAGTTATATACAGCATCATGTGGAGAGATGGTGCACATCTTTGACTAAATGCCTCTCAAAGAGGAGCAGGCAGTGAGGGAGAAATCCCTCTCTGTTATATGACAGGTTTATTGGGATTGATAATGTTTGAGTTGTGTGCTGAAACCTCCAGAGGGGTATCACTGACTGGAGTCTGGCAGCCCTACACAGATTGCTTCATCTCCAGTTGAGTTCTGAGCGTGGAGCTTGGCTTTCCTCAATGTCATCAGAGAATCTATTACAGACAAACAAAAGGCACACAAATGCATCAACAGGAGCTTAGAGCATGTATACAACAAGAGGAGTGTATATCAACAAATGGGGAGCAGAAATAACAAGGAAAAGTGTAGATACAGCGAGAGACACATAGACACAACAAGAGACACAGACACAGGAGACACATAGACACAACAAGAGACAGACACAACAAGAGACATAGACACACCAAGAGACACATTGTGTGATACAACAAGAGACACATAGACACAACAAGAGACACATAGACACAACAAGAGACACATAGACACAACAAGAGACACATAGACATAACAAGAGACACATAGACACAACAAGAGACACATAGACACAACAAGAGAAACATAGACACAACAAGAGACACATAGACACAACAAGAGACACATAGACACAACAAGAGAAACATAGACACAACAAGAGACACATAGACACAACAAGAGACACAGACACAACAAGAGAAACATAGACACAACAAGAGACACATAGACACAACAAGAGAAACATAGACACAACAAGAGACACATAGACACAACAAGAGACACATAGACACAACAAGAGAAACATAGACACAACAAGAGACACATAGACACAACAAGAGAAACATAGACACAACAAGAGACACATAGACACAACAAGAGACACAGACACAACAAGAGAAACATAGACACAACAAGAGACACATAGACACAACAAGAGAAACATAGACACAACAAGAGACACATAGACACAACAAGAGACACATAGACACAACAAGAGAAACATAGACACAACAAGAGACACATAGACACAACAAGAGAAACATAGATACAACAAGAGACACAGACACAACAAGAGAAACATAGACACAACAAGAGACACATAGACACAACAAGAGAAACATAGACACAACAAGGGACACATAGACACAACAAGAGACACAGACACAACAAGAGACACATAGACACAACAAGAGACACATAGACACAACAAGGGACACATAGACACAACAAGAGACACATAGACACAACAAGAGACGTAGACACAACAAGAGACACATAGACAAAACAAGAGACACATAGACACAACAGAAAACACACAGACACAACAAGAGACATAGACACAATAAGAGACACATAGACACAACAAGAGACACAGACACAACAAGAGACATATAGACACAGCAAGAGACACATAGACAGCAAGAGAAACATAGACACACAAGAGACACATAGACACACAAGAGACACATAGACACAACAAGAGACACATAGACACACAAGAGACACATAGACACAACAAGAGACACATAGACAGCAAGAGAAACATAGACACACAAGAGACACATAGACACACAAGAGAAACATAGACACACAAGAGACACATAGACACAACAAGAGACACATAGACACAACAAGGGACACATAGACAACAAGAGACACATAGACACAACAAGAGACATAGATACAACAAGACACATAGACACAACAAGAGACATAGACACAACAGAAAACACACAGACACAACAAGAGACACATAGACACAACAAGGGACACATAGATACAACAAGAGACATAGACATAACAAGAGACATAGACATAACAAGAGACATAGACACAACAAGAGACACATAGACACAACAAGAGACACATAGACACAACAAGAGACACATAGACACAACAAGAGACACATAGACACAACAGAAAACACACAGACACAACAAGGGGTACATAGACACAACAAGATGTAGATAGACACAACAAGAGAAGCAGAGACTCATCATCCACCATAATAAGCCTTAGTTTCAGACTACAGTATAGACACCTGGAGAGCTAAATCAGCTTCAGCAACTGTCCAGTAGATGTTTATCTCAGGATTGTTGAGCTCTGGGAAAACAAATCAAAGAATAACCGACTTTCCTTTACAAATGCCAGACATGTTTTATCTCAACATGCAAATGACACCAAAAATTATAGGGCTTCCATACAGGGACTGTGAAATATGTGGTGAAACAGGGTGTAATGCAATGTTTTGCGTTAAGTTACAATCCCATTACAAGCACTGCAATTCAATAGTTGTTGAAGTGTACACAATAACTCCTGGCACAGGCAATAGGCCATTCACAGCATAGGCTATCCAGAGAGCATCGGAGTGTGCCAGTTCACACTGAAACATAAGTAAATATTCAATGAATGGGGAAAACCAGCTTCCAGGAAAAGCCAGAGCCCAGTGGAGATAGCTGCTAATCTGAGCACGGAGCTGAAACCCAAACAGAGGACGACCGCAGGGCAGGCCACCGGAGCGTGACGGCCAAACGCATCAGACACCTTTGGGTGACACCAAACCGCAGGAGGCGAAGAAGCCTGGGATCCACTGTGCAGTGGAGCAGCTGTAACCCGCCCGTCGAAATAACTCTGACCACACATAGGCTCAGCGCTGCTACACCACCTCCCCGCTGCCTGTAGGGACACACACAACTCTATACATCGCAACTTTAAATACATATCAGAAGACATATAAAAAGACCACCACTGTTGCTGAGCATTGCACAATAGATCGGGATCCATATTTCAATATCAACAGGGTCCTAACTAGCATTAAAATACCCATAATACCCATAATAGTTCCCTCGAAGGGAGAGGAAAACAGACATTATTAATGGTTACTCTGCCAAACTAGCTGGGGGTGTTCAAAAGACATGGAACCCACACAGTATTGTGTAAGGATCTCTGTTACTGCAGTTCACCACCTCGTTGTT
Source organism: Nansenia antarctica (assembly GCF_963989245.1). NCBI lineage: Eukaryota > Metazoa > Chordata > Actinopteri > Argentiniformes > Microstomatidae > Nansenia > Nansenia antarctica. Next base: position 13,109,340 of record NC_137679.1, on the reverse strand, counting down.
GTAGTAAGATGTAGTGGGCATAGTGTATAATACTATTTTATTCAGCTGGCTTTTCACTGATGGAACTCATCAGGGAGGAGTTTCCCGAAAGCTTTGTAGCTTTAAGTATTTCAGCAATTTCCCTGAAACCCTTGCTCACATAGTACTCTGAAACCCTCACGTAGTTTCCCTGAAACCCTTGCTCACGTAGTACTTCAATTATTTCGTGCTCTAGCTGCATATCACTTATGGAGCAGTCAAAAAGCACTTTCAGGTGAAATTGTCCAATACACATTGACAATAGACCACAAACATAGAACTACAAAGCAAAGCAAAATAAATAGTTTTTACATAAACATGGACATCAGTGTTTAACATGACAACGTATTTATTTATTGTGGTGCATTTTATTGAGAAAATATTTTCTCAATTTCTTTTTACATCAGCATAAAGTCTAGATCTGTTTTGTATAGGGCTACATTATTGGTGAACTGAATAAACTGAATTAACTGTAACAAAGGCATTCCATACCAGTCTGTGATATTTACAATTTTTCAAAACTAATGCATAGCTTACACTGAAATGACTTTGAGATACTGTGCACCTGCCTGTCAAAGTGAGCACCTCAATGGAGACATAGGCAAAGAACCAGTCCAGGGTCAGTCTTCTGTATCAACCTGTTATACGTAGGTCCGAATTTGAGTGGATCTGAAAGCAGCACTATGAGCCTTCGATTATGCATTGATTGATATTATTCTTCTCCACTTCAATTTGAACTTCACAACCGTGTGAGTTACGAGCTGGTTTGGGAAACACTCACCACACTCTCACACTAGCTAAGTCCTTCTTGAAGTGTTTTGTGATACTCAAAGATCCATTGTTATTGGCTGTGGTGGTTCTCCACTGGGGAAGGGGGTGGCAGTTGCCCCCCCATGAACATGTTTTGCCCCGTTGTTGCAGTGTGTGTGATAAAAATAAAAAAATTAATATATATATATATATATCTCTGGCTATATTGGTGTCAAACGTTGATGATATTTCTCTGATGTTTCCCCTAACCAAACATTTAAAATAATTTGATTAAACATTGGGGACAAGAATATTCATATTTAATTGTCAAGCATAAGTAATAGAACATGTTGAATATGATCTGCAAGTAGGGAGTCCACAGTACAGTGCATGGCCCAACCTCTTCAAAGTTCAAATCAGTCTTGGTTTCAGACAACTGACCTTACAGTAGATGCCCAGAGTGTCCATTTATCTCAGGTGTCACATTCCCTGGACCACTAAGCATATTCTTCTTGTGCCTTTTTAGACGTTGAAGATGTTGTCCTGTCATTCTGGTCAAGTCCTTTTTTCAAACTGTCCTTTTTTCAAACTGTCCTTTTTTCAAAGTGAACAAGAAAATACACATTCCAATTGTTGTGGTAATGTATGCCAACAAATGGAAGAATATTGAGAAGACCTTGTTCCTAAAAAGATGTTTCTTGTTTAGATGTAGAGACTAGATATGGGTAGAAGGTTATTCAGTATGGTTCATCCTTTTACTGTGGTTTGTTAAATTAAAGTCCAGCTGTCTCATATCGCCATTGATCTTCCTCTCTCTTTTCATTTAGAAGTAATTTGCCCAACGTTTCCACTATTCCATGTAAACCTATATAACATTTTATTATGAAAAAGTTAAAAAAAATCCCCAAACCCAGGATCATTTCAAAATAGATAAATGCCTTCTGTGAGCTATTCACTTTTCAGAGCAGAGAGATGGGCAGTTAGGGAGAGAGGGCAGAAAGCTTTCTCACATGACCATAATTCATATTGACAGGAAAACAATAACAATGTGGTGGCTTCATAAACAAATGGAAAACACAAATGTGGGCTTTCCCCATGTTTTTGTTTGTGGAAAAGCTTGTTTGCCCTCAATATGTCACATCCTTACCATCAGTGGCACTGCACACCACATGTCCTTGACCTGCTGTTGTGGTTTTCCTCATAGAGGAGTGTGGACGCATATTTCACATAGAGACCGGTCTGAGACCAGACCATCCAATTACATTCATCTATTATAAAAACCCAAAATGTGTTGTTAGAACAATGTATCATCTGTGATTGAACCTCAAAATTAGTCTCATCAGAGTTTTATACAATTAACCCATTGAACTTTGATTGATTGTTTGTTGATAATGGGACATGTTTCAGTATCACACACACACACACACACACACACACGCACGCACACACCCACACACACGCACACACACATACGCACACACACTCACTCAATCTCACTGACACTAACACTCGCACAAAGGAAGTGCAGAGCACCAAATGAGAAAATGATACAGTAAACAGGAAACATGGGCGTAAGAACTCCAAATATATTCTGCCATTTCAGCTCTAGTCTGGCGTATGTCTGGGTGAATTGTCTTCCGTGCAACGGCATCTATTTCTGGGAAGGGCCGAGGAGCCGGCCAGAAGCAGCAAAAACACCAGCGCAAAAATCTTGAAAAATAAATGGCTATACTGTGTGAACTGAACAAAATAGGACAGAGAGTGACATAAACAAACCATCTGTATGAAGTAGGCCTTGATGACAGGCGGTAAAGGAGGACAGTTAGCTGTACCCCTGCACTGTCCTGTGCTGCCTGGTTAGGGGGTAATGTAAGAGGCTGGGAGGTTTTCAGCGCTAGCGATCGTAGCTGCCTGCCAGCTTTTTTATCCCCTTCATTATCTGTGCTTTGTGTCTCAGTGATGGCTGCATGCATATAATGAATAGGCAACTCTTTTCCATTAAAATAATACCCTCATTAAGAGGGCTCATGCCAGCACAGCCTTGTCCGTGCCAGGCCAAGTTATTCGCATCAAGACAGCCTGCGTAGCACCAGCCAAAGGGTGGAATTTTAATTGTTTCTTTGGAATCAACTAGTTAGCCATTCCAATTGGCTAGCTAAGGACAGCTCTCCAGTGAAAGATGAGGCGAGGGTAGGGAGGGGAGGGGAGTGGTGGGGGATTCAGGAAATGCAGCAGATGAATCCTCGACAAACTGCAGCAGCTTTGAAAAATTGAACCTTCTTGACAAATATCGGGGGGGGGGGGGGGGGCGGCAACAACAAAGAAACATACCCCTTGAGGAAGGGATGTTTGTGGGGGTGGGGGGCTTGTGAAATTGACTAAAGGAGCGCTCTGGATCCTTTGGAGTCTCAGGGAGATTAGGCATTTCTACTGACACAACACCTGATTAGCCTCTCCCTGACCTCTGAGGATTGACCTCTGACTCACGGCTGACCTCTGACTCATGGCCTGACACTGCTGTGCTTCCCTCCTATTGTGAGACACTGTCATGAGCCTTTTCATGACTACAAATGGTCTGGCCAAAAATACTAAAAGCCTGGGATTCCTGTGTGCCTATGTGTGTGTGTGTGTGTGTGTGTGTGTGTGTGTGTGTGTGTGCGCGGAGGGATGGGGGATGAGAGAGAGAGAGAGAGAGAAGAGTTTAATTAGAGACACAGCACCTCCGGTAATCCACTCTCAGTCCATTCATAAAAAGAACAAGGAAGGGAGGGGGGCAGTGGCAGTGGGAGAGATGAGAAGTTTTTAACAAGAGGTCAGAGAAACTTTGGCCAGGAACATTGGCCTTTATCAAATCCACTGGCAAATCTGCAGATTAGTCCATTCCATTGTTTTCAGGAAGTCCGCTCCCACCGGCCCAGAATGCAGTAGGTGGATTTAGGGACTGAGTGAGGGCTCCAACGCACTGGGCTGGGGTGAGACTGAGCTGGAAGGCAGAGTGTGTGTTCATGTGTGTGTGTGCATGTGTGCGTGCGTGTGTGTGTGTGTGTGTGTGTGTGTGTGCGTGGATGACATGCTGAGGAAGAGGGTGTCAGACAGGCCTGAAGCTTAAACCAGAACATTCCAATGGTCACTTCTGACTTTCTGGCCACCAAATCCAGCGCAGATGGATAAAGGGCCAGTTTCCCACTGTGACTTCTCCATGGATAATATGTACTTTGGACACTGTCATCCCTCAAGGTTTCATTAGACCTTTTTTTATATTTACATGGCATGCTGACTTTTTCCCTATACAAAGTTAATTTGGTTAAAAATATGAATTTCTCCCCCCTTGAATAAATATCCTACCATTCTTCCCCTGTGGAAACGAATGAACCACGACCAAAGTCACTGGTGTTTGATTTAAATGCTATGGTCAAAGGAGTTGTGGACAAAAATCAACATTAGCTGCACCATTCCTTCTTTGTTTGCGACCTACACAGTGTTAGCCTCCAAGAGGAAAGGCCTTATATATATCTGGGAAGACTCCCTGTTACCTGTGGTTCCTGTGTATTGCCAGCACTCTGTTTCCCATTCAGACATGGCAAATGGGGCATTGGGGTGATGACAGGGAGTGAGAATCACCATCCAGTGTATTAAAGTGTTCTGGTGCACTCCTCCTCACCACTATAACTCGACCTCTGTCAACTACCACATGGGGACTGGGAGGACTGAGTGATAACACATTCGCAAAACGGAGGAAGACACAGACACTGCAGAGACACAAAAGCCAAATGATTTATTATCCCTTTCAAGCAGAAATACCTGCAGAAGAAGAGTAGTGCAAAGTAGTGCTTCAGATGCTTCTCTGTCTGAGAAAGAGGAGGAGTGTTGGTGACGAGAGACATGGCGGTATGTGTATGAGGAGGTTGATCCGGACAAGAGTGGTGGTCGGGTACCTGTGTCAGTACTGCATGTTCTGCAGGTGGGTGTGTAGGAGAGAGGGGGCGGGACGGGACGGGACAGGACTGGGCTGGACGGGTGGTCTTAACACTAGTCGTCCCGTGGGCAGGATGTGACACACATAAAATAACTCCCTGACATTTTCTCAATGTCTTTTTTTTTTTTTTTTTTTTACATAATAGCGTTGTTCCAATTTCAAAATCACACATACAAAAAAAAATCGGGAAGCATTATGACTACCAAAATCGTTTTTTTATATAACTAACATCCCAGTCATGTGGCCCATTGATTTTGGCCCATTTGCACTCTCACTGTAGCTTTACCCTCATCATGGTGAATAGAAACTGACCTTACAGTTATGCATGGCTCTCCCAGTTCAACTGCAATGGTGATATCAGCAACATAGACAGACAATAACAGTTATTCGCATGATCAAGACAATGACATCTGAATAGAAGCCTGCGCTGCGTGCACCCAGCCTATGAAGAACAGACTAGTACCCTTCTGTGTGTGTATGTAGGCTACAGTAGCCTATGTGTGTGTATTACAGTAGTGTATGTGTGTGTATTACAGTAGCCTATGTGTGTGTGTGTATTACAGTAGTGTATGTGTGTGTATTACAGTAGCCTCTGTGTGTGTATTACAGTAGCCCACGTGTGTGTATTACAGTAGCCTATGTGTGTGTATGAAGGCTATCTGTGTGTATGTAGGCTGTGTGTGTATGTAGGCTGTGTGTATGTAGGCTATGTGTGTGTGTATGTAGGCTGTGTGTGTGTATGTAGGCTGTGTGTCTATGTAGGCTATGTGTGTGTATGTAGGCTATGTGTGTGTATGTAGGCTGTGTGTGTATGTAGGCTGTGTGTGTGTTTGTAGGCTATGTGTGTGTATGTAGGCTGTGTGTGTATGTAGGCTATGTGTGTGTATATAGGCTGTGTGTGTGTATGTAGGCTGTGTGTGTATGTAGGCTGTGTGTGTGTGTGTGTATGTAGGCTGTGTGTGAGTATGTAGGCTATGTGTGTGTATGTAGGCTGTGTGTGTGTATGTAGGCTATGTGTGTATGTAGGCTATGTGTGTGTATGTAGGCTGTGTGTGTGTATGTAGGCTGTGTGTGTGTATGTAGGCTATGTGTGTCTATGTAGGCTGTGTGTGTATGTAGGCAATGTGTGTATGTAGGCTATGTGTGTGTATGTAGGCTGTGTGTGTATGTAGGCTGTGTGTGTGTTTGTAGGCTATGTGTGTGTATATGTAGGCTGTGTGTGTATGTAGGCTGTGTGTGTATGTAGGCTGTGTGTGTGTATGTAGGCTGTGTGTGTATGTAGGCTGTGTGTGTATGTAGGCTGTGTGTGTGTATGTAGGCTATGTGTGTGTGTGTATGTAGGCTATGTGTGTCTATGTAGGCTATGTGTGTGTATGTAGGCAGTGTGTGTATGTAGGCTGTGTGTGTATGTAGGCTATGTGTGTGTATGTAGGCTGTGTGTGTATGTAGGCTGTGTGTGTATGTAGGCTGTGTGTGTGTATGTAGGCTGTGTGTGTGTATGTAGGCTGTGTGTGTATGTAGGCTGTGTGTGTGTGTGTGTGTGTGTGTGTATGTAGGCTGTGTGTGTATGTAGGCTGTGTGTGTATGTAGGCTATGTGTGTGTATGTAGGCTGTGTGTGTATGTAGGCTATGTGTGTGTATGTAGGCTGTGTGTGTATGTAGACTGTGTGTGTGTATGTAGGCTGTGTGTGTGTATGTAAGCTGTGTGTGTGTATGTAGGCTATGTGTGTGTATGTAGGCTGTGTGTGTGTATGTAGGCTATGTGTGTATGTAAGGCTATGTGTGTGTATGTAGGCTATGTGTGTGTATGTAGGCTAAGTGTGTGTATGTAGGCTGTGTGTGTGTATGTAGGCTGTGTGTGTGTATGTAGGCTGTGTGTGTGTATGTAGGCTGTGTGTGTATGTAGGCTGTGTGTGTATGTAGGCCATGTGTGTGTATGTAGGCTGTGTGTGTGTGTATGTAGGCTATGTGTGTATGTAGGCTATGTGTGTGTATGTAGGCTGTGTGTGTATGTAGGCTGTGTGTGTAGGCTGTGTGTGTATGTAGGCTATGTGTGTGTATGTAGGCTGTGTGTGTATGTAGGCTATGTGTGTGTATGTAGGCTGTGTGTGTGTATGTAGGCTGTGTGTGTATGTAGGCTGTGTGTGTGTAGGCTGTGTGTGTGTATGTAGGCTGTGTGTGTATGTAGGCTGTGTGTGTATGTAGGCTGTGTGTGTGTATGTAGGCTGTGTGTGTGTATGTAGGCTGTGTGTGTATGTAGGCTATGTGTGTGTATGTAGGCTGTGTGTGTGTAGGCTGTGTGTGTGTATGTAGGCTGTGTGTGTGTAGGCTGTGTGTGTGTGTATGTAGGCTGTGTGTGTATGTAGGCTATGTGCGTGTATGTAGGCTGTGTGTGTATGTAGGCTATGTGTGTGTATGTAGGCTGTGTGTGTGATCCATGATAAGAGCATGATATCCTCAGAAAGACGGACACATCTGGCCCAGTTACAGATATCTGGAACACTTTTGTGCATTACTCGTTTTCTTGTTTTAACCCAGGAGACAACATCAATATTTGTTTTGAATGTGGTTTGCATGGTGCAGCATTGTTTGTGGATTTTACTGACGCATTTGCGTAAAGCCGCTGAAAGAAGAAGCAATTTTGTGTTCACTTAAAATTGTTTAGTAAATGACTGGTATAGAGTCATTCTTGCATATACATTTTTGTTGTGTTTTATTTGTTATCATGTATACAGTATGTATAATTATACTAATTATGCCCATCAACGTGTAATATTCAATATGTAAGCTGTTTATTTGACGAAATACAACAGTGCACACATTTTTTGCATGGTATTCATGTAATTCAATGATTACACTGTTACACTAACACTCATTTCAAACAGAAACTACAACTTGACTGTTGTTCGTGTTGATTCCCCCCCACACACACATGCATGCACACTCGCACACATACACACACAACCCCCCCCTCCCTCTCTCTCTCCCTTCACACATAGCGCTAGTTGACTTTGCTTTTATTTATTTTATCTTCGCTTTGCCGTTCTCATGTATTGTATGTATTGTTTTGTGTTGACCCGGTGGTGTCTTTCTGTTTATATGTTTGTTTTTATTTTGCCGGGGCCTCTTGGCCAGATCATCATTGAAAATGAGAATTGGTTCTCAATTGATTTTTATCTTCGTTAAATAAAGGTCAAATAAATAAAATAATGTCAACAAATGGACGTCTCCGGACCTCACTCACTTTAGTTAGTAATGAGGCCCGGGCCTCCTAGTGCTAAGAGGAGAGAGAAGAGCTACTGGAGACATCCCAAATGTCACTGCTCAGATGCTTGTGGATTTCACCCTGTATTTATCCTCAGGAGATATCTCAGCAGAGACATGGAAACTTCAACTTCTCCAACTCGTGGAACACGTGGCAGTGTCACACCATCACTGTTCTTAATGGGCCTCTGTTAGGAAATTGTCAATTGTTGGTTTTGCATGGTGTATGACATCTCAGAGACACACCTCATTTCTAATTTCTCATTTCACTATAATATTTCATGTAGGAATTAAAACTGTAAATTATGAAATTTACACTCTGTTGGACCTTAACGAGCCATTGTGTTTTCGCCAAGCTCTGTGTTGAGGAAATTCCTTACGGTACCATGTGACGGCGCCAAGAGAGTTCCGCAGCCTTAAACAAAAATAACTTACAGTTGTGGCCAACTTGCAGTGTTTACCAACTAATCTCAAGCCATTACAGTCATGGAAACCATACATTTGAACCTCTGTTGCCACATTGAGAAACCACACATTTTTTCATTTCCTCCGTCGTATGAACAAGGCCTCAGGTTCAGGACACAACAGCAGCGGGCAAAAACCACACTGCTTTGTGGGATTACCTCTGCTGATTATTCAACCCTTTGTGCACCTCCCTAAAATGCATGGCAGACTGGAGAGAGCATTGTGTGACAATGAAAACCAGCGAAATACCAAAAAATACCCACAATACACAAAGCACTGGGGCAGGTTTACTAAACAGATCTGGGATTTGTTTGGGTTTGCCTCAGACACCAAGTTACTAATTTGTTTTGTCTGCAAATTGTATCTGTGTGTTTGTCTGAGGTGAATTCTCCCAAGAGGGGAATTTTCTCATTTAAAATAATGCCAAAAATAGACTGAAAATGGATTTAGTGCTTAAAACCACAGATTCACTGAACAATGAGGTACTGTACAATTGATTGTTTTGGCTTGTAATGCTCAACAGTTTCAAACTGCCATCTAAACGTTTTTCAGAGGTCAAATGATGTTTTTTTTCAAGCTTCAAATTCTCAAATCAGATCGGGCATTACTGTAACCAGTCTCACTTGTTTCACCCGGACAGGAACTCTACTCCCCCACCTGGCGCAGAAGTGGGATAGATGTGTGTGTTGCCATGATATCACACATGATGCACATGATTCATTTTAGTTTTCATTTTCACACAATTCCCACCAGTGGCATGACAGGTTTCGAGCTGTCTTACTAAAAATGTAACTGGCAACTCTGAGGAAAAGCAAATATTGAACCAAAACCTAAAATAAAAATCATTTTCCACTCCACTAAACGGACCACACACACACACACACACACACACACACACACACACACACACACACACACACACACACACACACACACACACACACACACACACACTCCTACTGCATGACCTTCATGGCCACATCCTGAAGCTCCTACCTCAGGGGAGTTGGTTTATTCATTCTGTGGTCCCTGCAGGTACAGTATGAGAGCAGCTTTCTACTCTACTCTCTTGGTTAAACTCATGCTGCTAGTGGTATCACCATGGCAAGATGAAAAGAGCTCTCTGAAGCCTTCAGAAAGACATTTTAAAGACTTAAAAAGATCTCCAAACAATTAGAAATCAGACATTTTACTGTCCAGAAGTGGAGAACATTTAAAACAACTGCCAACATGGCCAGGTCAGGCTGTCCTAGCAGACCGCAAGACGCTTAAAGAAGTCTACAACAATCCTAACATGTCATCACGGGACCTAAAGGTAGCTCTTGCCACAGTTGATGTCAAAGTACACGGATCTACCATCAGAAAGAGAATGCACAAGTTTGATTTTCAGAGAGGTGTGCAAAGAGGATACCCTTGCTGTAAAACAAAACATCTGAGCAAGACTAGAGAATGATGAAAGAAGGATGAAACTGGGGAAACGCTTTGAAATTGGTACCATTGTGTAAAATAAATCTATGACCTCTCACGTATTATCCAGTATATGAAGGAGTGCACACAAAAAATGTATGTGCACACTGCACATATCTTAGCCTAACTGTACATATATTCTATATACAGTAGCCTATGTATTTTCCATATATTCATATATTCTTTAGTCCAGTCAATCTGTGGTTTAACCCAGGGAAAATTGCAATAGTAACCATTCAAGTGTTTTTGTGATCCCGAGGGACATCCAAATAATATATTAAAAGTCTTAGTCTTAATACTTATTGGATCAAGGTAAATTCAGGGGTAGAAATTTGGGGTCTTCGTGCCACAGCGTCACAGAAAGAAGTTTGTATCTTTGCTTCTGAACATGCTATTTTCATATAATTTATGTGTATACATTTGTAATAATAAAATTATAATATTATAATATTTATAAGACCAAGCTTTACAAATAAAATGTTTTTAAAAAACGAGACCGAGCTTGAAATATGCCTACATGTAACCTTCACTCCATGTCCTCATCCAAATGTTGTGCCGACATATTCTCGCACACACCTCCGCATTCTGAACAGGCTACGGAGCAATCAAGTCCTTGACGACGGCTTTTGCAGCGCATAGGGCCACAACCTGACTTGCAACTGCAGCGCACAAGCTCCAACGAGTATTGAGGGTCCTGGTCGGAATGGATGGGAATGAGGCATGAGTCTTGGATCCTCCAGCCCCATTCCTCCGGTGGTAGCGAGTTTCCCATCCATTCCTGAACCTGATGGTACACTCTGAAGCTGTGAAGCATGGCAGACGACGATGTTGGTGGCAAGTTGCGGGGGTGGATAGCCGTTTTGCTGTCAGTCACTTTAGTACAGAAACTTTTCACCCTGAGATCATGAGGCCACCTTTGTAGATTAGTATCATTGCCCTTTCCTCTGCAGCAGCAATGAAAAATGCTGGCCTGTACTCTGAATGAGTCGCTTTCTCAAACCTGACACAGAGATACCCCTTTCCCAACTCCAAAGAGTCTGGATGTTGTATCACAGCCATGCATGGCATATGCGAATAAGATGTTGTTGCTATCATCTCTTGCATGCCCAATGTTCAAAAGCCTGTAACTTGACGAAGATGACTTCTTGGGCTCAGAAGTACAGCTCTCCTGGCTGATAATGGTGTAACAGAAGAATGAGGAGGTCGGTGTCGTCTCCAACAAAGACAGTTCTTTGTTTTAATGCGGCTGTCACTCTGCTGTTTGAACTATGAGCACATTGGCGTCTCCCTGAGCATTGAATGTGAATGTCAAACCAAAACGTTGTGATTCAGACATTCCCCTTCCCCGTGTCAGTCCTCCGGTTGTTTCATCCTTCTCATGAGGGCTTGTTCTATTACAAGGTTCTATTACAAGGTTCTATTACATGGTTCTATTACAAGGTTCTATTACAAGGTTCTATTACATGGTTCTATTACAAGGTCGGGGGAGAGTCCAGCCCAGTATTATTTTCCCTTGTGCTGTACGCATCACATTGTACATCTGTGTGATCACTGTACATGTCCTATTTATATTCATGCAAATATATTGACTTTTTACATTCATATTCTTTGCACGTAGCGCAAGGCTGGACATGAACAAGTTGGGCACTGTCCGCATTGACTTCACAGTAATGAACGTCTTCATAAGGGTAACATTCCCTATAAGTCCAATGATTGCAATGTCCATACATTCATGGCTTTTGCACAATAATTGGATGTTATGAAATGTATTATTATAAATAATAAGGTGAACAGTAGGACAAATTCCGTTTACACTGATTACACCGTTTTCGATGCAGTCTGGCAGATACGAGTGAAGAGTTCTCTTTCATAGTATTCGTTTCGTATCTCACTATGGGAACGCCCCCTGCGTGACCTCATCAGAAACTGAATTACACTGCGCAAGCCCATTGGCTGGCCCAGGCGACGCTTGTGTCACGAGGGACGGGACCCTCCGCCTATATAAGGCGTACACACGGCGTCTGTCGTCATTCAAAAACCTTTTTCCGCTTCTCACTGGAGCTGACAACAACTGTGCGGGTGGCTAGAGCTAAACAGTCCACAGATACAAGCGACCAAACTCGTGCCGACGGGCGCTCTGCTGCTAAACTGCACTTCGTTGACGTTCACAGGAGTAGAAATACTTCTGTTGAAGAGTAGGAATACTCGGACTCGGGGTAGCGATACCCGTGTTACGATTCGAGTAGCAATACTCGCCTTGCTTGGAACGAAAAAAGTAGCAATACTCCTCGTTCTGAACGACGCGAGTAGCAATACTCCCTGTTCTGCGAGTAGGAATACTCCGAACGGTTACGGGTAGCAATACCCAGTGTGAGAGACAAAAAGTAGAAATAACTTTATCTCTATAACGCACTGCTAGCGGGTAGATAGTAATATCCCTCCCCTGGCCCCTCTGTTTTCCCTTGATAGCTGACAAGCTAACGGGTGAAGTAGCAAGGCCTGCTAGCAGCTAGCCTACAACCCTTAGACAGAAATGCCACCTGCACCCGAAGACCCCCGTATATTCGGCTGCCCCGTCCCTACCCTCCAAGTCGGACCGCTTCCAGGCTAGCCTTACAGACAAGTGCTACAAAGCAGCGGCACTGACAGCGAGGGCTCTCAATGCCTCCGCACTCCTACTGAGCAGGCTGAGCAGGCTGAGCTGGAGGAGGATATGACCGCTAACCCAGACAATATGCCTACCCTATGGGAGGAAATCTGCGTTATAACGGATCACATCCTCCGTCTCCACAAGACGGCCATTCAAGCCACGGGTAAATCCATGGCTCTCATGGTACTGCAGGAGAGGGCGCGTTGGCTCGGTCTCACCAACCTGTCGGCGAAGGAGAGAGAAGAAATTCTCGACACCCCTATTGTACCGCAGGGTCTCTTCGGTGCAGCAGTCACCTCAATGCAGAAGAGATGTGAGGAGAAAAAGAGAGAGGATGAGGCTATGGAGCTGTGCCTTCCGAGAAGAGCGCAGCCCGCAGCGCCCGTGACCCAGCCACGGCAGTCATATGCGCAGGCTATCTCTCGCCCGGCCCCTGTTTTCAAGATCCCCAGAGCGGCTAGACAGCAGGCAGCGCCCCAGGCACCCAGAGGTCCCAGGAAACCATGGGCCAGAAAACGGGCTCCCCGGGACAGACCTCAGGCGTCCCCGCCCCCTCCCCCGGCCGCCGCGTCGGCGAGGAAGAAGAAGCGGGTGATCTGACAGCCTCTCCTCGGGAGAAGAGCGAGTCCAGTCGGCCCCCCTCGCTGACCGCTCTGTACCCTCCCAGCTCCGTTCCAGAGCAAGTTCGGTACGACATGTTCCATACAAAGTGCAAGACCACGGTCGGCGTCCGTGTTCACACGCCTTCCGGGGGAAAGCTGAGAGACTGTTCATACTACAAAGTTGTTTGTCACTCAAGCACGTTAATGCACAATGTATTAAAAATGTCCCGACAAACGCATCCAGGCAGAGTGCCAAGGGCGTTGTTAACAATGTTGATAAACATAAAAATAAAAGAGATGTTAAAAAACAAATCTTTCTCTGCCATAACGCAGACCGTGGGACTAGCCCGTTCCGCGGCTGTGATGCAGAAAGCGGCCCGACCGCGCACAGCGCGGGAAGGCACGCTAGGCGGCTGTTGCGCGCCCCGGCCACAAGGGGGCGCCAACAACTCGCATGTGACGGTGTGGCCAGTCAGCCCGCTTTCCACGCATCAGCGGGAATGGGCAGACTGCACACAGTCAGACTGGGTGTTGAGGACACTACGAAGGGGCTACAGGCTCCAATTATGTGTCGCTCCACCCCCATTCAGAGAAATACTGTACTCTCGAGCTCAGGGCGAACTAGCCAATATTCTCCAGGAGGAAATCTCTATTCTAAGGGAGAAAGGAGCTATAACAGTTGTACCTCTCGAGGAGACCCACAGAGGTTTCTACTCGAAGTATTTTCTGGTCCCAAAGAAAGGGGGGGGCATGAGGGCTATTCTAGACCTCCGTGTCTTGAATCAGCATCTCAGAAAATACAAATTCAGGATGTTGACACACTCTTCCCTGCTAAGTTTCATACGAGCAGGGGATTGGTTCACATCAATCGACCTGAAGGACGCTTATTTCCACATTCCGATATATCCTCCACACAGGAAATATCTGAGATTCGCTTTCCAAGGGATAGCGTACGAATATGTGGTCCTTCCCTTCGGCCTGTCACTAAGCCCAAGGGTGTTTGTAAAATGCACCGAGGCAGCAGTGGCCCCTCTCAGACAGAGGGGTATCAGAGTGGCCACATATATCGACGACTGGTTAGTGGCAGCCACCAACCGCGAGGAGGCGGCGCGTCACACAGCGGTCATTTCGAAACACCTAACGAGTCTGGGGTTCCGAATAAACATGGAAAAGAGCATGGTGACACCCTCCCAACGCATCACGTTTATAGAGCTCGCACTGGACTCTATCCGAGCCAAGGCGTTTTTGTCTCCAGAAAGAGTGGAGACGATGCGCGCGACTATAGCGCTGTTTCGCATAGGCAACATAGTTACCCTCAAACAATGCCAGAGGTTGTTAGGCTTGATGGCCTCCGCTGTAGTGGCCATACCCCTGGGGCGCCTGTACATGAGAGGCATCCAGCGCTGGGTGGTCTCTCTGGGCCTGGACCCCCACCGCGACGGTCACCGTCGTGTGAGGGTCTCCAGGGATTGCTCACTGGCTCTGCACCAGTGGAAGGACCCAGGTTTCATAGCACAGGGTGTTTCTATGGGACCTGGCCTGAACAGAAAAGTAATCACCACGGACGCCTCTCTGAGAGGCTGGGGTGCCACTTTCGAAGGGAGAACGATAAACGGGGGTTGGGACCCGCACTTACGTTCTACCCATATAAACGGCCTGGAACTGCTAGCTGTTCACTTGGCTCTGAAACATTTCCTCCCGTGGTTGAGAGGACATCATGTTTTGGTGAGGACATACAACTCCACGGTCGTTGCCTATGTAAACAGACAGGGGGGACTGAGGTCCCACCAGTTACACACTATGGCACACAGACTGATAGTGTGGAGCAGTGCACACATGCGGTCGCTGAGAGCAACCCATGTACCGGGCATTCTGAACTACGGAGCAGATTTGTTGTCCAGGGGCAACCCACTGTACGCAGACTGGAGACTTCACCCCGAAGTAGTGAAACAGATTGGGTCACGATTCGGTCAAGCGACCGTGGACGTTTATGCTACGGCAGAGAACGCCCAGTGTCCCCTGTTCTTCTCTCTGCGCGATCGGGGAGCCCCGCTGGGAGTGGACGCATTAGCGCACGAGTGGCCGAGGACCCTCCTGTATGCGTTCCCGCCGGTGGCACTCATTCCCCCGACTCTGGCCAGAGTGAGGGAAGGAGATCTGTCCATGGTGCTGATAGCCCCGCGTTGGCCGGGAAAGCACTGGTTGGCGGAGATTTTTCATCTCCTATCCGGTCCGCCATGGCAACTACCGCTGTGCAGGGACCTGCTGACCCAGGCGCGGGGGGAGATATTCCATCCCCACCCAGAGAGATTGTCTCTGTGGGCCTGGCCCGTGAAGGGATCAACCTTGCACTAGTGGGTCTTCCCCAAGGGGTGATCGACACTATTCAGTGCGCCAGAGCCTCATCAACTAGAAAGTTGTATGGGCATAAGTGGCGTGGGTTCGAGACTTGGTGCTCAGGGTCACACGCTGTCCCTTTTCAGTGTTCTGTGACAGTTATTCTGTCATTTCTACAGGACTTGATTGAGAAGGGTAAGGCTTTCTCAACCGTTAAGGTCTATTTGGCAGCTATTTCGGCTTGTCATATTGGCCTGGGTGGAAAGTCGATAAGCCAGCACCCGTTGGTGTGCCAGTTTATGAAAGGGGCCCGAAGGAAATTGCCTACGTCTAGGCCGTTAGCTCCTTCATGGGACCTCCCTATGGTACTAGATGCTCTCTCCTGCCCACCGTTCGAACCACTGGAACAGGTGGAGGTGAAAGTGTTAACGCTAAAGACGGTCCTATTGCTTGCTTTGGCTTCGGCTAAGCGCATAGGTGAAGTCCATGCGCTCTCGGTGCACCGAGAGTGTACAAAGTTCTCCCCAGGGGACTCTAGGGTCAGTCTGATGCCTAACCCAGCCTTTATTCCGAAGGTTATAGGCTCTTGCACCCCTATAGAGTTGGCTGCCTTCTATCCCCCGCCTTTTGCCTCGGAAGAGCACAGGCGGTTGCATACTTTATGTCCTCTCCGCGCGCTGCGTGTTTACATAGACAGGACTCAGGGTTGCAGGAAAGGTGACCAGTTGTTTGTATCCTGGGCGAATCCACACACGGGAAAGCCAGTGTCGAAACAGCGCCTTTCCCATTGGGTAGTGGCGGCTATTGCCTTGGCTTACTCTAGTAAGGGTCTACAGCCCCCTGCGGGCTTACGTGCGCACTCTACTAGAGGTTTGGCGACCTCCTGGGCACTTTTTAAAGGGGTGTCTATTCAGGAGGTGTGTGCGGCGGCGTGCTGGGCTTCGCCCCACACGTTCGCTAGATTTTATAGGTTGGATGTTACAGCTCCAACGCTATCACACTCCTCAGTTTGGGTTCCTCTTAGGATGTAGTTCCTAGAGTGTGAGGGTCCATTCTGGGACAGTTGTCATTTTACAG
This sequence comes from Nansenia antarctica, assembly GCF_963989245.1. NCBI lineage: Eukaryota > Metazoa > Chordata > Actinopteri > Argentiniformes > Microstomatidae > Nansenia > Nansenia antarctica. The sequence goes on along the minus strand of NC_137679.1, from coordinate 13,092,734 downwards.
GCAGGTCTGGCAATACGGGAGTAAGTATATTCCCATAGTGAGATACGAAACGAATACTATGAAAGAGAACACAAGCGTCGCCTGGGCCAGCCAATGGGCTGGCGCAGTGTAATTCAGTTTCTGATGAGGTCACGCAGGGGGCGTTCCCATAGTGAGATACTCACGAATACTACTCAGAGAACCGGGGTTATGTAAATAACCTAAAGTTTCATATTGTTATGATGTGTTTGTTGCATAGAACTGCTGTCCAGACATTTAAGCGGAAGCGGATGTTGACTATGCAACATGACAATAACCCAACACATTCCAGTAAATCCACCAAGGAAAAGAAAGAAAGAAATTGAGTTCTGGAATGGCCAAGTCAAAGCCTGGATCTTAATACTATTGAGATACTATGGTGTGTTTTGAAATGGGCTGTGCATGCAAGACACCCCTCAAACATCACACAGCTGAAAGAAGTCTGCATGGAGGAGTGGGAAAACCTTCTCCCAGTTGATGTCAGAGACTTCTAACAGAGAGTTATAGGAAACATCTAATTGATGCTATTTCAGCCAAAGGGGGCAATACCAGCTATTAGGGCATAGGGTGTCCTAACTTTGTCCTCAGTAGGAATTGGAATCTATGCTTGTTTTTTGTTAAATAAATAGTTTTTTGGTTCAATTGCATCACCTTTATCTATAGATATTGTTTGAAGGAAGACCAAATATTGATATGTCCATTTCTTAAAGAAGAACTAAATATTTCATGGAGTGTCCTACTTTTTTCACATGACTAAGTATTCAGACCCTAAACAACACTCTTAAAATTGTCCCCATTTGCTTTAACACAAGCCTGATTCTCCATGAGCCCTTACCACTGGGGTCCCCCAGGGACCATGAGCCCTTACCACTGGGGTCCCCCAGGGACCATGAGCCCTTACCACTGGGGTCCCCCAGGGCTCCGCCCTAGGGCCTTTAGTGTTCTCCCTCAATACCAATTATCTTGGCTCTGTAATTTCCTCACATGGTTTCTTATCACTGCCACACAGACAACACTCAACTCCTCTTCCCCCCCTCCCCTCTGACACAGGTGGCAACTATGCGTGTCTTGCAAACATTTTGGCTTGGATCTCAGCCCACCACCTCAAGCTCAACCTAAACAAGACTGAGCTACTCTTCCTACCTGGGAAATCCTGGTCCCCTCCCAGACAGCCAAGAACCTTGAGATGATCTTTGACAACCACTTATCCTATGCGGCAAACATCATAGCGACAGCACACGCTTGCAGATTCTTCCTCTGTGACATCAGAAGGATATGTTCATTCCTCACCAGAGAAGCAGGATAACTCTTGACCCAGTCACTGGTCATCTCCCGCCTTGACTACTGCAACACACTTCTGGCAGGGTTCCAACTGGAGGGGATAGTAGCAATGAAATTACGTTAATAGACTGATGGGAATGAATTGTAAAATGCATATAGCATTAATTGATTCTGACAGTCTCTAGGCTAGCAGAGAAGGCCTTGGCCTGACGCCAGATCACTATTCTATTGTACACTCGACGTCACTGTAAATGAGGGTGACCTCAGTGCCTATCGAGTTTTTTAAATAAAGGTTTGAAATGAAATGAAAGCCTCAGTAAACTACACAGTGTGTAATTGATTCCTATGCAAATCAGACACCCTATAAAAACAAAGGTATTAATTCCAAAATTACATGAACTATTATCCTTGCATTAAGATGGACTCCATTATTTTTTTTTAGTGATTTGTGACATTTTAGCATTTTTTTGTTTACTGAAATAAAAATGTTTTTAAAAAGGGTTTTCACTTTGTCATTCTGGGGTGTGTGGCTTGATGGCACATTATTTTAATTTAATTTTAAATTGAGTCTATAATGCAACAAAATGTGGAAAAAGTTATGGGGTCTGAATACTTTCCAAAGGCACTGTAACAACCACAGTTCCGAGGGAAAATAAAAAAGAGGTATAGCATCAGCAGATTAGCCCAAGGTCCATTTCTATACATTCCTTGGCCAGGCTCCACTTGGAGGCCTGAGGTGGAGGTTAGAGGGTGCTTCAGGAGGGCGGCCAAGGCCAGGGTACTGGGGGGCTGTGGAGGGGGGTATGCCAAAACTGGCATATGATCCAGGTAAACTATACTCTCCCTCCATAATTATGGTTGAAATCAGCTGAATGAGCAAAAACGTGCCACTCTAAACGAGAAGGAAGTCAGAAGCAGCGTGGGTAATCTCCAGAGTTAGAAGGGCCCCCTCACTCCATGTCTTTAGTTAATTTACAGAGCAGAGAAGATCTGTCAGTATTAATGGAATGGATGATTACATTGAGCAGCTATGTTAACTATTCAGAGGTAAGCAAGCTAGACTAAATTGTCCATCCAGTTGCAGAACAGCTCTTTGAAAGAAGCAGAAGGGGCAAAGCAGAGCAGTGACCATCCACTGTAACACTAAACAAATCACAAATTCTGCCTATTGCCGATTTATCTTCTGAATTGAAAAAAGTGTACGCATTTTAATATCAATAATAAAATTAATACAAAAAATGTTACCACATTTCCAACACTTTTTGCAGATGATTGGTGAGATTGCAGATGATCAGTGAACACCACCACCTACGTTTTTCAGTCGTCACCAAAACTGTACAATAAATGATACTTTAGCCTCCAGTGGCCAGAGCAGAAACAGTTTATACATCATCAGCATTCCTGAAGTCCTGCCCAGTGCAAAGGTCTATTTACACTAGCATAATAACACAATTGTTCAAATGGGCTGTATGAAATATGAAATGAAATGTGAGAGGTATGAAATCCACTCTGATATGCTTGGTTTCATGGAGGAAGCAGTCGCCTGTCTCGCCTTGTTTACCGAATGGAGGCAAAATAAATCATAACACTGACAAACGTAAATGTCTTTTCAATCCACGAGTCTACACTTTAAAGCCTTGGTGTGGTTTCTTGCCATAAGGCACTTTTTCAAATCAATTATGCATAGCAAACCTTGTTCTTTGAAATAAACAATTTACAATACTAGAAACAATGCACTTATTGTTAAATTGTTAGCCTTTGGATGACTTCACATGTAGTTTACTTTTTATATTTTATTGTAAATTATTATTGTATTTTATATGTGTAGGTTACAATATCTTTTCTGGGATTGCAATTTTCAAATACCTTGAATAATCTCATTGAAACCCACTACTCCAAGAACCCACTACCATGTTTATAAATAAAAGAGAAAATCCTTGCACTATTTTAAAATTATATATGCCATGGAAGTAAAATAAGAATGTCAATTGAAAGGTATGTAGTGTATTTCAGTCTCCACATAATGAGACCTCCATTGTGGAATCTTACAGTCCTGTGCTAGACCCCTCTCAGTATATTCTAATAAAGGTCCTACTAAAACATGACAAGATTAGACTTGCCAGTGGTCTCAAACATAAACACTTACAAGGGGAGATGTGGAAAAATAGGCTTCCAGATGTCATCTTGTAAAGCAGTAGGTTCCAAGGAGCAGAACCCACAGTGTAGGGCTATGACGAGGCAGCAAAAACAAAAACATGCTGGGGGGGGGGGGGGGGGGAAGAAAAATAAGGTTTTTGTCAAGAGATAAAATCAGTACATTGTCTGACAGAAAGGTATGCAAGGCCCTCTCTGAAATAAGTGCACACAAACGTTGCTAAAATAAAAACCACCACATAAAAAGCTGCTTGTTGTATGTCTCTCGTGTCTGGGTGCCTATACGAAGAAATGTACATTTCCCACCACTTTAATGTAGATAAAATGATCCATAGCATAGACATTCAGTGAATATCGTACCACTATGTAAAATAATGGAATTCATAATGACATTGTAACGACCCCTCCTAGATAGCTCTGTACAATCTCTGCTAATTGGGTTAACGATATTTGACACATACATGGAATAGTGACCTTACATCTATAAGTGGACCTGGATTGGGTTTCCGCAAGGGTTGATGAACCATTCAGTACATTGGTGTGAGAAGTGGGATGCCTGGTCACTTATAGGATATGTGACACGGTCTGGTCATTTGGCCCACAAGTCGGCGAACAATCAAAATGTTCAGACTTTAATTTTGAAACACAGAACAACGCCATGGATTCGGTGAGTAATCCCCACTGCTACCTAGTAGTAGTAGTATGGTTGGAGATGGGGGAGGTACAGTACTCTTGTACGTGAATATGGCAGGTTTAAGTAGTTTTTGATGCAGTTTCAACAAAAGTGCTTTAAGACCCCTTCTGGGTTCTACTAATCACCCCAACCCACACAAAACAACCACAAACAGGTACCCAAAATAACCCAAAAGTACCCCAAAATATATCCTAAAGAGGCTAAAAGTAACCAAAACAATCCAAAACAAGTAATCAAAACTACCCAAAAGAACCCCAAAGTCACAACCCAGATGTACACCCAAAAGTACCCAAGATAACCCAAAACAATTACACACAGGTACCCACAAGAACCCCAAAAATGAACCCAAAGTACCCCAAACAACCACAAACAGGTACCCAAAACAATCCAAAAGTACCTAACGGTTCTTAATTCATCTAATTGTTAATGAGATTACATTTGTCTGAAAGGTCCAGTATGTACTGTAACATGCAAGCTTTCTAAAATATTCCTATTTTCTCAAAAACTATTTGGTCCGGAAAAAGCACTTTCTAAAATGGAGTGTCCTACATGTTGTTACCGCCTGGGGTATTTTCGGGGAGTGGACCAGATTTACATCATTCTGTCTCTGGTGGCTAGCTCTTCGAATTGTGCGCACATGCAGAAACACAAGAGCTAATGTCTGACGCTGCAAGTCCATTTTGGGGGCTTGTATTATTATTAGGAAGGATGAATTGGAGGATGAACTGAACTGTTGGAATTATGATTTCTAGAGGAAATAATACAATAAATTCTGACAAACATTTTAATGTGGCCCATGCAGTGGTGTTTAAATGTACGTCTGTGACAATACAACATTGAAACGCAGGAGGCGCTACCACGCTCCACTCTCACGCTTTTATCAGAGAATTAATAACGGCCAAATGGACTACCTAGGCCACCATATAAACAACGTAAATTAATCCAAAAGTAGCTAGCATAAACAATGGCCAAAAAAGAAAATTAATATCGACAATTATGGAAAGGTAGGCAGTGACCGTCCTGTTTGTACTCTCATCTGCAGCCAACGAATACAAAACAAATTCCTTGGCTTTAGTTTAGGCTTTAGCCAGCTCATTCACCCAGTTAGCCACAGTATTTCGGGACATGCTGATATTTGCAAATGCCTGCTTCTTGTCGGGGCATAAAACATCACATACCTTTTCAATGCAATTTTTAATTAACTGTGTTCACTCTGTGAACGGCTTACACGCTGTTGCTATGTCCTCCACTATTATAAAGCTTGCATTCACAGCTCCCTCACACACCGACTTAAGCGAGTAAACATGTTTTGTTGTTGAAGGTTGCGTTTTAATTCTTTGACTTTTTGTTGTACTAAAAAGCACAATGCGCCCCGCGGTGTAAGCACTAGCAGTCTAAGCACTGGCCACTAGTGCATGCTGCCCACCGGGGACTGGGTTCGAATCCCAGCTCGCCAGATCCGGATATGGCTGGGGCACACACGGGGAGCGGCATATTGGGCGGCCGCTCCCGAGGGCGGTATAGGAGTATTTCCGGACAAGGATCCGTCGCGCAACAGCGCCCCCGGGGTGCCGGAATAACAGGTGCTGGGCTCGAGGAGCCAGTCAGCTAGTCTGCCTGGCGGCCTCTTCTGGGACTGCCGGCCACGGGGTCGTGCGGCGGATCCTTCGCAATAGGCAGGGGATAATTGGATGCTAGGTTGGGTTCAATTGGCTACCAAATTGGGTGGAAAAAAAAGGGATAAAATCTGAAAAACTAATTTATAAAAAATAAAAAATAAAGCACAATGCCTATTTTGCTTAGACTTGGCATTATAGGCCCTATTGTTGTATTCAAGTTTCCAAAGTAAGCCATACAAACGAGATACGACTTGTTGCATTGACTATTTTGACCTTATTTGAAATAAGTTATTTCTTGTTTTGTTAAAGACAAAAGTACTGTGATCCAAATGTGTTTTGTTTAACTGTGCAGTAATAATTTTATAGAAAATCATTGTTCAGAACAAATGCTATTTTGCTTTATTAATCAGTTTTGCTGGTAACAAAGACTGTATTTGTTGTTTTATTAAAGACAATAGTACTGTGATGCAAATGTGTTTTGTTTCATTGTGAAGTTATTTTATACAAAAAAATGCTTTATTTATTTAATGCTTTGCTTTATTAATCAATACTGGTAACAAAGACGGTATTTGTTATTTTGTTACAGACAAAAGTAGGCTACTGTGATGCAAATGTAATTGTGACATTTTATACAAAAACATTGTTCAGCACTTGATAAATAACCTACTATTTTGCTTTATTAATCAGTTTTGCTTGTAAGAATTACCCACAACATGGAAAAAGAATATTATTTGATGGTTATTTGATCATATCTGTGCATCCATGCAATATTTTTTTATTTAATACATTTACAAGCCTACTTATATTTCTTCGATATCATTGTACTAAATGTCCCTAGATTTTATTCACAAACCTCAGCCCTCAGTAAGTTTGAATTTGACACCCCTGTACAAAGATGACATGTATGCCAATTGAAACCTGCAGATTGTCCTCAGACAACACAACACAATATTAGGCAAACAGACAATCCTAAAAACGTTTTTTTAATCACTGTATGGTTAACAAATGTGTGTGCATGTTGTGTATGTTATCTGATATCGTGGTATCTCTTGCCCTCTACTGGCCTTTAGCAATATAGCATTCCGATAAGTCCTATTTCTCAAGTCAAAGTGTTTTATTGGTCATGTGAAACAGTCTGATCATTAATTGATGATTGACTGATTTGGTCCTCATGTCGGCAACCAATAAAATGTTCAGACTTTTCTTTTGAAACACAAAACTACATTTCAATGTTGTTGAGAATCACAACACAAACTCGTCGCTAGTCAAGCCAAAATACTGCAACAAAATGGATTCGGTGAGTAATCCCCACTGCTACCTAGTTAACTATAACTCTACTTTACATTATTAGCAGGCTCACAAAAAAAGCTGTGTTAGTTGACTAGCGACATGTCATTGATTTTCAACAACGGTTTTATCGGTTTCTTACATAGTCTGAAACTACAGATTGTAAGCTTTCAAATGATGTGTCATACATTGAAATCGGAAAATAATTCAAGACGACACAAGTATTTGAATGTTGGTGCACCTCAAGAATGGGAATGGGACAGAATGGGAGAAAAATTACTGATCAAACCACAAATGCTGCTAACAGCTAGCGGCTAACAGTGGTACATAGCTACGAACGTCTAACTGCGATTTTATAACATCACAACATGCTGAGAGAACATGGACATGCTAAAAACGCATGACTACACATAATTAGATGAACACACAGTCCTTGCTTTTGAACGTCCTAAAACTAAAGTATGTTTACAAGTCATTATCACTTACCGATAGCCTCCAGCCAGTGGCGGCTGGCCGATAGAGGGCGCTGGGGCGCCGCCCCCACCTTCACTTCCTAGTTGCGATTTGTAAAAGTTTTTTTTTTAAATAAACATTGTTTATTCACAAAATGTGGCTGATATTCTGTCGGCGCCTATCAGCATTCATTAAAAATCCTCCAATACAATAAACATTTTTATCTGTGTGTGTGTGTGTGTGTGTGTGTGTAAAACTCACTGTTAAAATACATAGGGGGAGAACGCGGGGCGCCGGTCATTGCAAGTCTATGCCAGGACGAATACTTTGCGCTTACACGTGAGCTGTAGCAGTGCTCCAATTGGCTGTCTCTATTTTTTGGCCAGGGCGCACAAATGTGCGTCCTGAATCTCCGGTTGTATTGCAGACAATGCATTATGCTGAGGACTTCCGACTTCCGGTTTTCCGGACTTCGGGCTTCCGGAGTATTTTAAATGAACATTCGTAATGTCTGTCTCTGATGTTCATGGTAAATTAAATCAGCCTATTTTGTGCAACTAATAATGTTCCCGCAAATGGGTTAACCAAGCAGCCTCGCACCTAACGTGCAAGCACCTATCTTCGAACTATTCATAGCAATATGCGCGGGGCAAGGCGGAGGTACGGGTAAACACGGCTCATGTTCTGTCATCAAAGGTAAGAGTTGGTTTTCTTTAACTCAGCTGATGCATTACCTTGCTGTTGTTGTTTACCGAATGCTCCATCTGACTGTCACACTGTGATTGTACTTGTGTAAACAGTAACACAGACGGGGTGAATTTCATGAATGAAAGTGAAAGTTCTGTCACAAAACGCCGTTACGTATCCTCACACATGTTTAAGTGGGTATTGCGTGGGTAAAGTGAAATTACGTCTTTGTTTTGAGCGCCAGTGCGTGTTTTATGCGCGTGCACGCAGAAAAAAAATCGTGCACGCGGAAAAAAAAACGCGCGCGCTACACTGCTGTGCCCCACCCAAAAATGTTTGCACCAGCCGCCACTGCCTCCAGCAAACGAGAACAGTGAATCTAATCCACAAATTACAAAGTATTTAGTGATTGTTAAACTGTTGTTTATTATATTGAGTGGGTACTTTACAAATGTAAGTTGTGTGTTATGAAAAAAAACGAAAACCAGATATTGTTGACACAATCAGTTTCACTTTCACTTTTCGACCCCTTCGATTCTGTGACTGGTTTATGGCTTCACCAGCGGGCGTCACATTTTTCTAAAGAAAAGTCCGATCATTACATCGGATCTCGACATGAGGACCAAAGCATTAGAATGTGTCACATATACAATTAATGTGTCACAGATACAATTAACTATAAATTATACAATGACATTTATTTACCTTGCAAGCTTCCCCTCAACAGTGCAATGATATCATAGAAGTAAAAATAGAAAAAAAGCAATAGCCTAAGGCATAATACAAGAACTAAGCTAATAACAATATTTAAAGTGTAAGTAGTTGTATTTATTATGGTGTCTTAGATCTGTGACGCTAACAACCGGATGTCTGTGTTTGTTGTGGGAGTCTGAGTGTGAGCAATTGTTTTGTTTATTGCTACCCTCCTGGCCGTCGGAAATTTGCTCTACACCTGCCTCCTGTCCGATTTATATAAGTCATCTATTGCATACGGAATCAATCTGTCTATCGATCTGGAACCTTCACTGTGTGAGTCAATTCTCTGTTCAGCTCTCCGGTGTCGGCTATGCAGTGTTGTGGGGCGCGATCAGACACGGAGTACAGAGGCACAGTAGTCTTTGCTAATGACTACTCAATAATACACTGCTCTCTTGTGTGTTCAACACACCAGTTCACTAGCTAGCTAAATCAATCAATTGAGAACAATAATTGAGAGGACTTAAAAGGAACAAACGTGTACGTCAACGAGGACTATTCGGATGCTGTGCATCAAATGCGCAAAGAGCTGTTCTTCTACTGTAAACTGAGGAACTTTGTCACTAAATTGAACAATTGTGTTATGAATCTAGGATTAATGATATAAAACATGTAAAGAAGCTCTGAAACACCTTAAATGACATCATGGGCGGAAAGAGTAACTCTATTCCATCTTTCATTGAAGCGGAAGGGTCTTTTATAACTAAACCTATAGATATTGCCAATTATTTCAACAATCACTTTATTGACAAAGTATGTCAACTCATACAGGAAATGCCAACACCACACTGTGAGAAATCGTACACATGTATACTAGAATAAATGATGAAACCCGGGACCGCCAGTGATTTTCGCCATTCAGACATGAGCTAAATGCCCTAACATTACTGTGTTGCGCCTAACATGCAATGGCATTCCCGGGTTAGCACAAGGTCCAGTAGTGCAGCAGATGGCGTTAATGCAACATACTTGTGGCCAGATGTACCCAGAGAAGCTTGAAAGAAGCTCCCTTCTTTCGACATCCGACCAGTTCCCAGACATTCTTGAAAAAAAGCGTGTGTTGCTGAATCCAATCCGAAAAAGCATATAAAAGCATATAAAAGTGCCTAATATAAGCGGAAGCAGAAAGGGTGTCATTAGCAGAGGCTTGTGATTGGTTCACTTGTTCCACGTGAAAATGTCTAACCAGGCAATGTTCATGCTTCTGTTCACAACTAAAGGCTGATTTAGACTTCTGCGTAAAATCAACGCCGTAGCCTTGCGTAGTCCCGCGTGGGCCCGCCTTGCCTACGGCGTAGGTTGACGTGCACATCTCCAAAAATTTAAGAACGCATCAGTTTCTACGCAACCGTAAGCTCTGTGATTGGTCCACTTGGTAGCACATGATTCCGACTCTCTCGTAGACCAAAATGCGGAAGCCATGACAGAAATGTCATTTACCTTTTCTGTAATTACTCATTAATAAAGATTTGAAAAATTATGATAACCATCGTATTATCTTAGTTTAATGTAATTTCAATGCATCATATAACTTTTATTTACAACAAGCATAACAACAAAAAGATCGCTATTATGCCGCTTTGAGCTTTGAGCTCCGTTGAGTTCTAACCGGAAGAGGCACATGCGATGCCTAGCGATGTGACGGTGTAATTGCAGCGCGGGCTACGCAGAAGTGTAAAGTGCGAGACCTACGTAAGAGGCTACGTAAGCTACGCACGTAAATTCGACGCAGAACTTTAAATCGGCCTTAAGCCTTCCCTGCATTTTCCATGGAATTACACAAGGTCTTGACCAGGGAAATTGCCTGAGCAGATTTCCCTTGAAATTCCGTTCACACATGCCACTTACCAGGTAAATTCCATGGAATTTAATGGGAAATCTCTTATGTGTGAATGAGGTTTTAGTCTTGAATGTAGGCTAATATGTGTCCACCAATCTGGAAAGAGTCTACGGTAATCCCAGACAAAAGAATACTTGTGCTGCTTTTTCTGGCTTACATTTTTACATTGCATTCTGGCTCTAACAGCAGACCAATCAGCTTGCTTCTTATCATTAGTAAACTGTTGGAATGTTTTTGACCAAATACAATGCTATTTCTCTGTGAACAATAAGCTACTATCAGCACTCATATAGGAAAGGACACTCAACCCGTACAGTGCTCACTCACATGACAGATGATTGGCTAAAAGATATTGATCAACAGAATATTGTAGGAGCAGTACTACGACACTTCAGTGCTGCCTTTGATGTCATTGATCATAATTTGCTATTAAGGAAACTCAGGTGTTATGTTATGTTATGTCATGCATGACCGACTCTTCAAGTTGATGAGAGGGTAACAGCATCACTTCTTTCAATTGTAAAACATATGAATGTTCTGAAAACTCCTGTCTGTTTGTATAGGCAGCTTACACTTAGCACCGATGTACACACATACCCCACCAGACATGCCACCAGTGGTAACTACACAATTCCAAAGACCAAAACAAATTTGAAACAATGTGCAGTGCTGTATAGAGCTATGATTGAATGGAACACCCTACCAGGTCATAACAAAAAACAGAATAAAAGAGAGAAAAGAAAGTTCAGCTAATGGAGATCCTAATAAATCAAATCAAATAAAATCTACTCAAGATGCCCCAGCCCGCATCGGCTTCTAAGACAGTATAATTTAAAAAATAAATAAACAAAGCACATACACACAGGCATGTGTGGAACATTGGAAATACAAACACAAATAATTTATATCAGCACTGCACACACACACACACACACACACACACACACACACACACACACACACACACACACACACACACACACACATCAGGGTTGTAGTCAATTCAGTTTAAATTCAGTCAATTCAGAAAGCAAATTGAAATTGTAATTTAATACTTTAGAAGGGAGCATCCATTCTCAAATACTGTTCAATAGATTGTTAGTTCTGTTCTTTTGGGTAGTTTTTAGGTTCTTCTGGATACCTGTTTGTGGTTGGTTGGGGTTGTTCTAGGTTTTTGGGGGGTGATTGGTAGGATCCCTTAATTCCTGTTGTTAATGCTTATGGTAACGTGAAGTTTTCACACTATAACGTGAAAATGCTTAGTGGAAACAAATGACTTTTTTTCATTCTTAATCCTAGCATTATGACTGCCAATGGCCCCTGGTCCGAGCAGAGATTACTTTTCTTGCAATGACTGAAACTGTTCCTTTAACAATTAAATACACTGGCGTCAAAATGTATAACTGTGACTTACCTGCTTGAGCCAGTGTGGTCTGTCAATTGCAACAATCAGATTGGATACGAACAGTTGCAATTGTGTCTTGATGTTGCCCCAAATTAGACTTATTTGGAGTCTTCCAACACCAAGGGCATCTAAGTGGAAGTGATCGATTCTTGTCTGTAACAAAATACAAAGCCAACAGTTGTATTGCTTTTACATGGTTTTATCATTATATGCTTTCTATTTTAATCATTTTTAACACATGGCAGAGCAGGAGATTTTCAGTCCATTAGTATGTTTTTCTTAGTTGCAACCATTTCCAGCAACATGGCAAAAACATATACCTTGCTCTGAGCTTCATTAGGCATAGGTAACATGCATGTATAGACAGAGCTTACATTAAAACATTTACCTGAATGTAAAGAGGTCAACCTTGATAACCTTTGAACCGTACATGATAGAACCATGGGGTTTGGACCATTGTTTTTCTCATGAAATTCTCTGTGAGATGGACATATTTATTTTAATCTAAAGTGAAAGCAAAATGATATGTGTGAACACCCTACAACATGTAGCCTTGTTAGCCAGGGAGAAAACATGTACTAAGAAAGACACAACCTCCGAGGTTTAGACGACGCTAGCAGAGGAAACACGACGAACTACTCACCTACACGACGTCTGGTTGGAACACAGAAACGTTTTTGATTCAATTACAATTAATTAATTTAGTTACCTGATGTAATGAGTTGCAGCTGATAGTTGAGAAGACAGGAGTAGTTTGGTAGCGTCCGTTATCTTCGAGAGCGCCCACGTGACTGACACTAATGTCCAATCATCTTCTTCTTCTTCTCAGTTTGAATGGCGGTTTGCGACCAACGTGAGGCGCATTACGCCACCTACCGGACTGTGTTTGGACGGTATATTTGACAGTGAAAACTTAAAAATTAAAGAAGGGGGGGGGGGGGGGTGTTAAATCGTGTCTATCAACCCAGTATCTTTCAAATACTGAATTGCCTGTTTGTCCATTTTGATTGCATTTCCTAATAAACTTCACAGTATCAATGACCCCGGGCCTGAGCTGGATTACACTTCCTGCTAGTTTTTTTGGGTCCTGGGACACACCAATTGAATTATTATTAACTAATTCATAATGTAAAATATATAATAGGATAATTCATTATTATACTTGAATTATTCCAATTGGAACAAGATCGCCTGACTGTCTTAAGACATTGATATATCTCAAGATGTTCTGTGTCTTCAAGACAGAAAATATGGCTCTTATGCTCCATGTCTTAAGTGAGTGAATGAGTGCATGTCTTCAGGTTAGGTCTTAAGACGACTTAAGACATCTTGACAGACAAAATGTCTTATTTTGGTTAATTAAGACATCTTAAGACATCTCAAGACAAGGTGATGGCTGGGTATGTAGATAGATGATTCACTTACTTAGACAAATGTATTTGTTTCGCTCTGGATAAAGGCGTCCTCTAAATGCCAAAAATGTAAATGTAACGTTTCACTAGGAGACTGTGATGTACTGTACAGCATGATAAACATATGTGACTGCAACTGGTGAACTTGCAAACCACATGCTCACTCGAAGGGGTCAAAAAGTGAAAGTGAAACTTATTGTGTCAACAATATCTAGTATTTTTTTTTTTTTTCATAACACCAACTTGAAGTTTTAAAGTACCCACTCGATATAATAAACAACAGTTTAACGATCACTAAATACTTTATATATAATAAAGTATAATTATAGTAGTACAGAGTTGTAGTAGTACAGTAGGGGTAGTAGTAGTAGTACAGTAGGGGTGTATTATCTGTATCAACTGACTCAATAAAACTACAAAGCTAAGGAACATTCCAATCCATAAAAAAAAAGTGCAATAAACTCGGAATGACACAGGAAAAAAGTACTGAACACAGTAAGAAAAAGTACTAAACCAGCTTATGCCACTAATGAGTTCTCCTACCTGTGCTAATTAGAATCAGCTGGGTTAGTGCATGTTGAAAAAAGGTTGCCCACCTCTGAATGCAAGTAAACAAATCATTCAAATCAATCAAGCTTTCCAGCAAGAAACATCTCATGATTGGTAGAGGCAAATAGCTCTCCCAAGGCCTTCGCAACAAGATTGTTGAGCAGCATAGTAATGGCACTCATTACCAACGGATTTCTGAACTCCTAAATGTTTCTATAAGCACCATTTGGGCCATTATACGCAAGTGGAAGGAACATCACTTGATCATTAATGGTCACGCACAGGAGCTCCTCGCAAGATTCCTGACCAGGCAGTCAGAAAGTTAGTCAGAAGCGTAGCCCAAGAGCCAAGGACCACTCGAGCAGAGCAGAAAAAGACGTGGAAGTAGGTAGTTGTCACAAAGAAAACAATAGGCAATGCACTCCACCACCGCGGTTTCCATTCGCAATCACCCCAGAAGACTCCATTACTCAAGAAAAGGCATGTTAAGGTGACTTCTGGTTTGTCTAATGGCGGAGTAGGTTCCATTCCATATTTGCTTTATTGCTACCAGTAACCTGTGCAAACCTGTACTATAGGCTGATAAACATGGGTAAATCTTCTAAAAAGCAACCCCACCCTACAGAAGAATAGTCTTTTGAAGGTGATCGATACGACGATACACTTGCTAGCCAAAACAAACAACAGCAACACGCCACTAACCCTGGCAGACATAGATACATTTCTGGAGAAACTTCTTGTATCAATGGAGGACCGCATTATAGCCAAACACCCAACTCACAGCCTACCGAGTGACCATCGACCGACATGACCAGTATCTGTTTCCATCGCATTATTTGTGCTTTTCCGAATAACATATTCATATTAGGGTACATCCCTATGGGAGACCCTTAAAGACTGCCGTTGCAGCAAATAATGGAATACTCCTCCATGGTAAAAAACAGCAAGAGACACGACTCAACGACATCTCACGATCCTTTGCAGAGACTGATAACCGTTACTCATCCTTTCCTTCCCCAACACTTTTTAAAGAAAGACTGCAACTACAGACGGAATAATATCATTATTATACATATTATGACCTACTTTCCACAAACAAAGCCGCATACTCACTCAACGCTTGATTAAGGGTAGACGACTCAGGAGATAAAGCCAGCAAGTTACAAGCCCAGCCAGCTCATCAAGCTCAATCCTCCCGTCTTATTGCTAAGACCTACAGTAAAACAGATGAAATAATGTCAGACCACATGGAAATCAACAACAATCTTCAAACAGTACTACAGTAGTGTATACTGCTCCGAATGTGATGATAACTCTCCGCAGCCCAACCACTTCTTTGACATCCTCACTTTTCCTTCCGTCCCAGCCGAACAAAACGGTTTACTAGGAGGTTACCTGTACCTCAGCAGCACGTGGTTTCCATACTGGCAGCATTTCTGCTGCAGCTCCAGCTGAGGAGCTGCTATTGCTAGCCCTATCTTTGTACATTGAGTTGAATGATGAACTATCAACAGTTCATTTTCACACACGCAGCACGCATCTTATGCACGCTGTATGGCTGCTGTAACCCGTTAACACACGTGCTGCTGAGGTACAGGTCGGCAATGTGGACCGGGCTTTAGTCTGGTGACTTCCTGGGAATATTGCGATGGTGCGTCACACACTAAATATCCCTTTATGCAGACGACATTCTTTTATATGTAACTGACCCATTCAAATCTGTTCCCTCCACCCTCAACACCCTAGCTCAATTCGGGGGAAACTCAGGCTATAAAATCAATTACGATAATAGTGAAATATTTCCTATTACCGGTAGTTGGCCACTCTAATTCCTGCATCTCACTTTCCATTCAGAGTTGCCAACAAGGGCTTTAAATATCTTGGGATCAAGATCACACCTACTTTTTGATCCTTCTTCGTCAAGATTTTGGGCGTTTAATTTGAAAAGTGTAAAAGAGACATGGATAGATGGATAAGCCTCCCACTGTCCATAGCCGGCCAAATTAATCAAATTAAAATGACTGTATTACCAAAATGCCTTTAACCTTCCCAGAACATCCCCATCCTGATCAAAAAGTAATTCTTCAGTGTCGTTAGGCCTGGGCATTCGGGGTTCGAGCCCTGAATGTTTTCTGAATAGCCCTGGATCCCCCTGGTGAGGGAGCCCACGGCATCAATTTAGCACATCACTGTCAATTTAGCGCAAGCTACCACCCGTCAATCAAAAACTCTGCTACCCCCCCCCCCCCCCACCCCCCACCCCACCCCACCCCATCGATGAAACATGGGCTGGACTATAAGCCCCCAGATGTTTCAAGATTCTAACACCTCTGCTTTAACTCATTAGAAAGGAGCATATCATCGTTTGTCTGGAATGATAAACCACATAGAATCAAAAGAAGTGCCCTACGAAGACCTAAAAAAACTTACTAGCATGGGACATAGGGCGGTGCCGCATCAATATGCCGACGGACCGTTGTGCCGACAGCCCTCCCTGCATGTGAATGCTCTCCGCTTCTCTGTTACGGTACATGTGGGAAGACGGTACATGTGGGAAAACTACGGGACATAGGGCACCCAACTTCATTCACCACTACTGGGCATGTTGCACTAGACTGAAGGAGACCTGGGTGCAAATGGAGTATGTCTGTACCTTAATCTAATCTATAATATGTGACATATTCTATTCTTTTGGTCCACATATCTGCAACCAATCAAAATATTCTGACTTTCCTTTTGAAACACGGAACTACATTTCAACGTTGTTGAGAGTCACAACACAAACTCTCTAGTCAAGCCAAAATACTGCTACGCAATGGTTTCGGTGAGTAATCCCCACTGCTACTTAGTTAACTATAATACTACTTTACATTGTTAGCAGGCTCACAAAACAAGCTGTGTTAGTTGACTAGCGATGTGTCATTGATTTTCAACAACGCGGAAATGTATGTTAAGTCTGATCATTACATCAGATCCATCAAATACATCAGATCTGATATCACGACCAAAGCATTAGAACGTGTCACATGTTGATGTGCCCCATCACCACCCATTCAAAGCCATTTCTATACAAATCTATCACTCAGTCAGAATCTGGTCACACATTTTAATTTGAAAACTCTCAGTGCACTCTCCCATCAAGAATAATCATAACTCTCCACCCTCTCTTTTCGATTCTACCTTCAGGCAGTGGTGTGCCGTCAGGGCCAGCAAGGCCTTCTCTGCTGGCCTAAACATCATCAGAATATACATTTTATTTTAATATATTTTTTCCACAAATATGTATTAATGATTCCCCATAGTCTATTCTCTTCATTTCATAGCTTTCCTCTTGGTTGCGCTGCTTCCAGTCTCCGATTGAGATTTGGAGGGCTGGCCTTTATGTTAGAGCTTTTATCCAATCAAAATGTGTTGCTAGGGGGCTCCAAAATCTGCCCGCCTGCACGCTAAACGGTGCCGCGGATACGACCTGTAACTTAACGTTGGAACGAGAAAACCTGTGGCGTACCTAGTAAACCTACGTAGATGCGAGCAAAAGCAACAACGGCGCCTGCTGTAAGGCTCAATGATGTCAGCACCCAGCACGTCTTTTGATTGGATACGCACTATTGATACGCACTATTGATACGCACTATTGATATTCACTATTGAGATGCGTAACTATGCCGGTAGATGTGAAACTTTTGAAAGTGCGCAGGGAAACGGAGCTCAACAACGAAAGCTTTCGTTGACTGATCGATAATACTGATCGATTGTGTCCTGTTTTTGGGTAAACAATAACTTTCATTTAGGGGACACGATAAAAGCGCCGAGTTCACAAACAGAGGAAACTACGTTGAGCTTCTTTCTTTTCTGGCTGAAAACAACCCAGATTTACATTACCACCTGTCCACAAACAAAGTGTTTACTGGGACGTCAGGCAAAATACAAAACGACCTGATTTTTGCTATTGCTAAAGTGATGGGAGAAGAGATCAAAATGGAGATTAAAAAGGCACCCTTTGTCGCTATTATGGTGGACGAGACGACAGACGTGGGTAATGTAGCGATCTTAAAGATGTTAGTTTAACACTCTTCATTGTAAATGCGGATTTATTGATTAAAAATGCTTCGGAAATATTAATATAACTCTGTTGTACTTGTCTGACTATGTTAAGGTGATGCAACGCCCGGTTATACTGTGTTTCTGTCTAGTTTCTAGAGCCATGGCGTCATAACGATGGTATTAAGAGGTAGAATAATTCAGGTAGGAATGTGTCGGACATCACTGAAGGCCTAGGTGTGAAATGCACCGCCCGCCACTGCCTTCAGGGCTTGGTCCTCAAAGGGTATTAAATCAATTTCTAATCTTTATGTTGATGTTTGCACAACTCGTTCAATTATTAAATTTCCCAGACTTCCTGACAAACAACACTGTGGATCACATTCTCTCACTATCCCCAAATAGCACAACTTGATAAAACTCTAAATTGTTTTGAGAGCACACCTGACTAAGGCAAGACTGGTGAACATTTTCCCTAAAGAAAACCCTTCATGCCCTCACTGTAAAGGTCACCCAGCTGACTGCATACAGATGTTCTGGTTCTGTCCCAACCGTAATCCATTTTGGGCCAACATCATTGGTGTCTACACTAAAATATGTTTAAAAAGTCATCATCCCCAATCCCACAACATATTACGAGATGGATCAGAGACATTGTGCATTTTCTGAACCATTTTCTGAAATTAGATACACCCTTAAAGGCTCTTTGGAAAACGTCAGGAATATCTGGGACCCATTCTTAGATTACTATGCACCACTCAATATGGATGACTAGAATACTAGTATTAGAGTGAGGCAGTGGACCGCCCTCCCTCCCTTCATATCCCTATCTTCTCACTCACCTTTTTTCTTTTCTTTTTTAATATTTTTTTTCTTCTTGCTCTTTTCTTTATATTCTTTGTGCTTCTTTTGTACTCCTTGGCTAGACAAATGCATCAATGGACAATCATTCTGGTGAAAATGTTTAATAAAACAAGGTACGGTGGGTGGGGGGATGGGGGATACCCATCATAAATGTAATTGTTTTGACAATGCAGCTGACCTATAGGCCTACTTTTATACAATGTCATTTCAGCAACATGGTCAGCAACAATACTCAAATAGGCTGTTGCATTCAAGCGATGACTGATCGGTAACAACAGACCCACAGTGTGCCAAGAAGACATTCCCCACACCATTACACCACTAGAATGAATGAGAGTGTGTACAGGTGTTCATATCTAAGCGGTTGTTGAGTGTATATTGCACAGAAATCCACAGCAAGACCAAGACACCAAACAGCGACCGCGGCCCAGGGGCTGATCATTACTGGAGCTGTGGCTGGGGACAGACTGTAGTTTGGCCCTTGGACATATCACACAGGTCTCACTAGTTCCCTCCTGGAGAGGAACACCACGTCCAAAAGAGGACCGAAAGGGAAACTTCCTGAGGTCAGGCTCTATGATGCACCGGTTCTCCAAGAATCGGTTTGTTTTCCCTGAGGAAGTTGTGGCTTTGGTGTTCTTCTGTTTAGCTGACCCCCCTCCGCCCACACCCCGCTCGTTTTTATTACGATGGAAGTCCTACGATGTGTGCATTATGCCATTCAGTGTTCAACAGCACGTGGTGAGCAGCAGAAGACCTGTTTCATCGTGAGCTGGAGTCTGGGCTTGCCTCATGTAATGGTTAGCTGAGTCGTCTCTCATGTGGGTGACAAATGAAGGCCCTGATGACTCAAACCCATGTTTTGAAATAGTTTTAGTCATTGACAAAGTCAATTGAATAGCATAAATACAGTATATACAGTAGCAAAAGGACACAAATCAAAATGTATGGTATAAATCCTTCATGTTTGAAATTGAAATGCAATGGACATCATGAACAGCTTTAATGCCAAGAGGCTGTGTAGTAGTGTGTCCATTTTCACAAACACAACGATTCTGGGAAAAGGGTCTGTGTTCTGCTCTTTACAACTCATGGCAAGCAAATCCAGTACAAAGCATTAATCGTCAAACCACTGAGAAAGAATGAGAAGAACCATTTTCATCCGTCATAAACACTATCATGGAAAAAAAAGAAGAAAAAATCTCCGTACAAGCAACAACTGTTAGAAACAACTAGATTCATGAGGTCATAAATAAAAGAAAATTTAAGTTTATTTTTCCAAGCTATTGCTTACAACAGAGAGCTCGTGAAAAACATAAAATGCAATGACATTAGAGCATAATTCATTCTCCTGTCATATTCAAGAAAATACGGAGAATGCTGATTATATACTAAAGTGACCTACAGTGTGACAGAGCATTGGTTCAAAATAGTGAATTGCCATTGATTGTAATGGTGAGTAATGGCCGGTGGTTTGGCCAGGCCTGCTCCTTGTTACACAGCTCTTCCTGTCCGCACACACATACTCTATAGTGAAGGTTTCCTTACTGTGCTGAAAACAGCTCACCCATCTCACTG
>NC_137679.1:13036977-13071896 GCF_963989245.1 Nansenia antarctica | reverse complement strand
AGGCACTGAGGCTACATCTGAAACAAAAGCAAAATTATGGGTCTGGTTTGGCTCAGGGAGAGCGCAGTGACCCCGGCGTGTGGTTTCCTCAGGCCAGACCAGAGAGAGGTGAGGTGGGGAGAAGAATTTGTGTGAATCTAACTGTGTATTTGAAGAAACCCTTCAAACCGCAGCTAATTTGAATGTGTCATTAGCAGAAGGGGGGAGATCTAAACTTGGGCTGGCGAGCAACGGAACGAAAGCCACATATTCCTGAAGACACCGTTTTTTTTTTGCTTTTGTTGAGAGATTGTTGAGAGAACAACATGGGGCCTACGGTCTTCGAGGGTAAGCACTGTACTTATCACCTCATAAATCTTCACTTCTTCTTCTTTCCAAGGCATAAAGCTATTGTCTTAACTGTGTTGGAGCTCCCATAACCCTGTCACTCTAAGGCTCTAAAACCCTCATACTGAAACGCCATAGGCAGCCAGCTGTATTTTCGTACCAAGACAACGTGAATCTCTTTTTCGGACAAAATGTGAGATTTCACTGAACAGTTTACACCTTGCTGTTCTCCAATCGGAAACAAACTGAGTGATGACACTCGTTCTCGAAAAGCTCAGTTTGAATGAATCTAACTTATCATTATGATTACTGTTCTGTTGACATGATTCCCATGCATATGACCCCCATGGGAATTTTAGAAATGTTTACTTACCAATGTTTTTTGGTTGTATAATTGTATCGTATATCAGTCATGACAGAAAATGGTATGGTGCAGAAAGTCTACATCTTAACATTGTATGTAAAAGGCTGTGATTCACTGTATTGTGCCAACCATAGAGAGACGATGGAAAATAACTGGGACAATGTTGAAACCAAACGTTACACAGTAGAACATGGTTACATGGTTATTACATGGTAATTTGTCTTTGTCATTTGATGGTCATCACACAACATTGTGATAAGGTTGCATGTGGACTTTGAAGGAACGCTTTCTATATGTCATTATGCCTAATTTGGACATTACAGTGGGGGAAATAAATATTCAATACATCAACAATTATTTTAATTGCAGCTATCATATGAAATAGGCCAGACATTAGACCAGACATTGTTATTAACTCAATAAAATTACACAGCTAAATAAACTGTAACATTACAATCCATTAAAAAAGCTATGTGCAATAAAGTGGAATGACACAGGAAAAATGTTTTGAACATGTAAGAAAAAGCACTAAACCCGCTTATGCCACTAATGAGTTCTCCTACGTGTGCTAATTAGAATCAGATGGGTTAGTGCATGTTAGTGGGTAAGTACACTTCCACTCTTTGAAAAAGGGTTTCCCACCTCTGAATGCAAGTAAACCAATCATTTGTCACGAAGCTTTCCAGCAAGAGAAATCTCATGATGAGTAGAGGCAAAGAGCTCTTCAAGACCTTCACAACAAGATTGTTGAGCAGCATAGTAATGGCCCTTGTTACAGACGGATTTCTCAACTCCTATATGTTCTTATAAGCACCATTGGGCCATTGTCCGCAAGTGGAAGGAACTCGACCATCAAACGGCCACGCACAGGAGCTCCTCGCACAATTTCCTACCGGCAGTCATAAAGTTAGTCAGAAGAGTAGCCCAGGAGCCAAGGACCACTCGAGCAGAGCTCCAGAAAGACCTGGAAGCAGCGGGTACAGTTAAATAAAAATAAAAATAAAACAATAGGCAACATACTGCAAAGGAGACTCTCAATTGGTTCAAGAGGAAGAAAATAAAGGTGTTGGGCTGGCCTAGTCAATCGGCCGACTTAAATCAAATACAACATTTGTGGAAGGAACTGGAGATCAAGATTCACCACCGGGCACCCCGGATATAAAGACTGTGTTGAAGAATGGGCCAAAATCCCACCTGATCACTGAGAGATTTGTTTTTAATACTCAAATATTCTGTCGCATTCAAGCCATGATTGGAAGAGCTGTACAACACACGCTGTCTCAGGAAGGCCTCCAAGATCTCCAGAGACCCAACCCACCCTGGGTACGAACACTTTACCCGGCTGCCCTCGAAAAGGCGGTACAGGACCATGGCCGCAAGGACAAACAGACTGAAGAACAGCTTCAACCCCAGGGCCATCCAGGCCCTGAACACAGCAAAGACCTAGGTTCTGGGCCCTGGACAGTCTGGACGGATTGATGGCAGCTGCTGGACTGAAAAAAATACAGGTGTAGTGCTGAGGCACAAATATGTACATTTCTAGCCTGCAAACTGCGACACTTCAAATGAATGTGCAATAACACTATGTGCAATATGACAACCCTAGTCGTCTATCTGTACAGTATAGTATAGTGGATAGTGTACATAGCCTTTATTTATGTAAACCAGCTCCTTCCCTTCTTGTGTTTTTTTAGTTTTTTTTTCTTTCCTAGCACCAGGGGAGCCACCCCTCCTAAATTTCGTTGTTTGGTACCTGTACTATAGCAATGACAATAAAGACCATTCATTCATTCATGATTGATTGGTATTCACGGGCCCAAAGTGTGCCAAGAAAACATTTCAGACACCATTTCACCACCTGAATGAATGAAAATGTGCAGGTGTTCCTAATAAAGTCTTCGGTGAGTAATAAAAAAGTGTTGTCATTTCTAAGTGATGAAACTGACATGTACACAAATATCATCAAATAAAAGCTGAGAATCTGTACTTTAATCATAGTCATTGTTTTGGAGTATAGAGCCAAAAGAAAACATGCCATTAGATACGCAGGACACTGTGTATGAGTTGTTTCTCTGTGCACTACAATTGTTGTTTGGGATTTGAACCCACAACCTTTTAGCTTTGTAGTACATTCCTCTGTCCACAATGCCACTAGTCCACTGCTACAACACAACATTAATAATGGAGTTCAGATTAGCAACAGAGAATTTAGAAATTTAGGGAAATACATTCCTTGAGGTTGTGAGGACATTCCATAACACAGAGAATATATGTTGAATATATATGTATATGTATAATGTAATGAACATTGTAAAATAAAAGCTTTTCTTGTTGTAATAGACTTTTTAGCATAGTTTTTTTACTACTTTTTCTACTATCTCTTTTGAAATAAATATTTATCGTTTTTTTTTTCTTTTTTCATTCTAGTTCAATTTAACCTCATGTGCATTGAGTGTTTAGCATTGTTACGTTATACCATTATTTATATAGGCTATGTATCATCAAAATGTTTCACTTCTTAACACTTGTGTGTGTAATGCAGGTCAATAAGCATAAGGAATATTTCTGGTCTCTCTGAAAAGTAAATAATTGGGACTATTTACAGTAATATGACTATTGTAAAATGTAAAATATCAAACAGTTAATCAGTTAAATATTATATGAATATATAAATATACATTTTCTAATAATCACACATAATATAACAACATCAAACCCAACATTAGACATTTAATTGACAAGTAAATTAAATCAATGGTAAGTCTAGAGACTAGATTAACTGAAACACAGAGATCAGCACAATTTATAGCAAAGTACTAACGTGTGGTTTTCCAGAAATGTAGCCATGAGAGTTTAGCTTAAAACTTGCATTGACCTGAAGCTCATGTTTTTGTGTAACAGTTAAATCAGACAGGATCAGTGACAAACATTCAGATTATTCTCAGTATCAAATTCATGACAAACCGCCTACTTTGCTTAACGGTTTTGGCAGCAAGTCAAGGGAAGGCAAATAGTCCAGCCACAAGGGTGCATACTGTATGCTTCAATGTGCATGGGATCCCTTTGTTGGGATACATAGACAACAGGGTAGCAGAGTCTCATAAAGAAATAAACTGAGAAAGATGGATTTGACCAAATAAAGAAAATAGATCACCCTAAACTAAAACAATCAGTGAAGAAGGCTCAGAGTCTCTCTCATGTGTCTCTAAGAGTTTCCTCCTGTGGGTTAGTGTCGTACTGTGTGGCCTCGAACCCTATTTAGATCTCGTGGGTGACCACCGTACAATTAGGTGCACCATGTCTCACTGCTGCGAGCAGAGAGTGAAATTCCTGTCAATGGACCAGCCCTCCTTGTGTTTACCTCTCACATACTCTCCTCACCAGCCGTGGCACAGCACCCGCGACCTGGCTTCTGATGATGGTATGATGCAGTTTGAATAACACAATTATAACCCCATAAGACACCCATGTTTATGGACTGCGATGGAAGTTTAAATCCTCTAAGGGAAAGACTTACTGCATGCACAACTGAAAGTTGATGCCCAGAAAGCAATTTCAGAAACACAGACCTCACCAGTGGTGTCTGCCTTATGGGTAGACCCTATGTGATGCTTTATCCAGTGGGATTAAGGCTAGATGCTGTAACAGTTATAATTTTGGTTTAGCTTGTTAGATGTTAACGTCCATACAGTACATGATTATGAACTGTACTTTAAGTGCAGTTGTATTTATGTGCCAATGTTGTCAAGCTTCTCTTACTTTTATCACAGTTCTGAGCAGGCCTGGAACATGGATGACTGACGACAATTCATCAGCGCAGAATGTCTCGAAGTCTAAAACAATACTCTTAATCCTCGCTTTTTTGTTTTCGAGGCGGGTATCATTCAATAAATTCCCGAAAAATGTCATAGTTATTGTCCCTCGAGCCTGATGGTGCCATGGCTCATTCAAGATGGGGGAAAGTAGACACCGAACATCAAAGAGCAGGGGGAGGTCTCACATCCGCGTCTGGGTCGAGAGGAACCAGCGAAAAAGCCACAGCTCTGGGATCACATGTTAAAGCCATTACACAATAAGACCCCTCACTGCTCCTAGCTGGTCTTAATGAGAAATATATCGTTGTTGTTCAGAGGGCTGCTGGTGGGAGGCTTGGTGACAGAGCCCTCCATGGTGTGTTATATGGCCTCATCCCCCTGCAGCCCAATGGCACATCCTTGAGACTAAGCTGTGGAAACCGCTATGGCCGCTTAACGCTGGCCAACCAAAAGCATCGCTTTCTCAAAATCCACAACGTGCTCGGACCAGGCCTCGCTCTCTCTCTTTCTTTCTCCTACAATTACAGTACCACACACAGTCCATTTCAAAATACAGTGACTGTTCCATAGAGTGCTGAGACCATCAACTGGTAGATCCATTGGTGAACCAGTCATGATTGGCAATAAGCACTTGTGGAAATTAAGGGTTTGGTTAAATCTATTGGACCTACTCTGGCTAGTGGTTCAACTAGAGGAAAGGTTCTAAGATGATGGATTACAGCCGTGGTGTCTTATTGTAAAACATGGAACTATACACCTTTACCTATTGAATACATCTTTTAAATGCCAATAAAGGTCTTTTAAGGTGTATTCAATCTTCAAACTGGTTTTGATTGGGTTATAATTGGGTTATATTCATTACTATATACAGTATATATATAATAATAATATATATATATAATATAACATAATATAACAAGTAAGGTTATTCAAGTAAGGTTGTTCAAGGTTATTCTTAACCATTTGGCTGAGCTGCTATTGATCCGGATGCTGTAGGTTCTCCTTGATGAGCTCTCTTTGTGGTGTCTTTATTGCTAGTGGTCACTCCTAGCACCACCATCTTCCCACACTCAGTGCTCGGGTGAGAGGGCACTGGTGAGAACGTGTCTGGGGCATGGTGCTGTGTGTGGTCCTTCGTGCTCCCTAGACAGTGCTGTAAGTTGTCCAATGGAAAGAGGTGGCCAAATCCACAATGTACGCAAAATCATAATAACACATTCTCATGTTCAGAAATCATATTTTGAGGAATATGGAGACAGACATCTGACGTACACAATACATCAACATTTCAATAGGTTTGTACCTGTTTCAACATCCTTGTCATACTCACTAAGCTATTGCAATAC
Source organism: Nansenia antarctica (assembly GCF_963989245.1). NCBI lineage: Eukaryota > Metazoa > Chordata > Actinopteri > Argentiniformes > Microstomatidae > Nansenia > Nansenia antarctica. The sequence goes on along the minus strand of NC_137679.1, from coordinate 13,066,044 downwards.
AATAGCACTCAATGGCACCAATGAATATACATTTACAACATTGCAAACCTCAGGATATGTATGACAAGGTCTTGAAAAGCCTCCTGGACTAATAGGTATGTAACAATTGTTTGTCACAAACTTTATTGAGGTTCAATGAACATTTCCAAGAATATGAAGCTAATAGCTGTATTGTGCAGGATGATAAATTCCTACTCAATATTCTGGATGGTTATGTTTTCTAAGCTGAAACCCTTAAGAGTCTTGGCAGGGGATCTGCCTCCACAGTCATTGTCTCGGAGGAGACAGCACGGGCTGCCTCGTCTTGTGCGTTCCTCGACACACAGCGAGTCTGCTCTTAATTGTGGCCAAGAGAACATCAGCGAGACTCATTCTATTCTTCATTTTCATCCCACAGACATACAAAAAAGCGGGTACAGTAGTTTGTGCAGGCTGCATTTTCCACGGGAAATGGCCACAAGACCCAAAAAAGCTATGCGCAATGTCATCACCCAGGAATCCGAGAAATACCAGAAAGTCTGAGTTTTATTACAAAAATCATCTGTGAGCACAAACAAATGTGGAGCACAAACATGCCTTTTAATTGATATGGCAGATGGCCCCCTGCTCCGCCAGCAGCAGACCAGCGAGAGCCCCCGTGCTCAGCCAGAGGAGACCAGCGAGCGGGACCGTGGAAAACAAAGCATCTGGAGCGACCACGACCTTCCATCTCTGTCGCTCCGACTCAGAGACGGGGTTTTGGGGTTGGAACCCACAAGACTCAAACAGAAAAATCACCATTGTTGCCTCAGCGGGACAGACAGACAGACGGACAGACGGACAGACAGACAGACAGACAGACAGACAGACAGACGTACAGACAGACAGACCAATTCGCTGGAACAAGTTGTCTTGTGTTTTTAGGGGGATGTTGTTTATCCAGTTCATCATTGTTGTTGTGTTTGTCTCCTGCTGTCTGACAGACGACGACTCGAGGAGTGGTTACTTGGAGAGTTTTGAAAACAAGGCCACTGTGAATCAAACCTGGAATCCCCAATGCCTTGAAATCAAATCAAATCGAATCAAGTTTTAGTAGTATAGCGCATTTCTCAATGATACAGAAGTAGTTGGGGAAATGTGCCACGATCTTATACAGGAATAAACAAAACAAACAAGTCAGGGAGCGATTTCATCATGATTTAGTAGCTTTTCTTGACGTAGTCGCCCTGGCATGAAGAATTCCACTGGGTGAAATATTGTAATGGGGGTTGGACAATATGTATGTATGAAAAAGGATAAGAGACAGTTGGTTTGGACTGTTGTGCTTAATTCAGCCAGAGGGGTGTGAGGATCTAAGTCTCCCTTGAAGTTGCCTTCTGTCCCTGGCTCGTCGTAGTAACGGGATCTCCTGTTTAATAGTTTACTGTAGCGGCTGAACTGAGCGAGTGGTTTCCATTTTGCAGCACTGCTGGTAAATGTTTGTCCCAGTGACCACAACAAAGGGAAGACAAGGAGGGCGGGGGGGGGGGCAAAGTTACCCCAGTCTGAGTATGGAGGGCTGATGGTTCAGTGGGTTCCACAGAGTCCACTAAACCCTTACTACCCCCAAACCCTTAACCCCTATCACTAACTCCCAAATACTCCCCCACTGTAAGTCAAGTCTTAGCCCCTGGGTAATGCATGACATAGGACTTCTCCAAGCTTAGAGCTAAGCAAGCAATCATGTTCAGATACGTTCATATAAGTATTATAAAGTGCAGATGTCACAAGAATGTTTTGAATTTTGTCATCATATTTCCCCAATGAGGGAAAAGACATGGAAAAAACATGGGCATGGTAATGATACAGTAATGATACAAAAGAATTATGGCAAATAGCTGTCAATGTTATCTTCTGCAGGTGCTTTTTTTTTTTTTTCATTCATATGATCAGCTTGAACTCAATTGTATATGATGTTGCTAAATAATTATTAAGCACAACTCATGTAGGTCTCTCTTCATCAGTATAAGCAGTTACATTGTTGAGAGAGATAAAGTGTCAAACATGTCCAACAGCTAGGCAATGCTGAATACAAGTAGGATTCCATGCATCATGATGGGCAACATAGTGTGTATGCTGTTTTAAGCCTCACACATGGATTGGGAGATGGTATTATTAGATCGTATTATAATAATATAATAAGCTCATTGAGGCAATAATAATAATGCATCACCTCCCAATTCATGTGTGGGGCTTAAAACAGCATAAATAAAATGTTTCCCATCATGGTGCATGGTTTCCTACTTGTATTCTGCGTTGTCAAGCTGTTGGAAGTGTTCGAAAGAGTTATGATGCCTGAAAAAGGATAGGCCTACATTGAAAATCAGCTCTATCCGTTTCATTGTCCGACAGCAGCATTCAAGCTTTTCCCCACTTAAGATTAAAAGAGACCTTTTTTCCCTTCGTTTCTTTTTTTCTCACTGTGAACAAACAGTACCTCACACAGTGAGATATTTTTCATCTTGGACCTGCTGCAATGGAGGAGGCCACTGCTGCACACTTGAGGTGGAAACTTTTCGTTCTTTTGTTAGAAGAAGGTGTATTTGGAATGGGGCGGGGAGGGATGTGGCAGCGCTAAAAGTGGTCTGAATCAACAGGGGGGGGGGGGGGGGGGGGGGGGGGGGGTTGGTCAGAGTCGCCAGACTTTGAGAGTGTATGGGTGATGGAGTGGCATCATTTGCAAAGAGCCCTTCCTTGGTGGCCTCCGGACTGTAAACGTTCAACATAACACAGTGGCGGGAGGCAGCCCCTATTCAAATGACCCTAGGCTCAAAGTGCGGCCATTACCAAGTCCCGCAATACTTCCTACTTATTAGCCGTCGACCGACCACTCTTAGATGATTGCAGTTTATGGCAGGCACACTTCATGCAGCCGTAGGCCTACCACTGGGACTCACAAATCGTGAATTTCTACCACTAGGCACACAGAAAATTAAGCTGCTAATATGTTTTTTCTCATCCACTGTGAAAGAAAAAAAAAAGCACTCAATTGCAACATTGTTTTTGACTGTGTTTTGTGCAGCCTGTTGGGAAATACAACCTCAACTAGGCTAATCTCATAATGTGCTGTAGCCTATTATTGTTATGCGATAGCAAATGAAGAACAGTCAGGTAAAGAAGAACATCACTGAAGGTCCAGCTAAAAGTATGTTACATAACATAAACCTTGACACTTTTGGAGACAGGTGGAAGCAGTTACGATTGCTACCAGGCAGGGTAGGGTAGGGTAACAGAACACAATATGGAGGCTGTACCAGTATTTTGCAGCCAATTTTAACTTAGGCTACTATCATTCTCTTACAATAACCGTCAAACCACTTCTCATCAATGATCGGAAATTATTTCACCTAACCCTTTTGAAAGTCCTGTAGTACATTGCACTCATCCAATCAGAGAGGTATATTATGAATTGTGTCATTAAAAACATACTTTTAGCCTTTGGTAATTCCTAATATCTGTGTCTGTAGCCACGGCCTAAACATTAACTGTGCTCACTTTGTGCAAGCTGCTACCAAAACCAAAACATATTTATGGTATTCCCTAACCCTCCCATTAACAAAGGAGACAGGCATGCTTTTTAAAAGCAAATTGTGAGGCATTAAAAATGATCGTCAAAAGCAGGCCACATTTTTGTTTTCTCGCAGAAATTCCTCATTCCTATTTTCCAAATTCAAAGGCCTCACGCTCATTAATATCAGAGACGACCTCTGTCTCTCTGTGGTGGCTGGAAAGCTAAATACAGACTGATGCACAGCCAGAAACTGAACATAAACAGTCAAAGATCTAAACAATGCTAGAAGATATTGAGCAGGGGGAACACTGTGTCTGTGACTGTCATTAATGCTAAATATTGTGTTCTTGACACCCTTAATCCTTTCGTGGGGATGTTACTGCTGATGCCTCTGAACTATTGAATGATTCTTTGAATCCTAATACTCCAAATTAGGATGGATACAAAGACAGTGGTTTGGGGAAAAATGGCATACAGATGTGCTGTGATTAGGATCCATACTCAGTATGCTGCTTTGTTGGATAAAGGTTTTCATTTATTGTTGTAGTTTTACTATGGATATACTACTATACTAATGATAGTATACTGTGTATAGTAAAGATACATTGAGATGTGTTATCAATCTGATTAGGGCTGAGGACGTTTGAGAGCTAGCATTAGCATTCAAAGGTTGGCTGAAATGTCTCTCTACTAATATGAACTGTACTTCCTTGTCAGTTCAAGTGTCAGGCTATTACCAGCTCTGGTGAGTGATTTAGTCATGAATTACTGGGTGTGATTTCAGTCATTGTTAAGTGTTGAATACAAGTGTCAGGTTCTGTGGGCAGATGCAACGCAAGTTCAACACAATGCCATGCCTGACACATATCAAAACATACGCTGTGTAATGGTTCTCTTGTAACTGAATGCCAAAAATACTTGCGCTTGTGAGTGTTCAGAGTTCAAAGTTCACCTGTCCCAGCCCGATCCCTGTGTGGTGTCCACACCGAGGTGCGAGGACATGTGAGACAGCGCGGTGTGTCCGCTGAGGGAAGACGATAGGGTTATGTGTACACAGACGGAGACAAAACAACACACAGACAGACACAATGAACTCTGGTGTTGTTTTCACTACAAGGAAAACTATGACGTTGGGGGTCAAGGGGTCAGTGATGTCAGTGTGGTCTTAGTAGAGGTATTTTGGGGCTGTTGCCAACATCAGGGTTTTCTTTTAACTCCGCTCTCATAGGAGCAATTGGCGAGAGTTTCAAAGTGCAGACATTTCATGAGTATCATGCTAAAACCTATATAAAGTATAGATAGGGCCTTATTGTCTTTTTATTCTGTGTTTCATGTAATGTGAAGTGTGGCAACTCAACATGCTACTTTACATTAGAACTCATAACATCTTTGTGTATCATGGGTCAATGGCTGTATAGATTAAGACCAAAGATTGACATGACCCATTATGTAACTGCACTGTGGGTGACCTGTATTTGACTATACCAACCTCAGCAAGGGCCTCGCAATGTTGCCTGCTGTTGATACATTTTCCTCCCCCTAAATAATAGGGCTTCACATTTTAAAAACTCATGCTATGGAGAAAAAAGGATTTGGAGGATTTTTTTGATTTAAAAAAAAAAAAGGCCTTTTATCTTTTGAAGTGGCATTTCTCATTATTGGCTATTTACAAACCTCGCAACCAGTATGTCATTTGGCACATGGTTATTTTCTTCAATAAACAATGTGCTTTTATTCTTATGAAGAACACATTTGTTTTAAATGTCACCCCAGGCAATAAAAAAAGTGGAATAAATATGCGTCCGTAATAAATAAAGTAATGTTAAAGCCATCCATCTCATCCAATATGAAAAGTAGACTTTACAACCTGATGTCACTGTCTATTCTAGATACTTTGCAACGCTATGAGGTACGTTGTCCCATCCCTCCGTATGATACGGACCTACTGAAGCTCCTCGGACGTCTCTGCGTGTCCTGTGAATAGCAGGAGCAAACAGTACGGCATTCTTTTCAGGGGCAACAACAACAAAGAGGCCGTGTGTTGAATTTTCATGAGTACGGCTTTACTTACTATTCCCCGATGTGATTGATCCACTGTGTACTCTGGCATCAGGCTGAGTTCAGTGTTGGGTGTAGGTGGTTATGTCTGGACCAGTAAGTTATGGAGGGTCACACTCATGTATTTTTTATATATATTTTTTTTTTCGGGGCAAGGTGGAGCCCCTGTATAATTGGTCGACTGTCTATCCCCCTGAAACCTCAAAGAATTTAATTGATCATATAGGAAAGCAATATTGGGAATGCCATGGCAGGAGCTCTGTGGAGGCCCTAAAAAGGAATAGTTAACTTCCATCTTTGTTTGCTTAGTTGTTTCCACTTTGGTAATAATGCTACAGTTTAGTTCTGGTTCTAGCTTTTGTGAAAAGAGAGTGGTTGTATGTATGCGTGTATCTACAGTGTTGTGTTGTATATGTCTGCCATCTATTGGACTGCTAAGAAACACCATGTGAAAAAATCATCCAAACATACAATGTTAGGAGCATACTGAGAAATACTGAGAAATCAATAATACATTATTTAAATGTATAACAGAAGTGAAATAAGAATTACATTACCAAATTCAATTCACAGTACATGTTTATATTCATTTCTAAGTCAATCCAAGTACAGCTTAAGTGGACGTAACCCAAAACAAAGGTATCCTTTTCTTAGGGGAAATGTGCCAACCAAAGTGCCAACCAAATGTCCTCACATTAATTTCCTCACAATTAATCTGTTATCTTCCAAATAGATTAAAAACTATAAGCTTGAGGTTCTGAGAGAGATGGGGGCACAATCCATGGCATTCTAGTAGTAGTCCATCTCAAAGCAACATTTTTGTGTTTTCTGTAATGAGAAACAGTGGTTTGTAACCTTGAAAAAAAATGTATTAAAAAAATAAAAAATTATTAAAAGAACTCACTTATATCCTATAACATGTGTTGCGGTGGGAGGCCGGTATAGGCCGCCAGGAAAAAGCGAGTGCAGGAGTCAGCCCAGCACGTGCCTCTCTATGCCCTGTGTCTCGTCCTGGCTCCGTCTCATCACTCCAGGCCCGGATCAGGTCCCCGTCAGCCCCAGACCCCCTCCATGGGAGCCAGACACCGCTGTTACCACTCACACAGAGAGGCCTGACCACCACAGTGCCACAGTATACACAAACAAACAGTCCAAACATACACAGGTCCTGCTTCCATGCCATTATGTCGACTCATCGGGCCCACTCACTTCTCTGGTTAGTCATCGTGCAGTCGGGCTTCCAGTTGTAAGCAGCTCCTTCTTGGCTTGGGAGAGGAAAAGGATCTGGCAGAAGATGTTTGCTCATTTGTCCCCCACACATGTATGTGGTTTTGGTAGTGCTGCAGGGACTGCTGCCTACTGTCCTTATTCAGTCTGTCCTGGCCAATGTCCTCCCATACATCCTGCCCAGTACATTCTGTACAGGCTGTCCATGCTCTGGTTATGCTTACTCTCTCTTACACGGTCAGTTTTAGTCTAATCCTATAGCTCTTGACATCTCTAGACATGATATTGTCTGTCTCTCTAGGTTTTGGTTTATTTATAACTAGTTTTATTATGCAACTTGGATGTTACGTAATAACTTATGTGTCTTTTAGGGCACTGGGCAAACTATCAGCTTCTCGTTGGGCATCTCGATAGTTAAAGGATACCGTGAAGCCTCTGTGGTCAGAGGAGGTTTTGGAGTACACACGCACACACACACACACACACACACACACACACACACACACACACACACACACACACACAGAGAATAGTTTCCCTTTTCATGTCGACCACAGGCCTAACCTCTTGGCCTCTATTTCCTCTGAGGAGGATATCTCCCCTCAGTAGTACCTTCAGACCCGTCACTGCAGACAGACTCAGGACCTGATGGATGTCCCTCCTCCTCCATTGTCTTTGAAGCATTGGGAGGTTCTGCCGGGGCCCGGCCACAGTGATGATTACAGCCTCATAGTTAGACCATTACTGACATCTGTTCCACTCACTCTGTCTGATGTCCCCTGACTTTGAGGGGGAGAGGAGTTCTGGTTCAGTGACATATGTAATAAGGGATGTGGTTGCCATGGAAATGCTTCCCCCAACTACTGTACTACCACCACCCTCCTCTCTCAACCAATGCATCAAATGGTTTTGGCTAACTTTGGAACCCCCTACCCCCAAATACTAAACATTTAATACATATTGTAAAATGCAAAAACCAACAATGCATTTCCAAGTTTAGTGGTATTGGAATCCTGGAAATGTGTGTACTTAGAGAACAATTCATAAATGTTCAACAAAATCCAGTTTTGTAATATTATGGAAACCTTAAAGGACTGCAGACAAATTACACCACCTAGCTCAAACTTACATTTGACTCAAACTGATAGATGACGCTACACTACTAAAAATAAGACTGTTTATTCAATATAGTAACAACTTTTGCAAATGCATTCAGTCAGAAAACAAAGAATGCCATACAGGGTGCATCATTACCCTATGGTTTAGTGTTACATTCAACTATAATTCCTTCAATGGTTTTTCACATCTCCAACTCATCTCCAACAATATGCATGCACTTTAAGTTCACATCATATTCAATCTATCAAACCTGAAACCATAATACGTACATTATATTCGTCTTAGTCTTCACGTGTATCTCCATTATGCCAGATGCATTATAAGCATACATTCAAGGCTTGGCTTATCATATGAAATCATTGGTAATTGCTTTTGTTTTTGTACAATAATAAGCAACTAAGCAGCTAGTGGTGTCTTTATCGACAACGGTTATCAAAAGTTATGTGTGTTGGATGTATCAATGATGCATGCACATCATAATAAACCTTGCAATCTTAATTTTCTGCTCCATATGCTCAACATGTTTTATCTCTTCATTTCCAAGAGGGTGAAGTTAGATTGGTGCTGAATGGGTATTGTGGTGACGCCGGACATCAGGGACACTCAGAACCAGAACTCGGAGACAAAGACGTGAACGTTGACGATGTTCCGGTGAGAGACCACCCCCGAGGTGACGTAGTTCATGGACAGCTTCAACACCGTGCTCAGAGGCCCGATGAGGGGCTTCACCTGTCGGACCACCCCTAGTGGAGACACACAAGGGACACAAGATGGCAGTCAAAGTTGCCCGTCAATAATGAGCACGGACCATAGGGGACATCATTTATTTTGTTCAGAATAACTCAACTTTGCATTCCTACATACTATATCCAATTGATGTCGACTCAAAGTGGTTCGACTGTATCTGAGGCCGTTTAGAAATGAAAAGTGGCAGGGACCGTACGGTCTGCTCATCACGTGCAACACTGTTACCAGAGCCTGGTGGTGACGAGTTGGCCATGATGAGTGGAATGTCAAACCTCCTTATGTGAATCTGGCTTGTATTTCTCCCTCCCTTCCCCACCTTCTCTCCACCCTCTCCCCGTGGACAAGAGACACCCTCCATCACGTTAACGTGGGGGAAAACACACCACAACCGAGACCCAAGAATTACCGAATGCTCCTGGAATTCGTTGGAAGCACTTTTTAAGTGAACATGCGATTACAGGGCAAAACAAATCCAGTGTTTATACAGGCTGTCAGCGGGCCTTTTCTCTGTGAAGGGCTGGTGACATTTCAGCTCAGTCCTGTTTGAACAGCCATCGCCAGAGTGCAGTCAGGCAGCACAATCACTGCACTGTCTCCTCCTCTCACTCCTCTAGCTATTCTCTCTCTCTCTCTCTCTCTCTCTCTCTCTCTCTCTCTCACAGACAAACAAACACACACACACACACACACACACACACACACACACACACACACAGTATGAATACATGAGACAGGTATCAGAGTAGGTATAGGTTACAAACAGATACTAACAAAATGGATCAATGCAAAAAAAAATAAAAGATGCTTTTTCAAAAAACTGCAGTATGATGGTGAATCACCAAAACATAGTAAATCAAACCAACGAGATGTCACATCAGCGTGAATCATGAGGAGTCTTTGTATGATAATAAACCAGTCGAGAGACGTTCGGTCATGTTCACCACAGGGCAAATGATGATGATCCCGTGTGAGCTAGCTGCTGCTGCAGTGTCCTCTGGGACATTGGTATTGTGTGGTGATCCTCTCTCTCTCTCTCTCCCCTCTCCCCTCTTCTCTTCTCTTCTCATTCCCTTCCTGAGGGGGATTGATGTTTGTGGCACCATCTTTGTGGCCCACAAGGGTAAATGAGTCCCATGTGTTTGACGACGGGGAGCGGTCGCAGTCACGCGATACAAAAATGGAGGCATTCCTTAAAGAATCCATCTTGAACTGTGGAGGAGCTAGGAGCTGGGAGACTGAGCCTCCCCCCCCCCACCAGTCTGGATCCCTACTGCGCCCACAAAGAAGATTCCAGGAGATTCCAGAGATAAGCGTCTCAGAGTGTGGAGTGTGGGGGCCCTTCTACCAGGGTTGCCCCCTTGTTTTGGTGTTTTGGGACTCTGTTGCATAGTGACACTTGGCAGAGGGGAGCGAGACGGGGGTTTTATTGTTTCCAAACCGTCAGCGCCATCAGAGAGGAGGAACCTCTGCGTGAACTCAACGTCAGCGGCAGTAATGTTCAGAAAAATAAAGGACATGGAAAAAGAGATTGGGGTTTGCGTTTGTAAAAAAAAAGATTTTTTGAGCCAGTAGCGAATAGAGGTGGCACGGCATTCAAGCTCTCCTGGGAGTCTAAAGGCACTCATAACAGAGGGAAAGAATTGACCAGCATAGATAATTGTTATCACCTGAGTGGATGATTACATGAGTGGACTATTTGGCTAAATCTGAGGGTAATATCTTTAAACAATCATCCTTGACCATGCAAAGTGTATAGCATGCAAAAACACTCATAGTTCATACGGTTCGAATATGTTAATGGCCTCCAATTCAGATGTGATTCAGTTCACAGAGTTTGATGGATGAACAAATGCAACAATGAAGATGAGCGAAAGCACAGTGAAACATATCATTATAAAATACAGTATTGGAATGGAGCACCACAATACGGGATGGATTTCTGTCCACAATAGCTCTGTTTTATTGGGAATAGAGTGATGGTTTCAGATCATAAAAATGACCCAAATCCAATGGATGCTCTAAACGTTTTCCATAATCGGGGTCAAGTAAGGCTAAGTTACAGCCACAAAGCCTCTTGTGGACAAAGTTTCAATGAAAAGCAGTGAAACGAATGAGGAGAACTGTAATAAATAAATAAATCATAAACAACACAGAACGCAATTAAATGTTGTAACAAGAATCAATTGTTGAAAAACATGTCAACGGCTTCGCCTGACACTGAACAGATCGAGGTTCGTGTCTTTCTCTCTTGCAGCTCGCAGCTTTAACCAATGATCGACGAGGTGCAGCTGGCTGCCTTGATTGACTAAGCTCAGTTCAGCTGACTTCAGACTTGTGGTAGGATAAAGGTAGCACATGCATTGACACATCTGAGGGTTCACATACCAATAGAAGGTTCCTCAAAGGAAGGGGAGGACCGTTCTACTCAGTAGATTTCAGAAAAAGAAAATTGGGAACCCTTGAATGGTACCAGTCGCCACTGTGAGAGGTGAAACATAGACAATGATGCTAATAGGCCTACTGTAACTCTGTACACAGAACCCTCTTGTTAGACAGAACTTGATGCAGATTTGAGTTGTTAGATTTGACACCTTGAAGAGTATAAATGAAGGCTCATATAATCAAGGCTCTGAACTTCAGTACTCTTCACATCAGCAGCACAAACAGCCTCCTTCAGAAAGGGAGAGCATCTATAGCGACAGCTGTGCTCAACATACTTGCAATGAACCTGAGGTGAAACCACAACCACATAATCATCTCAGACATTTCATTCGGTCGGCCCCGAGCTGCGGTGAGGTGAAAGCCTCACCACATAACAGGTTTTACTTTGATGGCACGATAGTGTCATTACCTGAGATGCATACAAATAAACACTGAAAGTTCACAATCTCTCGTGCCGATATCATCTCTTCTGTCTTGTGTATACATTACATTCCCGTGGGTGGAGACGATTGTAGTGCTGGGAAGGCTTCCCAGCATCCCCTTGGAGCGTGTCGTTCTGTTCTCCTGAGGTATCAGCCGCAGGGTGCAGAGGTGACCCCACCATTTTACAGCCCCCATCAAACGCACAGCTGCACAAACCCCCTGTTCCCCCCCGGAACATTCCGCCACACCATGAAATAGCGCGTAAGTAGAAAATAGCCTTAAATGCATGGTAGTAGAGGAGACACTGCCACAAAACAAAGTGAAGCAAATGCCAGGAGGCATTTGTCATCCTCTATGGCTGCCGGGGCTACAATATTGAAGGGTTACATGTAAACAGTACAATTTCTGGGTTTTCTGGTTTCTACAACTCGGCGAGGAAGTGTATGACAAAATCCAAAATGAACGGGTTTTACACCAAAAACAAATGAAAAGTATGCGCTGGCCTCACCACAGTATTGTATAATGACACGCTGGCCGTTGCGCGATGCGTGCTTAGAGCAGTAAAACCGTTGGAGGGGGGCCAGGCGGAGTCGGCTTCGCCATGTCCCAGTCCGCTGTGAGAAAGGCCAATGATACAGGCACCCTGTGGGGAGCGGGAGCGTAGGTCACAGACCAGAGTGGCCTTTCTTGTGTTTTTGGTACGGACTGATCACTAGCCCACGGTCGGCCAGTACGGCCAGGCTATAGGCTGTCCAAACAGGCCCCTTGACCACTCCAAAGAGGCCAGGAAGCCCCGCACACCCCCGCTCTGAAAGGGCAGCCTGTGTGGTTTGGTATTTCAAGGTCAATTAGCGATGAGTCATAGTTACAGATCTCCCAAATGAACCGTGGGTCACTGTTGGACATTGTTTGAGTGTTGTGACATCATTGAAAGAGTAGCCTGAAGGAAAGGTTGTTGCTTTTCTTGGATTTTTTCTTCCCCGTGGGTTGTGTGACGCAATGGTGATGATACAGCATGCAACATTATCTTCACCATGATAGTGACACCATACAAGTGACCTTAAACTGTAGGTGAACAGAAAATAGAGTGAAAGAAAGCCCTCTTGTCTATTTAGAGAATATGACATTCAAATGTCATGACATCAATCCGATAATGCTGTATTATCGGGCTTGCGAGACCATCAATTTCTCAAAACTGTGCACATATTCTAGTGAATGTCTTTTGGATCTATATTTGATGAACAGAGGAAAATCCCTAATACATTCACTTTCTTATCTGTATTGGCAAAAAGGACATGCAACGTAGATAAAGAGTGAGGTGATTAATATGATAAATTATAAAAGCATAGATAACTGATATAAAGCTGAAATAGACAGCAGCATGGAGATAGTAAGGAGTGATGATGAATAAGTGAATACAAATCAAATGGAGCACAGAGGGGAGGGAGACAAGTCTGGCAGATTCTATGACAGTTATACTGCAAAATCAATGGTGTGTGTTAATGTGTATATATGTGTGCGTGCATGCGTGTGTGTGTGTGTGTGTGTCTGTGTCTGTCTGTCTGGGTGGGTGGCTGTGTGCATGCATACTGTGCATACGTGTGTGTGTGTGTGTGTGTGTGTGTGTGTGTGTGTGTGTGTGCGTGCGTGTGTGTTTGTGCGTGTGTGTGTGTGTGCGTGCGTGTGCGTGTGTGTGTGTGTGTGTGTGACACTATCTACCTCTACCATCAGTGTGTGCGTGGACCACCCCAGGAAGGCGTTGTGTGCTTGGCTGTGTGTCGGGTGGTGGGGTGGGGAAGACACTGTTTTGATTAGCCGTGTTAATCCCTCTCTGTGGCAGGCAGGGATTCCTCATGGTCTTGGCCTGCTCTGACGGGCCCGCTGGTGCCATGTCATGATTCATCCCCCTGACAGGCTCTCAGACGTTGAGGATGAGTAGTGCTCCGCTTATCAGCTTCCCCCCTACCCCGCTGCTGTCCTCAGCTCCACACACACCGTACTCCAAATGCCCCAACACGCCAGACTCAACACTGCCGCCAGCCACAAGAGACAGACCAAAGAAACAGAGCCTTCCTCAAGGACCACTGTGTGTGTGTGTGTGTGTGTGTGTGTGTGTGTGTGTGTGTGTGTGTGTGCGTGTGCGTGTCTCTTTAACACCTCGGTTAATGTCTGACACACTAGGCCGACATTCCACCAGCTGCTGTGGAAGGGAAGGCTCCATTGGCAGCTATGGACACATACCTGACTGTAGACCGGAGCGTTCACTCCCTTATTCAGTGCGAGTTGGCCTGGTGGTGGAGCTTCACAGCTACGTGCCGATGACATCGCAAAAAGGTATTTGGTATTGTTTGGACGGAGGTCTCACCACCGGGCCATATTTCTACCTGCGCTGAAATAAAATGGTTGGAATACTGCTCTGGCGTCTCGGTCTTGTGGCCTGTCCCAAGGCTATGTGAGCCGTTGACGGTGGGGTTTGATGTACGGTAGAGGGGAAGGTACTTGAAACACTAAGGGCCATTTTCCTGGCAATAGACTAAAAGTCTTATCCGGTATCTTCCTCGGGCTGACTACAAAGCACCTACCTCCTCCACTGAAAGTGTGATTTTGTTGAGGACTTGGGTTAATCTCTGTTTTGGGAGGAACCACCCTCTTAAACCTTTTTTGGCCAAAAAGACTAGCCTGGTTGGTGGTTTGCTCACTTCCCCACTCTCACGGTGGCCAGAGAGAGAGTTTTTTCCCTCTCCTCCTTCTTACTCTTTTCCCTCATAGCTCACAGTTGCTCCATCAGTCAGTAACAGACTCAGCCAAGCCTTAGCTACCTCTCAGCCTGTTCACAGGAGCATGTCGTGAGCTCACTCTGTCCGCACCAAGCTTCCACTGGGAGGGGATAAAGATAATATTAGTCCCCACGTGGAAGCGTGGCCCTGAGAGGAAGTCAAACAGAAGGACTACCCACACCATGTCAAACTGACAGACACCACTGATCTAACACAGCATATGCTGGAGGGAAAACCCCTAGGCCACCACCTGTTAGCTGTAGACCACCACCTGTTCCCTGGGTAGACCACCACCTGTCCCCTGTGTAGACCATCACCTGTTCCTTGTGTACACCAAAATCAATCATCCCGCGATCATCCCCTCCGTTTAAACAATCGTCCCTAATCAAAAAGGTGTACGACAGCACCCGGTGTGAGTCATGCATACCTCCGCTCTGTTTGTCTTTCTGACTGCGTGTAAGAAGTGTCAGAAATGTTGTCTTTGTCGCGATGACATACCACCGTGTTGGATCTGTTGTGTGTACCTGGAGTGGCGTGAGAGTCGGCTATGCTGTGTGGTCGTGGTTAGTGCAGCTCTAGTAGTAGTAGTGATTCCGTGACATGAAATCAGATGGCGTAAGTGTTTGATCGGTTGCGTCGATCATGTTTTCCGAGCGTCGAGGGCTCTTGTGTTTGCACAGATGCAGCTAAGCTGTCAGGGTCGTCGCCCGGGCGTGACAAGAGGAGAGTCTCCAGACAGTGATGGGTGACTAGGGAAAAGTGGGATAGGGCTCTTCGCAGTGTGTGGTGTGTACTGTAGCCTGGTTTGTGTCAGGGCGTGTGAGTGTGTCGAGATTGTGAGTCAGTGTGTGGGAAAGGCTGCAAGCGGAACAATTCTTTTCGATTATTCACTCGAAGATGTCGTGACACCGCATCGATCTCAAACAGCCCGTTTCTTCCGATACATACTAAAGCTAAAACAGAAAAAAAAAAAAGTTTCCCTATCTATTCGTCCAGCTCTTTGTCTGTTAATCTTCCCCTTTGTACAGTACCTCGAAACAAACCACTTTAGATGGATTCTGGGAGCTACTCTAGTCTAACTGGGTTGACACATTAGCTAGCTTCAGAGCTACCCAACAGGAGCTATCCAACAACCAAGCCCTGGACAGCACACATCACAGCGGGCAAGCCACTGGCCAAAGCCTCATGAGCTGAGTGCCTCAGTTACACCGACAAATGCTTACATGCGAGAGCTGCATCCAATAAGCATCGAATGAGCTTGAGAGAGAAGTGGCTCCTCACAAACAGGGCAGTGAGGCCTTTCATGTGGGAGCCAGTTAAAGTGCTCTAATGCTCGGCGAGACACTGAGGGCTGGTGGGGGGGAAATGGAACAATACATACGACCACATGAATAACACGGCCCAGGATTACTTCTGCACACATTCTCTCTCTCTCTCTCTCTCTCTCTCTCTCTCTCTCTCTCTCTCTCTCTCTCTCTCTCTCTCTCTCTCTCTCGTTCGCTCTCTCTCTCGCTCTCTCTCTCTCTGTCTCTCTCTCTTTCTGTCTCTCTCTCTCTCTCTCTTGCTCTCTCTCTCGACCTACTCACTCACTCACTTAGATAGACAGACAAGCAGACAAACAAACATTCACACAGACAGACACACACACACCAGTTAAGTCAAACACATGCACATACATTACTTTGCAGTGCGTGCGTGCGTGTGTGTGTGTGTGTGTGTGTGTCTATGTCCACAGCCCACGAGGTGATGAGTGTACGATACTCTCACTCTCTCCGCTGTGTTTACTCTTGCTCTCTATAATGGAGAGACAGATGTGTGTAGTGACAGGCCATCCCTTCATCCATCAGCACAGAGCAGAGTTCTGTCCTCTGTCCACCCTGCCTGCCTGCATGCATCGCAGCATGGAGCCAAAACAATAACACCCATACCCAGGCCCAACAATGTGTCATCCCCGTACCCACTACGCCCCCATCCTCCCAGGGCCTGGCTTCGGTTCGTCTAACCTGGAGACAGTGAGGAGCGCTGGATCAGCACCAGACTAGTGGAAGGGATGGGCTGCTCCAGAGGAACGTATAGTCACACCCACTGGAGCTCGTCTCTATACCGTTCTCACCGGCGAAGGCTTTATTTCAATGTCGATCTCTAGTGTGAGTACTAGGTGTATCTGCCTGTATATATCTCTATAGTCTGCTTTCGGGTCATGTGAATAAACACACACACACATGCCGTTATACTATACTGTGTGCACACAGACGGCTTGATGGGTAAAATAACATGTCATCTCTACACATCGTACCCTCCATTATCAGGGGGGAAAAAGGCTTTGTTACTTTTTTGGAGTACTGGGGGAAAATACATGGTGGTCAATGAGTTGAAGTAAGTGAATTAAATGGTGCATTCCCCACAAGAGTGGGAAACTGATGCCAAATGTTTTGGTGGAGACAGAAAGCCCTTCATTGGTCTCAAAGGACGAACCAAAGGACAGCTCTCTAGAGAAGACAACATGAAGGGCTCCGGAAAGACGTTGACAGCTACAGAACGGCACCAGAGTGCAAATACCATTACCAAGTCGTGTCAGATGTGCGTATGTCACGGGAGCATCCTTCTGGAGAATTTCAAGCTTTTTCAGAAGGCTTCTCTTTCTTCTACCCTAAGCTCTCACACAAAGACACATATGCGTTCAGTTTGTAAAAAAGCAAATGTTGTAATGCGAAATTAGGTCAGAAAAAACGCTTTTTGTCTCGGAGCAAATTCAATTTCCAGTCGGGAAAGGCCTGGGAAGGTCCTTTAGTCACTCAGACCTCAAACCAAGTCAAGCGACCCGGCCCGCCTGCCTTCATTCCTGCCCTGTCACTCACCCACAATCCTGCCGTTGTCGTAGCGCTTGACGATGTCAAAGGAGTTCTGGACGTTGCCCTCCAGGATGTCGAAAATGATGTCAGAAGAACCCAGCTGAGAGGAGTGCGCCGGGGACATGGTCCTCAGGAAGACTATCTCTGTTGGAAGATAACAATGGAGACACAAAAGGCTTTTAGCGAGTTTAGACCCCCTCGTAAAAATGCTCCGATTGCACGGCTAGACTCATGCCAGTTTGTTTTCTTAAAAGGAAGACAATAAAATGGAAGGCGGCTGAGCTCTGTGTTTATGTTATGCAGAGGGGGGTCAAGGCGGGGGGGGGGGGGGGGGGGGCGGGGGGGTTCAGTACTGTTGTTCAGTTGAAGGCCTGCAAGTCCTTTACACCCCAATGAGGAGCTTGTGAGAAACGAAAAGAACTTAACTTCCCATGAAGTTGAAGATGAGTGTGTACGACATGTTGGGTCTTTGGTTCTGTTGGTCTGTCTGTGATTACATCCAAATCCATCTTATGTGGCAAGAATTCATTGGTTTTGGCCTATAAATGGTGTCCGTACAACAGTATAATAACGTAGTATAATAACACAGTCATGTATCAGCTAGTTTTGGGCAAGATGTAACATGAGATGGATTCAGAAGTTCAATGGAAATTCGAATCTATACAGGTATGTGATACTTAATGAGAACTAAATAGGAGAGATAGGAGAGATAGGCAATCTAGGACAGCAAACAAAGATGTGTCATTGTGCATGTAATCGTGTCCAGTACATAGAGTAGAATAGAAGAGACTAGAGGATAACTTTTAGAGGGTAACTATTGTCCTACCGACCAAAACTGGCAAATAGTCTTTGGCCTCCACCTCAGGCGGCAGTTCTAAAAATACCCTAAATTGTGTGGAAACAATGGGAACCGTTTGTAAGAGCAAAGCTGTTTATCTGAGAGGGTCGCCCCCTACCTTCTGGTTTGGTGAACTCCCTGAAGGTGGGCATGGAGATGACCGTGTGGGACACGGAGTGCACGGGGTCCAGAACACAGCTGATGTCATTCGGCTGGCAGGACTTGACACAGCGGACGGTGTCCGAGCGCTCGACCCTCTGCCTGCTGAGAGAAGGTAAACACACACACACACACACACACACACACATAACCTCTGACCTTTAGGAAAAGTCTAAAAACAAACCCCTCCATCCCCCAAAAACCGCCTCCCTCCTCCTCTGAAGCTCACAATGACAGGGCATCCTAGGGAGCAGCCCACCACATAATCAAGAAGTCAGCGGGGCCAGTAGAACGGCCGCTTACACAAACACTATCTGCCCCCGAAGTACAGCGGGGATGCTGGATATAGGACTCGACATCAAAAAACAATCACACGGCTCGCGGCTGGGAAGAATAATAAAACAACAACGGCCAAAGATCACACAGCCGCCGAGAGGGGTTGCTGCTGGTGGCTGACTCTCGCCTCGCCATTGGCGGTTTGGTTTCCTGATGCACCGGTTGTGTGGGGAGTGAAATACTCTCTGACGGAGCCCTCGGAAGAATGATCCACGACCTGCTCAAGAAAAATATTTGGATTTTTCTAGTGTCCCCGGCTTCACATACGATAATCTCTTGAGGAGGATTTATGGGGCGCGGGGGGTTCTAGAAGACTCCTAAATTGTGAGAAACATGACTAGACAACTCCCCAGGCTCTCCGAGCTGCTCTCATCCCATTATTTAAGGCTTTGTTTATTTCACAGGCTAATCAGTGGCAGGTTGGGGTGGATGGAGCCCCCCGCCCCCCCCCCCCCAACACACACACACAAACCCCGTCCCCCCGCCCCGCCCCCTCCGCGTCTTCTCGGAAACAAACGCCACCCCCGTACCTACAGTACAGTTATACAACCAGGAAGATATCATGCCTAGAATGTTAGAGAAGTTGGAGAAGCGGTTTCTCATTCTTCCATCTCCAAACTCCAAATGACAAGACCTCATCTAGATAATTGCCACCCAGATGAGACGTGCCATAGGATTAGATACAAAACCGACAATGGGCATTCATACAATGGGAACATGGTCCCCTTGAAACAGACGAAACTGAAGTTGACCAGGGTTATATTAGGTTATGAAAATAGACATGTTTCCGTACGTATAGGTCCAGTTCCACACCGCGGCTATACAGCCACATTGTGACTCACCATCCATGCATCTCTTTCTCTCCTCAGGGGACCTATAGGCTGCAGCTCAACCCCCAGGTCCGGCTTGGGTTGCAGGGCTCCTTTCATGGGGAGAGAGAGAGAGGGGAGAAGCCCCTGACAAAAAGTCAAGCCGCCGCTGCGTAGGGGCTTGTAATTAGCAATTAGCGGGTGGGTCCAAGTTTTGCTTTGGTCCAGGCCAAAGCCACAAAATGTTCTCCTAGTTTATAATACCTCGGCCTGAGCAGCGGAGAGAGCAGACCCCAGAGGATCAGACGAGCGCTTCGCTGGGCCGTGGAGTGAATTTACGAGAATATAACGACCCAGGGTGAACTGCCCCCTCGCACACAGGACGGCACACATCAAAAGCAGGGCAGCAAGTGGAGGGCTAATTACAGTATGCCCTGTGTGTGTATTCTGTGTGTGTGTGTGTGTGTGTGTGTATGTGTGTGTATTGTGTGAGTGTATTGTGTGTGTGTGTTGTGTATGTGTGTGTGTGTGTGTATGTGTGTGTGTGTGTGTGTGTGTGTGTGTGTGTTCCCCTGCCTGTCCTCTCACGTGGCCCAGTGAGACCCAGCACTACGAGAGAAGAAACCCCAATACTTCAGACCAGAAAGGAAAACAGACTGTTGGATGGAAGTCCTCTGGTCAAGCGCAAGGCAAAGTCCCTTTTATTTTTTTGGTAATTATTATTTATAGTCGGGACATTGATAACGGCCCAACACAAACACTGCAGGGCATCATTCATTCTCCGCGCGGTGATGTTGCTGCACCACAAATTGTTCAGACCACCAGCCAGAACCCAGATCCCCATAACTCAATGTCAGAGTGGAGGAAAAAAAAACTTCCTGCACCGCCATGTTGTTTTATTTTAAGGATTTCCCCCTCCAGAGAAGAGCATCGCTGTGCTCCTGTGACAGCCCAGGAGGACCCTGGGACAGATGAATTTACACTTATTATAAGCTACAGCCCAGGCGCTGCTCGCCACACGGCTTCGGCTTGTCAGGCTATTTATACTGTAACCTGATGCATATTTCCTACTCTTCCCTAACTACATCCCATCGCCTGTCACTTACTCTGTCTTCCTTTTGATGTCTGCTGGGATTTACACTTGCAGTATGCGGTAGAATCATCTATGCATTTTGCATTATTCCTCAAAGGCTAAAGTGTACTAAGTAGGACCTGAGGAAAGCATTCCTAAAGATAACTATTGGATATAGACAGCTTGATACAGAGCGTGTGAAGCAGACATATGACCAATGTCTAGGTAGTGCCAATCTGACATTGACACTCACCTGCAATTGCATCTGTGTTCTTCTACTCAAATGCTTGTGTAGTAGACGTCAGTTTATCTTTTATCAGTAATATTCTTACTGTCAGTTTAAACTGCATACTTACTTCACAAACTTTTGATCCCCACAGCTCCTCCGATTCAAACAGAGTGTGTCTTAATAAACTGAATCGTATTGAACATTTCTATTTAAAATTTTAATACAAAACAATTAAGAAACAAATACTGTCAAGTTGAAACTTGAAACTGTAAAAATGTTGTAGTGCTACAGACTATACCATGCAGTGATCATTCAAATACAGTAATGTATAAGCAGCCATGGGTCACTACCCCTTGGTGATTTACCCTGCCCTAGAGTGCCACCTAGAGGCCATCTAAATGCCACAACTCCAAAAAGTACATTCAATTTGACCTATCTTAATCGTGATAAAACACGTAGGCCTACTAAGAAAAGTGACAGTAAAAATGTAGACCACAAAATGACTATAATAAGGCAATGAGAGCCATAGAGTTTAATGCCATAATGGCAATTTCGGTTTCTGTTGTTATTATTGTTTGTTTTTCGACTGTTTACTCTGGAATTGCATTATAGGATAGACTGGGCTGCTCTTTGGTGACAAACACCAGCACTTTAGACAAGTAGGTGCTGACGGTGCCATAGCGCAGCAGCCTCATCTCCAGAGACAGCTCAAAGTCCTGAGGCTCAGAGATCGGCTTTGCCACCGTCATCACGCCACCAGAGGGCACCCTCTGGGCGCTGAAGAAGCCGCCCTGGTTGCCGCCGACGATGGACGTCTGGACGTCGTCTCCGGGGACGGTGCTGGAGGGCCCCATGCGGAAGACGTTGGTGGGCACGGGGATGTTGGTGGGGAAGGTGAGGTGGTAGTAGGTTATTCTCACGGGCAAGGCCGCGCACTCGCTAGTCAGATTGCAAAGCAAGCGTTCGCAACGACTGTAAAGAGAGAGGGAGAGAGGAGAGTGGGGGAGGGGGGGGGAGGCAGAAGCGGGACAAGACAAGACAGAACGGACAGATAGGAACAGACAGACAACAGAGAAAAAAAGAGAGATACGGTTTATTTTGCCGTGCGTGGCATGCGGGTGGTAGGAACAACAGTCAACAATACAGCAGCCTTCTGAGTTGCTGTGGACAGGCAATGTGTTACACTGCCCCCTGTGGGGTCATGCAAGAACTGCCCTTTTCATGCCCCTTCATACAAGTGCCTTCAAACACTGCCTCTGGTGCCAGCTATTACACAACTCAAGCATTTCATCATTCAACTGCCTGCATTACACCACGTTTAAGAGAACATGTTAAAACTGAATCCCTACTAAAGTCAATAAGCGTCAACATTGGACATGCAGGGCTTTGATATCACACAGGTGGGAGGAGGTTGATGCTGTTCTTTGTAGAGAAGTGGCCGTTTGATAATGTCTCTTGACCGAAAAGGAGCTCTCTGGTCAATGGAAACTGTGTGTGTGTGTGTGTGTGTGTGTGTGTGTGTGTGTGTGTGTGTACTCCACCAGTGAGTGGAAGAAAGAGAAACCCCAGGTACTCACGTCTCCCCTGCTCTGCGATAGTTGGCCGGACACTCAAAGGACAGACAGCGGTAGCCTCCCTGCACGTTGAAGCAGCTCTCCGCCTCCGAGCATGTGTGTGTCCCTGCCACACACTCATCAATATCTAGACAGAGAAGCAAACAAATTCAGGCCTTCTGATTTATTTATTTTTTTAAACACAAAACCGAAAACAAAAAAAAATATTTCATGCCTCAATTAATCTCTGAATGTATACTACAGACAAGATTGCAGGGCTAATGCATTAGCTAATGTATAAAGAGGACCATTTGACCAAGAGGACATCCTAGTGGTTTGGGGCAGGGGAGGCTGGTTCATTAGGGGCAATTGGACAATGCCCCACCAAAGGGAGAAGAGAGAGATTTTTTTTTCTATGACTTCTAGACAGTGTTGCTTCTGAATATCATAGTCCAATCAGCTAGTGTTCTGTGGAGTATATCATAGTCCAATCAGCTAGTGTTCTGTGGAGTATGTTCCAATCAGCTTCAAGTCCCGCCCCTTTCAGGGCAACTTTCAGTCTACTCGAAGTTGCACTAGGCTGTTCTCGTAGACTTGCATGTAAAATCTATTTTGGTAACTTCAGGCCATTCGGTCATTTGTCTATGGGGTTTTGGGACATGCACAAAGAATCGTACGTGCTTACGTCATGTCATACGGCCGGCGTAGCTAACTTACATTTCAGATCACGTTCGTTCACCTGCTAACCATGGCTATGGCGGCAAGTAATGTTTGCTTCGTATTTTTATTTGTTTTGTTCGTTTTGTGTTTTGTGTAATATGTCTATTGGCAACATTCTACTGCTGGTCTTAATTATCAGCGACCGTCTCCGCTGCCGTGCGACCAACACGCAGGGGGAATATGGAACTATACAGCAAATCACACAGCAAACCACTACCGGACTTTGTAAACAAATTGAACAAATGGATTAGAAGGAGGCATCTTTTGTTCCCAACTTGATGATATTGCAACTGGACCTATTACCGAAGTCAAACTTGTGTAAGTAAGTGAATCATCTGTCCTTCAGTCATGATAGGAAAACCAAATCGATGCTGGGAGAAGGAATGGCAGACTGTATTCTGATTGTATCTTCTATGCTCTTTGTATGTTTCTATGCTCTTTGTATGTGTCTTGGTGTAGGAGAAACGTAGGACCACGTTGGAAACAAGTGTTTCGGTACACGTTGACGTGTAGAAACTGTAGAGAGAAAATTGTAGAAATTGTAGAGAAAACTGGGGGGGTAGAGGTGATGAAGAGGTCTGTACAGGGGGGGGTAGAGGTGATGAAGAGGTCTGTACAGGGGGGTAGAGGTGATGAAGAGGTCTGTACAGGGGGGGTAGAGGGGATGAAGAGGTCTGTACAGGGGGGTAGAGGGGATGAAGAGGTCTGTACAGGGGATGAAGAGGTCTGTACAGAGGGGTAGAGGGGATGAAGAGGTCTGTACAGAGGGGTAGAGGGGATGAAGAGGTCTGTACAGGGGGGTAGAGGGTATGAACAGGTCTGTACAGGGGGGTAGAGGGGATGAAGAGGTCTGTACAGGGGGGTAGAGGGGATGAAGAGGTCTGTACAGGGGGGTAGAGGGGATGAAGAGGTCTGTACAGGGGGGTAGAGGGGATGAAGAGGTCTGTACAGGGGGGGTAGAGGGGATGAAGAGGTCTGTACAGGGGGGTAGAGGGGATGAAGAGGTCTGTACAGGGGATGAAGAGGTCTGTACAGAGGGGTAGAGGGGATGAAGAGGTCTGTACAGAGGGGTAGAGGGGATGAAGAGGTCTGTACAGGGGGGTAGAGGGGATGAAGAGGTCTGTACAGGGGGGTAGAGGGTATGAAGAGGTCTGTACAGGGGGGTAGAGGGGATGAAGAGGTCTGTAGAGGAGGGTAGAGGGGATGGAGAGGTCTGTAGAGGAGGGTAGAGGGGATGGAGAGGTCTGTACAGGGGGGGGTAGAGGGGATGAAGAGGTCTGTACAGGGGGGTAGAGGGGATGAAGAGGTATGTAGAGGAGGGTAGAGGGGATGAAGAGGTCTGTAGAGGAGGGTAGAGGGGATGAAGAGGTCTGTACAGGGGGTAGAGGGGATGGAGAGGTCTGTACAGGGGGGTAGAGGGGATGGAGAGGTCTGTACACAGGGGGGTAGAGGGGATGGAGAGGTCTGTAGAGGTGGGTAGAGGGGATGGAGAGGTCTGTAGAGGTGGGTAGAGGGGATGAAGAGGTCTGTAGAGGGGGGTAGAGCTATTCTCATGCTAAAATTGACTGTAAATCCAGATTTTAAAGTTGATATTCTTCCCCGTGGAGCATGCCTCCATAACCTGTGCCCCACCCAAACGTTTTAGCACCAGCCGCCACTGGTTTGGGGGCAACATTAGGGCTAAGTCTCAGATAGGGCTTTCACACCGCCAAGGAACCACATCCGGTTCGCGTTCGCAAACCAAGTCTGGAACCGGCCGGCGCGTTCTGACCGAAAATAAATTGGTTCAGAGCCTGAAAAGTTGGTTCGCAGCGGGAACCAGACAATAGTGGTTCTCAAGCGGGAACCAAAACGTAGAACAGTCACGTATTCTAGGTTGCAAAGACCAGCAAGAAGGAAGGAGACAAAATGTAATCTAAATGTAATCTAATCTAAATCTAATCTAATCTTCCTCACATGCTCAGCAAACACACACACGCGCGCGCGTGAACGTGAACTTCGTAAGCCATTTCTATTCCAGTAATGGAGCAGCTGGTTAGTAAGAGAATGCGTGTAGAAAGTGTCTTTTGTTTTGTTTCATAGAAAATAGTGTTTATTTCAGATACTGTAGTGGAAGATATTATCCTCATTTCCAGTGAAGTAGCTGCCATCTTGTGACATTTTTGTTTATCCCGCCCCTTCATCACCCAGCATTGATGACCAGCGTTCGCCAGACAGCACCAAGGTTTGGAGGTTCCAGAACGGGAACGGGAACGGGAACGGTTCTTTGGCGATGTGAAAGCCCTGAGACAGGGCTACCCCAGACTACCTCCACAAAAAAATACATGTCCTCTACTTTGTAGTAAGACTATAGGCTGTGGAGCCCTCACCCTGGCAGCTGCGTCCGTTGGGGGCCAGGGTGTAACCAGTGACAGGGCAGGTGCAGTGGAAGCTGCCCGGGGAGTTGTGACAGCGGTAGGAGCAGATGTGACCCCCGGTGGGCAGGGCACACTCATCAATGTCTGAGGGAGGGTCAAAGGTCAAACGTGTAGGAAATGAGGGCAGAAAACAGTGAACACATACATGGTTTTGTTGAGATCTTCAATAGGACAATATAAAATCTCTTACTTTTCAACTGACACATCTTACTCATATCTAATACTATCTACTATCTATGTCACAGTTGATGTGTATCATGTCATCACGGGTTCAGTATAAGCTACAGTTCATCAAATATGGTCTTAGGACGAGGTTATTAGGTTAGAACAAATACATAAACAAACACCTACAGCTGCAAATTTAGTGAATGCTAAAACTAAACTAAAATGTTAGTGCTAGTGCTAGAACTAAACTCAACATGGATCACACTTCTCACTCTCTTACTTTTCACTAAACAAAAGTACTATGAATTCGTTAATAAATCTAGTCGTCTGCTTTCCCATCATTTGAAAAGTAAAAACAATGACTGCTCAATTAATATGATAAGAACACCATGTGCCAATGTTTCATGTGAACCACTGACTAAACCGGGATCAGGCAGGATTCATCACGTCAGGTATGGCACAGATAATGTACGTTGTGCGCTTAATATTGTCAGATCAGTGGATCACTATCTTAACACTTATAAAAACCCAGTGTTTATAATTTCTTTGGACGCTGAAAATGCCTTTGAGTTGAGTGGCCCTTTTTGTTTTCTGTATTAGAACAATTTGGTTTAGGTTCTAAGTTTATTAATATGATACCATTTATTATGACCCTATAGCCACTGTTAATACAAACGACCTGATGTCTGAGGGTTTTTCAGTGTGCAGAGGTTGCAGACAAGGGTGCCCCCTGTCACCTTTATTGTTCACACTATTTATTGAGCCCCTAGCTGAGGCCATCAGAACTGATCACAACATAAGCGGGATCACTGTGTGTGAGGAAAACCATGTCATTTCCTTGTTTGCGGACAATGTTCTTCTCTATCTTAGATAGAAATCCAGAAAAATCTATTCCAGCAGTTCTGAACTCTATAACTTTGTTTAGTGTTCTATCGGGTTACAAAATTAATCTAGGAAAATCTGTCGCTCTGCCATTCAATGTGCCCCCACAACTCCCCTTTCAGGTGTCGGAGAGGGGTTCCAGATATTTTGGTATTTTTATCACTCCCAACTTAAATGATTTATTCAAGACCAATTATTCCCCTTTAATTAAAAAAAAAGACCTCCTTCCTTGGGAGAATCAACACTATAAAGATGATTATCCTTCCCTGATTACATTATTTATTTCAAAACCTTCCCTGCTATTTGACCCCAATATTCTTTAAGGTGCTAAACTTTTATTTCTCGCTATATTTGGAACAACAAACATCAGAGGGTCAGTTTCTCTAAACTCAATAAGCCAGAGGAACTGGGTTGCTTATCCCTACCCAACTGTATTATTGGTCAGCCCAACTTAAATCCATGATCAACTGGTTTATGAATAGGAAGGATTCTGTGTGGATTGGTCTTGCGTCTCTAGCATGTTATCCCAGAGGGCTTATATCCCTCCCTTTTACAACATAAATCAGAATTCCCGTAGCAATAATGTTATTGTTTGTAACACATTACTGGTCTGGAGGGATGTGAAGACATTTGGATATTCTCTCTGTTATCTCTGCCTGGTGTCCCCTGGTATTGAATCCTGACCTTCCGACACAGATCAGAAGTATTGGTCTGAGGGAGTGGATTTCGAACAGCCTACTGGATCTGGCAGGCCTGTTGGTCTCTGACTCTATAAAGTCGTTTGAGCAGATTAGGACTGATTTTAACATTCCCTATAAAGGCTTTTTTTTATATCTCCAAATCCGTCATTATAGTAGTTTTAGTTTTTGTTTAGTTTTTTCTCTTTCAATTTAACTCATATATTGCAGCGCTTGTTGTTAATTTGGGGTGGGATTTTTTGTTTTGTTTTCTATGTTTTTCTATGTTTTTCTTGTTGAGATGTGTATTTGCTAAAAAATTATTTTAGCAAATCTTACCTTCACAAGTGATGCCATCAATGTCGCTGAGCTGGTACCCACGGCGACAGTAGCACTGGTAAGAGCCATACACGTTGGCGCACTCTTGACTGCAGGGGTTACTCTCGCACTCATTCAGATCTACACACAGTCAGTCACACACCACATAAACAATGACACACATATATATTACACATGTGTGTTTTATATCATTCCTTATTCCGTTCCATGCATCACAAGAGCCCATCCTCCGATTTCTCCCTCCAACAGCCCAGTCACACGCCTCAGAGCATACAAGATGCTTATGAAGTTGAACATAAAGAAATATAAAGAGATAAATGAGAAGTGAGATAGATTCACAACACATAGGATCACAAACTTACCATTGCAGTTTCTGCCATCACTAGCCAACTCGAAGCCCATGGTGCAGTTGCACTGGTAGGACCCAAGGGAGTTCTCACACTTGTGGGCACAGAGGCGGCCTGGGTAATGCCTGCACTCATTGATATCTAAGATAGGCAGAGGAGGATTACTCTGAGATAAATATATGAAGTGAGCTGGGGTGATTTGTAACATCTACCCAGGGTGAACCAGTGTTGAAGCATTTCCCTACTGTACCTTCACAGAGCCTGGTGATGCTGTTGAAGATGAAGCCAACCTTGCACTCGCAGCGGAAGGACCCTACCAGGTTAATACAGCCATGACCTGAACACGCTCCATCTGGCCCTTTACACTCATCAATGTCTAGGAAAAAAGGGAGAGGGGGGGGGGGGGAAAGCAGGAGTCAGACACACACCATAAATGAATAAATGTTGTCATTTGTCTAGGTGCATTATGAGGATGTTATCAAACAATGATCAATGAACATGGGGCACATAGGAGGTCCGTTGATGTCCGTCCTGCTATGACTGGTGGATCGATGGTTCACTTACTTAGTCAAATTGTAAGTCGCTTTGGAATAAGGAGTCTGTTAAACGGCAAAAATTTCAAATGTAATGCGTGTGTGAGTGTGTCGAGGTGGCAGCCGTACCCACGCAACGGTTGCCCTCCTCGTTGAGGTGGTAGCCTCGCCCACAGTTGATGGAGTTCCTCTGGCAGGTGAAGGAGCCCACAGTGTTGAGGCAGATCTGCCCGGCGCGGCACGGACCTGACTGGGTCAGACACTCGTTGATGTCTTACGGGATACAGAACAGAGGACAAACAATAAGGGGTCACTTCAAGGGGTCATATCAAAAAGTTCCCTCTTTCATAAGCTCCTGAAAAAGTACTACTACTACAGGAATGTCAAATAGTTGCTTTGAGTTGTGCTTTGAGTTGCATTCATGTACGAAAGGCGCTATATAAATAAAAATATATATATAAATAAAGAATAAAACGTTTCACTTCACTTCACATAGTTCTGATATTCTGTGGAAGAAACTGTGTTCGGCGAACACGTTGTGTACTTTATGGCAATAGTGGAGTAACAAAAACAAAATTGTGCCCGCTGATACTGTCGCCATACAAATGATATTGTAGTCATGGTGATGTGTTGCCATGGTGATGGCTGCTGGGGGTCCTAGTGCTCACCGATGCAGTTGCCCAGGGCGTCCTGGATGAAGCCGTCGCCACACTGCACACTGGGACGACAGCGGAAGGACCCTTGTGTGTTCTGACACTCAAAGTTCAGGGCGCAGTTATGGGTGTCAGACTCACATTCGTCAATATCTGTGGCAAAA
>NC_137679.1:12939477-13031977 GCF_963989245.1 Nansenia antarctica | reverse complement strand
ATTGAGAATCAAGGACCCCAATTGAAATAAGCCAGTGGCTTTCTTGGGTTTTTATCCTGTTAGTTGACCTTGTATGTAATATGTACTGTCATGTACCTACTTCTGCAAATCTTCTAATAAAGTTTTCAATCAATCAATCAATGCAGTGACTATGCTAATGACGATGACAACGCTAATCCAATAGGATTCTTCCGGTGACATGGGACATGAATGTCACAAGGCGGAAATTGACGATACCATGCAGGATTGGCTGTATATTCACTAATGAGGTATAAAATCATGGTCACACACAGCACACCACTTCACATGAGCAAGCTTTATCAAAGCATCAGTAGTCTGCATGATTTCTTGATATATCGTTAGCCTCATAACTGCCATGCTTCAAGTTCCAAGTCAAAGAGATGACTCGGGCAGATAGTGATTTTGGAATGTAACAAGCATTCTGGTGGCATAGGCAATAATGCACAGTGAATCAGCAGTGTTAGGAGAGTAGAGTTCGTATCTCAATTTGGCCAAAATATGACGTAGGCAATTATGCTATGAGGCTAACGATATACAAGCTATTGTTGTTTGTCTCCAATGGCGGTCCGCTGATAAGGCCAAATAAGGGTGCACACACCACGCACCATGACGCTCTCCAGTCCTCTCACCAGTCCCGACAAGCCCCTTTATCAACTCTTACCACAAGTCTCTTTCCATATAAACCAGATCTCTCCCCTCACATCAGGCACACACCGCCTCTGCAGAACCTTTTAAGGGCACAGCCGGGCTCCTGTTTTTCTTTTCTCTCTCTCTTTTTTCGTGGTGTCTGAAATAATCCCTCAGATTTCCTGTTATTCCCCCTCTCAGTCCTCCCTCTGAGTATAGTTTCACCTCCTAGGTATTTCCTGGATTTGGAAATACCCCTCTCTAAACCCCCCCCCCCTCGCCCCCAACCCCCCAACTCGCCCTTCCCCCTCACCCTATAATTTGAACAAATTCTGGATCACTTTGGTGGCCAAGGCAAATACATTTGCCATCAGTGGGAAGATTGAGCAACAGATGTCATCCTTACTGGCCTCGGACCTGTGGTAGCACACCTTCTACAGTTACGACTAGAGCTGTTATTAACCAATCATTACTACTACTGTGATGTCTACTGGTCTCACGTGAAGTGAATAATGTGGCTGGAGATTTATGGTGGTAAGGTAAAGTAATCCTGCAGCATGGCCTTTAGACATAGTCTATGCAGCTTTACCCCTATGGGACTAATACTGCGGTGAGCCCCCCCCCCCCTTTCCACCCCACACCCCTGTGGACACTGGGGCACGAGTCAGACTGCAGAAGGACAGCGCCCTGTAGCCTGGTCCCAGATTCACTGTATGTGCTTTAGGCTCCACTGAC
This sequence comes from Nansenia antarctica, assembly GCF_963989245.1. Lineage (NCBI taxonomy): Eukaryota > Metazoa > Chordata > Actinopteri > Argentiniformes > Microstomatidae > Nansenia > Nansenia antarctica. The sequence continues at coordinate 13,030,594 of NC_137679.1, read as the reverse complement.
TATTGTCGTCATCAGGGTTGGAGGGGGGCGAATTCCTTCTCGATGCCATCGATTCAATACTTCCTGAATTCATGGAATTGAAAAGGTGATTCGCCCCCCCACCCAACCCCGGTTGTTATGCAGGAGGCTTGTTGAGATCAGATCTATGATTGGGGCTGAGAACACAAGTGACAAATATGCCCCACTCACCTGCATGTGTTTGACTCAGAGATGAGAGGGAGGGCTGTGCAGTCCTGGTTGTCAGTCCCCTTCTCCCGGCCATCCTTACAGCACTCCTCTATTGAGATCTGTTCTCCACCTGGGGGTGGATAAAACCACAAACCATCAGTGGTATGTTGTGTATGTGTGTATGGTGTATCGGCTGTATGCTGTGACTTGCACAGGAAAAATGTCCCCACAATACTATCACTGAGGGAAATCTGTGGACCAAATGGTGCCTGAATGTAGGCCTGTCCCACATATGAGAACTATGCATACTGTATACCTCAAGTCTATCATGATAGGAAGTGCTCTACTGTTGAGAACAGTAAGGTGACCCAAAGAGCTAAGAATAAGAAATGTGACTTATGACACCTAAGGTAACCTTACAGAGAAATGGCTCAAGCCAAGCTTTATGCTGCATATTCTATTGATATAAAAAAATTGACAATAAACATATTTCTAAAACTAATTAGGCAAGGTATATCGATGGTATATCGATCTTATCCAAACAAAAGTGTATTGTTATTTCTCAAAGCCAATCACTCATTTATGTGTCTAATGTCTTACGCATTATGGAAGAACAAATTCAAAGCTATTTAGAATGTTCCAAAATGTCCATAATATTTAGCAAGCAATATTGAATGATGGATATGTTGTGCTTTTCAATTGGAGTTGAACCAACTCTGTGGGGCTCCGTCTGTTTTTTATGTGGATTAGAGAGCATGGAATGCCTCAACTCTGTAAACAATCAGACGTCGCAATCACATCAAACACATTAATTTCCTTGTGGTTTGTGTGATCTGCCAAACGTGAAATAACTTTGGCAGGTTGGCTGGTGGCCTTGGTTGCCTTAGGCCTAAACAAAGGGGTGCCAGATTGGTATTAGTACTACAAGTCCTCCTTAAAAAACAAATGATATGAAATCATCTTTGTTCACCCAACAAAAAAAAAGGACTGTTGTTGGTTAGTTGCTGAAGACAAGGGATCATTGTGAATCCAAATGACTATGAAAACATCTACGTATTTACAATATCTGGCTTTAAAAGCTTGGCAAAAGAGCCAACACAACTGGATGAGAAGTTTCAAAAGGGAGGACAAGTGTCTGGAAGTGTTGACCTCAATTTATAGTTCCACTTACTTCTTCCAGAGGAGGAAACGTGTTTTATAGAGCTGCAGACAGGGGCCAAAGGTAGGAATAAATAATCTCCATTCAAAGCACATTTAGACAGATTAATGAATGCGGTTGAGTAATGTTCAATCAACCTCTGATTAGTATTAGTATTTGAGTGTGTTAAGTCTGGAGAGTTCTTGGTTGTTGATACTAACCAGGGACAACACTTGAATTTGCTAACATTGGCATTAGCTGTGGGATAGCACTACCAAGAGAGAATTGGAGAGCCCTGGAAAAAGTGATGCCCTGTGACCATCTTCCCAAATAAGGGGGATAATTTAGTGACTACATAGCTTAGTTAGAACAGCTTTTTATTAGCTAGACACCAGAATATGCCAAATTTGCTATGATGTCACAAAGCAATCTGTCACCCAAATACTCCAGATAATGTCACACAATACACTAGCAAACATACAGTAGGCCTATGTAGCTCTCATGCCTGCCACCAAACCCCTAGGCGTAAGCTTAGGGAGCAAACACAACTGTTTAGGTCTCAGGCAAGGTTACATTTCACGCAACGTAGTTCAAAAGCACTTACAGTATCCTTTGACCCCCCGCCCCCCCCCCCCCCCTATATGGGCGCCACTGTTGCTGATAGGATTTGAACCCCCTGGATTTCAATTTTCCATCACACCACATTAGCCCACTAGGCTTAAGCCTACAGTAGGCATGAGCTCAGAGAGGAAAAACACAAGTGTTCAGGCAAGGTTACTCATCCCATTTCTATCTCTATCATCAAACACCATTAAGATCATTAATGAATATAGAATACACATCTCTAATAATAAAACAACACAAGATCATATGAATTACAGTATCTGCCAAAACCAAAGAATAACATGTCAAGGATCAGATCCGGTTGTTGATACATAGCAGACTGATGAATCATCGAATAGTATACTCAACCCTGTACCGAGCATGATAGCTAGAGGTGAGAAAGGACCAGGAAGCATCACCCCATCAGGAAACAACATTTGCTGACTCAGTGAAGAAGTCTTTTGTGGCCAGACTAACAGTTGCAGCAGTCGACGAACACCATGTCAATAAACCTCTTAGCAACAGGGGGAAATGAGGGGGCATTTTAACAAGCCTTGTAAGCAGCTTTCACGGGAGCTCTCTTAATTAAACAGTCATAATACCTCAAGGAGGGAGGGAAAACCAATACCAGGGTGTTTCTGAAAAGTTCAAGAAAGGGTTGCTCGGAAAGAGTAGTTAGTTACCCACATAAAAGTTAATCGCACACATTTGCTAGCCTAGAAGAGCAGTGGTGGAATGGTCAACACCTCCTGTGGTGAACAATTCTCCTTGCTCAACTGCCCCTGTGTTGGCTGGGTCCGGGCTTTGCTTTTCTTTTTCTTGACCATTACCACAAACTTACATCTCCTTGCCAAAAACACCCTGGAACCCACTACACAGCATGTCGATTGAAAAATCTGACGAGCCCTCAGAGAGTTACCTGCCAGATCCCACAGAGAAGCTCTAGACGTTGTTTCTTTAATTGAAAAAACAGAGCATCTTAAAATCTCAGCGTGTGTTATTTTATCAAACAAGGCAAACCAGCACACTGCAGCAGGCCTATAGCAGTCTCTCTGGCTGCCCATATGATGCATTGTCTGTCTGCAAAAGATTAATTTTCATCTGTGCTATGCTGGTTGTGAGGGCCGTCCTGTCTGGGCAGAGCACATGGCTGGCAAGTGTCTAGACTGCTCATGTAAATGTGGTTAAAGGAGCCCAGTGGAGCACCGCCCCAGACTTTGCAAGCGCTCTCAGCCAGACATCACTACAACAGCAACACGCCACTTTCATGGACAGGATAGCTGTCCTATCTAGCAGACTTTTCTGTCATTTTACTATATCAATCATAATAACACAAATTATTACTTATATTTCATCATTTGGTAGCCAGGATGGCAACTGTCTCAAAAACCTACCCAACATTATTTTTGACAGATATACATTTCCATCTAATGGGATGTTGAGTGAGGCTATGACAGTTGACCTGATATAAAATGTGTGAGTGGTTTGAGAATGGACGACTACAGTATCACTTGATCCTCTGGGAATATCTTCAGCCGGTCCACCCCATACCTAATGGAGTGATACCCCAACCTGCCCCCCCCCCCCCCCTCGAAGCATGGTAGCTGAGAGTAGAAACCCCACTGACTGTGAACATGGCCCCATGTGTGGCCAGGGGACCCTGATCTGGTGGATTTGGACTGTCCCACACCATAGTGACCCCTAAATGGGAACTGAGGTATAAATCAGGCCCCTCCTCCAGCCAACCAGCATCCAGCGGGGTACTATACCTCCAATTACACTTTGACACATCGTCGTAGCGTAAGGAGTCACTTGACCCCTACAAGCAAAGTGGTAACTTAAATACAGTCCCTCTATGGATGTTACCTCAAGCCATCTCTCACACACTCAGCCAGCTAGCAATGCAAATTGAAAACATTTGTAAACATTTTAAATCACGAAATGGAAAAACAAGCAATTCAAAGATATTAGTAATCGCATCTCTATACAACTCTTGGCAAGTCACACACATTGCCATTCCAGATCATCAATGCCAGATCACCTTAGGAAAGTTGGGAATGTTGAAATTTGCAAATCATGGGCAGATGTTATTGGCAAAAAGTCTCACAAACAAACACACGCACACACACACACACGCACACACACACACACACACACACACACACACACACACACACACACACACACACACACATACTCACAATGATATTTATTTCACTGGAATTACTTCTCAAATGGTGCAATCCCTAACACTGTTCAAAGTTGATTGACTGAACAAAAATGTACAAATTGTAACATAGTTTACAACAAAGTGGATGTAACATTAATGAAAGGTGACTTACCTTGCCCGTTGAGAACTCCGAACAGAGAGAGGAGTATCACTATCCAGGAACCCATTGAAAACGAGAAAAGAGATTCTTGACAAAACTAAAACGTGTTCAACAGACCTCTAATATTCTGCACTATGTGTGAACCAACAGTACAGTTTCTCATGGACACGCAGATTTTCCAGGAGAAAGGTAGAAAGAGTTGGGAGCTGACGCTGGACAGGAGTGTGATGGGACTGAATGAATCGCAGCGTGAACGTCTCGGAACGAGCGTCTAATTCTTATGCCGCAGTGACGGGGCGGGCGGGGGCCAAGGGACTTGCTTGGAAAGTTTTAGCGCCAACTTTGGTCATTCATTGAGTTCTGACAAAGTCATGATGACGGTGAATATTCATCGATTTTCAAATCGGTTACAAATTAATGATGTTTACATTTCCTAAATTATTCACACTTTATCAATTAAACGTAGTTATTCATGGTTGTTTATGAGGGATCATGTATTTTGAGTGTGCCTATTATTAAAAGTAACAAGTAAAGTAATAAGTAAGCAAAATGAAATTGCTCTGATAATGATGTGTGACGCGTAAGACCAATAGCTATAAACGTTGTGCGCTATCTTCTATGACTCTCTGGCAGCCAGACGTGTCTGTGACTGTGACAGAATGGTCCCTCTGATTACAGAACATCTGGAGCGGTTTTGTGGTTATCAAAAAATCATGTCCAGACAGCAATGCATAAACTCTTTTGAATTTGTCGGTTCGGGGAAATTTCAAATATATAATGCATATTCCATATTTGTAACAGTTACCATTCTCAATAGACAGCCATGATATTTGAGGTTGACGAAATTGCCCCTCAGGAAAATGATTGATTTCATTGAAACGTACGTATGTTATTTAATCCTCTCCATCTCTGTGACAGCTTTGCAAACGGTGAAACAAAGCACATTCCGATACGATAAATCGGCAATTTCCCATAAATCTGAACTGCTGTGTAACTATTGGACAATGCGGGTGTTCTATCTATCTATCTATCTATCTATCTAACAACTATCTTTCTATCTATCTATCTGAATACAATAAAAGCGTGTGTTCGTTTAGTCCACTTGAAAAATAACATATTGATATGAATTCGTTTTTTATTGGTTACTTTCCCCAACATTCATGCAAAAACCTTTATGGACAGATTGTGTGACCACTTTATTAGCCACTCATCAGGTTTCTGAAATTGTTAAAGGGCACAATCAACTAGGCTACACGCACACACGCACGCGCACACCCACGTGCACGCACGCGCACGCACGCACACACACACACACACACACACACACACACACACACACACACAAACACATACACAAACATGTGCCAAGTTTGGCACGAAGGAGAGAAATAATTGCTCGAGACATTAGAAACATTCTAAACCTTTTATACCAGCTAAGGCTCTCTGCAAATTCAATCACTCCTCTGGCTCTGGGCATGATGACAGAGCCAAGGGTAAACGATCATCTAATCAGAGCCATATGTCTCCAACACACAGCCAGTCTCGAAACAACTCCAAAGAGTGGCCACGCATGGCTATGCTATGCCCCTACTCCTCTCAAACCACTCTGTAGAGTATGATACTGCTGCATCTTTGTTACAATAACAGGCTACATTACATGCACCCCATTCTCTGGTTGCATTCATTCATAGGTCATTATTATTGCTTGTGAAATACATCAAAGTTACTGTATAGGGTGATGGCCCTATAACTAACTGGTACACTTCCTGCAATGAGGTGGCACTAAAACTAAAACTTTAAATAACATGCATCTTGGCATGTTTTGGTTAAAAGTGCACTTGAGTAAAAGGAAGGGAAAAGAAGTGTTAAGATACACGCGTCGCTTGTCTATTTAAAAGAAAACACAGGCTACATTTACGGTGTACTGTGCATAATAAATGGGGCTGTCTAATCTCTACAAACATCATCACTCGAGGGTGTGGCATCAAAGCAAAAGCATGTCATGTAAACTCACTGCATCATAATGACCAGCTATAGAACAACAAAGGGAACACTTTTACTGCTTATCACCTCTCTGGTCTTAACAGAGGACTAATGGGACCATATAAGGCTCCAAAGGATTGGTGCTTGATTAGGACCAGGCTCAAACCCTGCATGGTTAGCCAGGGCACGAGGGACATCTGAGGGCCATAATGTCTGTGGCTCTCCACCGAAACTACCCACAGGCACAGCACTTCTCCCTTCACCCACCTTCCTCCCCCATTAGGGTTTTTAACGAGGAACAGCAGCCCAGGCCAAACTCCCAGCTCTTTAGTTAGAAATGAGAGCAGCTGAGGTCACTTTTAAATGGCGATAATCTTCTGGAGGGCAGTGCAGTCTTTTTGAAGCACAACCCAGCTTGTCTTGCTAGGTCTGTGTCACTCAGCGGTGGCCCACTAACTGATGCAGGCTATCTGGGGCTGCCCTTCCAGGCCTCAAGGCATAGTTCACTGTTATTGTAAAGTAGAAACTAGTTTAAATACCGAAGCTTGTATCCCTTTACTCAGCTTCATTCAAATGTTGATAGCGCATTCAATAAAAAGGCTAAAAAAGAAAAAAAATCTCTTACTGACCATTTGACACCAAATAGCAATACAAATCATGACTCAGGATTAAGATATTAGACTTCATTTATTTGACCCTGTAAACTTGCATGCAAGTATTTCTTATGACTAAAATGTTTTGGTTTCCAAAGAGCTATGCTACAAAGTCATAAGAAAACATGGCGGACAAGAGGATATTTAGGTATGCATGAGAAAAACACATATTTTCTTGATTTGTTCAAATAAATAAACCCAAATGGATGAGCAGTAATATACATTTTCAAAACTATTTACATAATTCAAAACTACACAAACAACTACAATATAATAATACAAATTATAAATAGATACATAAATGACCATTTAATGTGTACATCGACAAATTACGAAACAAGAGGGAACACATATCACGTTATGTTGAGAATGACTGAATAACTAGATCAAACACAGCCACCATCTTCATGAAATACTTCATGCAGTCTTGCAATAATAACTTAAAAAGTCTTGGTTTCCTGATCTCCATGGAATGCTTGGGGCTTTAGCTACAAAGAATTACCACAAACTGTAAAACTAGTAACTATTAATCCAAGACAGTCTGGGAAGGAGGAAATGGTGCTGATACCCTGTTTCACCTTGATATCTTTTAGTACAAACTGATTAAAGAACATGGAAAATTTTGGCAGATCTAAAAAAAACAACAACTGACTCCTAGAAAAGGAGGTAAGCCATATGTCAGAATCATTTATTATGAAAGTACTAAAAGGCTAGTACTGATGTTGAATGAAGCAAGTAGAAGAGATGATTTGTGCCTTCATACAGCTTTCTCCTCTCCCTTGGGAGAGCTTTGTAGCGGTGTACACAAATCCTGGGAATCCTCAGAACACCTGAGCTGTTGTTTTGCAGGCTGGGAAATCTCTTCAGGGTTTGAAGGAGGAGGAGAAACAGGATGAATCACAGGAGTCACAACCTCAGACTTCACCTCCAGAAAGGTCCACTCGTGGTGGAGAACCTTCAGCTGATCCTCAAACAACTTCTCCAGGTGTTTCCCCGCAGTGGCAAACTCAGTGACAGCCTACACCAACATACCACACAAACGACAGACAAATCGTAAAATCAGTTCACCCCCACACCACAAAGTAACGAACACTTTTGACAATGTGGTCGATGGAAATAAAAGGGAGACTTTTGGGTCTACCTGACTCAACGCTGCACAGTTCCTGAAGATGAGTCGGACGTCTGCGACAAACTCAGCCGGGCTCCGGTAGCACGGACTCTGTTTAGCCTCAAGCCTGTTCTTCACTATGGAAAGATCCATCGGTGTCTTCACAGCCCCTTTATTCTCTGCCATTATCTATAGCAAAATACAGAGATGATAAAAATGTACAACACAACAAAACATGCCAGACCTGAGTTATACCTCTCAGATATCCGACGGCTGTGCAATTGACAATAAATCAAGGAGACATTTACATCCAAAATGGGCCTCTCTTAATCTCTCTTGATTGATCCATAGACATCATTAGGGGTACATTTAAAGTAAGCATATGTGACATTAATCCTGCCATGTTTTTCCTGTGCTTGTACGTGATTGGTCACGGTGAGGCCCTGTGTAGCCAGGTGTGTTTTGGTGCGGCTGGACCGTTCTGTCTCTGTACTCACCGAGGGGGAGAAAGACTCCTGGAAGTCTGCGCTGAACTCACTGCAGTACAACCGCAGCAACAGCCTCTCACACTTCTATACAAGGACGGATAAACACAGTAAAATACTTTTGCTATAAGACAACACCACAATGACATAGCTGTTCATTTCAGGGCATCCCTCATCAACTCCCCCATCCTGAGATAATGATCATCTTTTTAAAAGCAGAGTATTCACCCGTTTGTCAACCGGGGAAAATCCCCCCATAGAGTCTGGCTCTTCTTTCACTGTTTTGGCTTCTTCTAGTCCCCTGTCACAGTCGTACTCAATTTCAGGCGCAGAAAGGTCACGGCAGAATGAGCAGAACCACTCCCCGCTGAAGAGACGACATTAGAAAGCAACATCATAAATAGTGAAAACAAGGCAGCAATTATAGAGAACTGATACAGTGTTTCCTCCAGGATTTTTTACATTAGTGGCGGGGTGGTGACTTTTCGCGCGCATTTTTTCCGCGTGCACGCGCATGAAACGCGCACTGGTGCTCAAAACAAAGACGTAATTTCAACAAAAACTAGAGGGTGGCAACATTTTTTTTTTTTTTTAAAGCGGTTAAGTCATTAAAGCCGAGCAGGTGATTTTATATAGAAGGTGATCAAATACAAAGATATCCTGAGGCTACAGCTGCAGCAGAACATGCGGAACGAGCATACAGCACTGAACATCGGTTACCGTATAATATACATGTGACTGACAGATACGCCCAAGACACTGACACACACAGAAAGCTCATCGAATATGAAGTACACGAGAGGTAATTAGCTCATCGAATATGAAGTACACATGAGTAGAGTACACATGGAACGGGGAACTTGTGACTGACAGTCACATACATACATATACACACACACACACACACACACACACACACATTTTAATCATTTATTTATGTCCACATAGAGACAAGTATACAGGGACACAAATACTGAAGGCACAGATGGGATGCATTCACAAACAGACATGGACAATGTCTTTCACATACAACAGGACAAGACTCACGGGTACAAGTAACACCGTCTCCGCCACATATGGCGGCTGCCAATAATCGCAGAGACAGAGCAATACTTGCTGAGCCTTTTTGCTTCTCCCTTGGACATTCCCAGTAGACGTAGTCCTCTGACAACCAATCTGTGCACATGTCCAAGGCTGCCAAATATAAAGACTAATAGCGTACACCTATAGCCTAGCTCTGAGATGGTATCTACAAGCTGCTGGTATTTCATGACCTTAGTCATGAAGGCTTCCTCTAGGCTTATATCAAAGGTGCACGCTACCTCTAATACAGACACCTCTCTGGACTCTTCATTAACAACAATAACATCTGGTGTGTTAGCAGACAACTGTGAAAAGTGACACACACACACACACACACACACACACACACACACACACACACAATGAAAGATCATCAGCTCATCAATACGAAGTAGGCCTACATGAGAGTACACGCACAAAACCGGCTAACGTTACTCACTAACTGTTTACACTAGTAAAATCACAGTGTGACAGATTCGGTAAACAATCAACAGCAAGGTAATGCATCAGCTGAGTTAAAGAAAACCAATTCTTACCTTTGATGACACCGACATGAGCCCTGTTTACCCGTTACCTCCGCCGTTCTGTTCGTGATGATTTTAGAGGCAATAGATTATTTTTGCCCCTCGCATTTTGCCCTGTAATTAGACCACGCGACCACACCTTGTGTCTCTTATTGTCCAAATGTTTTTCAGCATGTAAATCTGTTGTCAATAAAAATTCGACTCCCCTTCTTTTCCCCAGCCAATACTGTGTCGTTTATGACATTTACCAACGTTTATGCTATGAATAGTTGGAAGCTAGCGTTAGGTGCGAGGCTGCTCGGTTAACCCATTTGCGGGAACATTATTTGTTTCACAAAATAGCCTGATTTAGTTGACCGTGAACATCAGAGACTACATTACGAATGTTCATTTAAAATACTCGTATACTGAGCACTGGTATAAGAACATGAAGCAGAGAACAGTAGTAAATGCAATAACCCACAGTCGTCGCTGATGATGTTGCATTTTCGATTAGGATACGGGATTAAAGGGACGGGCGAAGAGAGAGAGAGAGGAGAGTGATTTCCTGAAATCCAAATGTCCCGCGAAATTTGGACCAATCACAAAACTGTTTTGCAAGCGCGTCGCTTCGCGCGTGTTGAGAGCGATTCAGTCTGAGACGAGGTTAATTGCAAAATTGTAACACAATTGTATCTATACTATACCCTAAATCGGAACGTGTAGGTCTGAAAGCGGCCTAAATCTAGCTTCAATCTGCTTTTTTTTCTGTTCTCCGGTGATAATATCTCGCTCTGCCTTTCTACTATGGCTGACATTGAATGAAAGTGGACTGAATCAATTAGTGGCGGAGAAAATGTATTCGTGGCGGCCCGCCACAATGCATATAGAGGAAACACTGTGATATATACTATATTCATTGGGTTACACTCTGGTGCGATTACAGTACCTGGGGGATTTGAGGAGGGTGGGGATGTGGCAGGTGAGGTGGAAGACTTTGGGACACTTCTCACAGCACAACAGTTCCCCTCCGTTCTGGCACACAGCACACCAGTCTTCATTTGGGTCCTCCTGTGGAACTGGGCCCTTGTCTGCCTCTTGGTCTGCCCCCACAGTGGGGCTTGGCTGTGAGGCCTCAGCCTGACTCTGGCCCCCCAGAGTCTGGACTTGTTCTCCTCCATCTTGCTGACTGGTGACAGGCTGGTCCCCTGTGCTGTCTGGGAGGCTGACTTTGTGACTGCTGGGTACCTGAGACATGGACACACGCACATGCACACGCACATGCACACGCACACATACACACACACGAGGAAATGATGTCCCTCAAAGAAGAATACAGTAAATCAATTATGTCTGTTGTTTACTCTATGTATGTTGTTGTTGTTGTGATCTATGATGAACATCTGAATATTCATGCTTCAGTCCATCCACCCATTCTCTTACATAGCTGATGTCATCCTCTGGCTCATCTTTGATGATGATGATGGGTCCAGGTGATGATCTCCGTCTTCTCTTGGCAGCTGAGCTCTGAGCTCCACTAGCCTGCATCTCTGGAGGTTTCCAGGAAACAGTCCTTCAAACAGCCAATAAGAATTAAGAAAGATGTGATAGGACTGGAAAAAAAGACACAAATTGACTTTTTAACATATCAAGCCCCAAAATAAAGTATGTGAGTAAGTGAACATCATCTTACTTTGGTTTTTCCTCATGGGACATAACAGCAAACCCTGCTGTATTTTGTTGTCCTTGTGCTAAAGGGGGGGGGGGGGGGGGGGGGGGTGTAACAGTATGAGTTCTCTCTTTTTGTATGCTGTTGGTGACCGCATCAAGCAAAAAGACAATGTGTTATGTACAAAATATATTGTCCGCCAGTGATATTTAAGGCATAAATACATACGGTTTCTGTGAGGGAAGGAAGGTGGTAGAATCTGAGGGAAGCTGGGTCTTATTATCTGCATGGGGCCATCTAGACCATTCCTCTGGCTTAGATACACAGAGTCCATCTAAAGATTGCAGTGCACAACATTTACTACTTGTAATATGTAATGTAATAACACTTATTCTTATCAAGAATCATACTCTCATTACTCAATCAATCATGCGCTTTGAGTGTCTAGAAAAGTACTAAGTCTAATGTTATTATTATTATTATTATTATTATTATTATTATTATAATAAGAATCACTGACAAGAGCCACTGATATTTGTATTTATCAGTAGAAATGCAGCCACTTTCCTGCTGTCGAGTGGGAGGAGAGCTGAGGCTGCCGTTGTTGGGAAGAGGTGCACTGTGAGAGTAGTGAGGCGTTGGGTGGAAGACCTCCATGTGTTTGGGTTGAAAGCTGGAGCTGCTCACTAGTCCTCTCAGGGGCTGTATAGTCTAAAAAAACGAGTGACGGGCAAATTAAGAACAACGCCTCAATCAATGGCATGTCACCTCTTGTGAGTCTCTGTTGACAGACGTGCAGGTGAAATGAAGGGTCAGCCTGTTTTTCTGTACCTCTGACTGGTTATGTTATGGGATAGAGCCCTGTGGCTTTCATAACAAAGCAAACCAGGACAGAGGACGGAACATAAACAGCACACTTAAATGTGCCAGACTTCTACGCTCGAGCACTTTGTTTTTAAACAGTCTTTTTGTTTGGTCTGGATCCAGCCCTGCAGGTGCAATAGCTAGCTAACAGTTTTGACACAGCTGTTGATATCACCCTTTCTCTATGTTTATAAAAACAAATGCAGACGAGCGTAAATTTTAGATCTGCGACAGACAATATTAGGCCTTCTGGGAAAAAACGTAAAGTCGAGTTTAGTTTATTGTATAAAGTGGTGTTTTCAGAAACCCTACTCCAGCTATTGACCCTGTGTAACACTGTGTATAATATAAAACAGTGATAAAACATCTCAACATCTCTCAACTAAGGACCAGTTAAGAATTAAATAAAATATAATTATATTAAAGACTTGGTTTTGGTTCAAAGAACTGACATGGATAATGTTAAAGGCTCCATCTTAACAGCTTGTTCACATCAGCATGACGCAATTCAGGTCAGAAATCTACTAGCCAGTGCATGGTCCTCTTCAATTGCCTATACTTGACTTGAATAACTACACTAGAGTACAAAAACAAGTAATGGTCCCTAGACTAAACAATGTTGTAGACTAGACATCCACAGACGATCATCTCTGGATGGTTTGGGTCTGTTTTGTTTAACGTGTCAGCGGCTGCGATCGTAGATTTAAAATAGTTTTTTTCCGTATTCATATGGGTGATGATTCAAATTGATCTTGACAAGAGATGTGAAGGATGCGAAGGCTGTCAGCTCCATTTAGGACAATGTAATCCACTGTCTGTGCCTATTAACAATCCCAGTCATTCCCATCCTCACGCACACTCACCTGAGGCATAAATCCAGGGCTTGACAGGGTACTGGTGGGGCTGATGTGGTTCGGAGGTGGGACCATAAACCGACGGCCTTGTTGGGACATAGAAGGCAAACTCTGGGAGGGAGAGCCCCCCTGGAGGGCCCCTGGAGGGGGTCTCTGGAGACGCATGCTTGGGTACCAGGTCCAGGATGTGGGTGGGGGCTGTGGCTGCCAGTGGGGCTGTTGAGTGAGTTTCTCCACATGCATCTGGAGCTGAGCCAGTGTGTTGTGGGGGGCCAGGTGGGGCAGTGAGGGGCCTGGGGGTACGCTGTTGGGGGAGCCCGAGGGCCCCTTCCCAGGATGGGGGAGTTGATGAGGGATGCCCTGGAAGCCTCCCAGCTGGTGGCCTGGGACGCTCTCCACCACTAAAGAGCCTGAGGGAACGAGAACACAGAGACAGTTTCAGCATAACAAGTAGGACAGAAAAGCTATTCCACAGAATCTTTATCTTTATTTCAAGAAGACACCACCACGCCATAGCAACCAACCCTATTACAATATTACCGCCTGTGTTATTGATAGTTTATTACTGCTACATCTTCCATAATATCATCTCTCTTCATTCAAATGTGAAAGTCAGAATAAAATGCTCAGGTTTTCAACAAAGCCTTTCTCGTACTGCTTTGGACTCTTACCCAGGTCCACGTTTGAGGTCCAGAACCCTGAGCGGCATTGGAAATGCACAGTGCTCTGCGGTACAAATGACGTATTGCATTTCGCCCGCAAGAGGTTTCCAATCTGAAACAGAATCTACAACAGAAGGGATGTTATTAATAATTGTCTTACCGGAAGACATGTCTGTGAAACACACAGGCATATGTTCTGAATTTCATCAAGTCCAACATGAGCTCCTGTCTGGCTTTAGGGTTAAAGGCTTGAAGGAGGACTTACCAAACGCTTGCAGTACAGGAGAGCTGTTCCTCCACTCCTCGCCGTTGCCCATTGGGTGAAGTTTATCACATGATCCAGGTGTCTGGACAGAAAGCCAATGTCCTCCTGCTGCTTCCTCAGAACACCCTCGTGATCCTTAGTCAGGGCCTTGAGGGATGCAGCATACATCAATATTTAAGAATCTGTGGTTTTTTATCACTCCCATGAGGGTAAGATCCTCTCACAACTCCAGGGCACATGCCAATCAAAAACATTTGCAGGCCTATATTATTTCTTCTGATTCTCTCTCTATTCACATTGGTTACAGAGAAATCTGACAATTACCGTACACGAATCAGCCTATACCCACGATGACAGAATAGATCGTTACAATATCACAGGTAGAATAGTTGTCATCATACCTCAAGCTGATTCACTAGAATCTTGCCCTTTCTGTTGATCTCTAGTATCAAACCGCAGATCGACTTCTTGATTTCGTTGTGAACCGAGGTGCGGTTTTCATCAACTTGAAGGAGTCTGCAAACAATGTAAGATAACAGACATGAGCACATCCTCAAACGTGAATTGTGTCTTGAATACGTAACATAAGGCACACGTTATTCAGAGTGGGATCTTATGATTTCTATGAATAATTCTTAGGTGTGTAACGGTGTGTGGGTTTTACCCGTCCCGGGAAAAGCCCCTCGGTACACGGTCCAGGGTTCGCATGAATTGAGCTTGCCATGCCCCGTTGGAAAAGGATTCAAAAATTCTGTGCTAATAGCAACGTAAATTATCTCATACAGTTGTTGTCACTAACAATATGGAGCACGGGCTTGGCGAGTAGTGTAATCTACAGCGAGCACACGTATGATTTTTAAAATGTTATTTGATGTGTCCTGCTGTGTGTGTATGGCACCAACTGCAATTCATGACATGACCAACGTGTGTGATGGTATGGTGGTTTTACATTGCTTAAGCGCTAAATACATAGATGTAGTATATCGACCTACAGTAAATACAAATATGATAGATCAATATTAATATGATTAAACATTCAAACATGCCCCCGGAATATCAACAATTCAGAAAGAAAAAAAATCTTAATGTTGCACATTATTGTCCATCGATATTTTCTTGTTCAGTTACTTGCAAATGCTGCAGTGAATGTTTAGTAGTAAATGTTTCATTTGGTCATGTCTCTCTCTCTCTTCATCAAGAAGCAAACACAAATACAGAAGCATTTTCATTTAAATAATATATATATAATAATATCCATTGTTGTTATCTTTGAATGATTCCAAATGTAATTTTGAGTTGTGAAAAACAAGATTAAAAAGATATTTTATAGGGCTCTACACAGGAGTGTGAAAAAAAAGTCTAGTGCTCCAAACACAAGCCTTGTATGAGAGTCACACGAGCTGATATGCCTACAGATTAATTCCCCCCCCCTTTTTTTTCTGTTGAACCAAAACCCAAAACCCGGTTGAACCCAAAAACTGATATATGAACCAGGCTTGGTGAACTGTTACACCCATAACAATTCTTCTTCTAAATGCAAAAGATGCAATATTTCAAACATACCCATTGTTTATGGAGTTCGACACTTCCTCAATCAACTTCTTTTTCTCCTGCAGCTGATGAGTCATACTCTGCATGTGATGTTTGTGATTTTTATAAGCATCTTCCAGAAACTGGTAACTGCAGAGAAACATAACATGCCATAGAAGGAATTGATCACTCAATGCTGTAAAGCTTAAGTCTCTAACAATTCGAGTGTGCGGAAAGGGTCACTGTACCTGTGGTCCTTGTGCTTGAGCAGCTGACAGTCCCGACAGGTTAGCAGGTCGCAGGTCTCACAGAACAGCTTCAGCGGTTCCTGCTTGTGGATGTCACAGAAGACTGGCCTCTGAGTGGACACACCGTGGACCTCTAGAAGAACAACACACAGGGAAAGTAAGCATCTCAACTGTGCCCAGACTAGACCTTTACTAGACACAAATTAACCAATAATAGTGCGGGAGATTGTGTCAAGCAGAAAACGGAATACAATACAGTATGTAGTGACAGTATTTCCTGGATGACAATGGACCTATCGCTAAGCCACGCCCCCTTTGAAAATTCAGACAAACAAACAACACTTCACTGACAGTGACTGACTGATGTGACGTTCAATGACTTACAATGGCGGGAGATGGCAAATTTCTGATTTCTGATTTACCACAGCAAGTAATAGACATGTTTTTTTTTTTTAAGATGACAAGAATATTTAGTCTACAAGCCTCTCACCATTAGATATTAGGGAGTTGTTTGTCCGAGTTTTCTGCCTGTAGTGACTTTTGCTGTGATATGATTGGACAATTTATATTTTGGGGCGTGGCTTAGCGATAGGTCCTTAGCTACCATAGTCTGGCAGGAAGTTGTACCTTGACAGACCTCCTCCTTCTGTCTGATGGTGTGGTCTTTGGTGAACTTCACCCTCAGGTGGGCCTCCACGCAGGTGACGCACAGGTACTCAACACAATCCACGCAGAAACCTGTGGCCTCTGTGTTGTCGTCACAGCTCATGCAGAGCTGTGGACAAAGAAAGAGAGACCATCTCCCTACTATGAATCCATCAAACACATTTTTTCCCCTCCTTTTTTTTGGGGGGGGGAGGGAGGTGAAATTGGGTTTTGGATTGAGAGATGGATTCTGTATACCCATGCCAGACAAAACAGTGCAGGCTATGCCTACTACCATGCAGCAGTGATGATATGGTCGCTCACCAACCTGGACAGGCCTCTCCACAGTGCTGCTAGGAGACTCCATTGAGTCCTTCACAAAGAAGTTCTCCATCACATCAACCTCCATACACTCCTGTCGGCACACTGGACAGCGCATCACATTGACTGGAAACAAACAAAAAAGAACACTGTAGTAATTAAAAAGTTGAGCAATGATAGGAAAGGTCAATTTGACACTCAATTTCACAAAATCGCTGACGCACACAGTAAACTGCCACAAAAGACAGACAG
The DNA here is from genome assembly GCF_963989245.1 of Nansenia antarctica. Taxonomy (NCBI): domain Eukaryota; kingdom Metazoa; phylum Chordata; class Actinopteri; order Argentiniformes; family Microstomatidae; genus Nansenia; species Nansenia antarctica. Next base: position 13,013,230 of record NC_137679.1, on the reverse strand, counting down.
AGAGACGTGCATGCATCCTCTCCTGTAGGCTATGCATCTTCTAACACAAAATCCCTTGAAAGACATAATGCATAATGCAAACACGTGCATTATTATAACGACTTGGACATTGTAGCATGTGAGGGGGGGGGAGGTTTTTCCATATATACAGAGGCTAGCACATCTACAGCTCCTGCCTGGCTATTGTTTGTAAACAAGGGCGGCTCACGTGGTTTAGTCGCCCTGTCCACCTGCGAGTTCCCCATCGGGTCAGACATAGCCAAATTCCTTGAGGGAGAGGGCAAACATTTCTTGCAAAATGAGTGTAGACATGGTAGAAGTTTGGGTTCTCGACTGTGAAAGTTCAAATGGCAAACCGCACAAGTGTCCAAGAAATGTGAACAGGTCGGTCGCGTGATAGTGCTCCCCTCCTGAACAACTGGCAAGCTTTCTGCTTCGTTTTCCACAATGATAACAACAGCATCCCCGGATTCGTGCATCTCTGCATTTTCGTCCATGTCTTCACTTTTTATCAATACAATATTCTAGGGGGAAATATGTCACCAGGCAGCGAGCAATCCGAGTATGCAAATGAAGGAGCACATCGAAATATTGCAATGTATTCCCCAAAATGTCCCTGCTTCAAAAGAAAACTAGACATTCTTTCAGTTCAGTGTTGCATTCGGAAGGTTTTTTAAAGCTCAGTATCCCTTCTTCTGTCAGCATCATTCGCGTGCAGTCGCAACACATATGTGGTGGCAATATGAGACAGTATGTACAGGCTCAGCCCTATGCAGCAGGGCAGCTTCACATGAGTGTTTGAATGAAATAAATGTTCATTCATACGATCTAGTGAAACACCACCCACCTACTTCCGGTGAATGCCAATGTATGTAAATGAGGATTTCTTCAAAATAAAATTGGCCACGTTAAACTTCATTTAGAATTTCAAAAATAATAAGGTATCAAGGAACCACACACAATATGCAAATAATCTTTAAAATATATATATATATAATAACATGTTTCGTTTTTTTTACATAATACATAATACTTACATTATACATATTTTGTATAGTATTGCCCCAGAATGTTTTGTAATTCTTCTAATATCATATAAAGCTATATGGCACCTCACCACTGGTACATCTTTTCGCTCAGCCGAGCTAAGTTGGAATAGACAACAACTAGGACAAGTGCATCAACACATTAACATATAGCACAAGCCTGCTGTCTTACGTAGCGCCCCTCAGTGGTATAACAACAGTACTGCATCCCCTTATTAACCTGGGCATTAATACTAATAATAGTATTATTACTATCTATTACTAATACTAATTTACTACTAATTAAAGTACTAAATATTAGTACTTCAAACATTTAAACAAACAAACAAAAGGACAATGTGGACCTTCTCACACATGTTAAATTCCAAAAACGATTCCTGCAAACTTCTTCAGTTTCAGCTTAGTTACAGGTTTTGTCTATTCCCTTTGGTATTTCTTTTTTTTTCGTATTATTTTATTTTTCATTTCATTATATTTCATTTTGTAGAAGTTGTATCCATACACATGTAACGATGATAATGTGGCCCAGAAAACAGAAGACAAATTATTATTCAATTCTTGAATGAATAACCCATCATGCGTTTTGAACTGTCATTCACCCCTAATGTGTTTGCACTGAGATACAGAAAGGCTGTGGGAGTGTAGTGTTGAACCCTGGATCAAAGGTTGCCCAGTTCCTTCTTCTTTCGTGTAACGTCAGAGGTCCAACTCGGTGTCGCGTAGCCATGCCCGCATCTCTGGTTCTAGGTCGAAGAGGCTGGCTTCTGAGGGTGGTCTATATAAGGGGCAGATGGTGATTATGTGGTCGGCGGTCTGCTCTGGGTCACCGCACTCGCATGCCGCACTGTCCGCCAGGCCCCACGCCTTCATTGATGTTTTAAAGCGACCGACACCAATAGCCTGGAAAGGGCCAAGCGAATTGCTCTAATAGTCTATAGGTAGATATGAGTCTGACGGCCAAGAACCACAGTGTCCCTTTGAGTGATGGGAATCACATACCGCTAATAGGACTGGGGACTTATGGAGACCCTCGAACTGTAAGTTGATGACCTACCAACCTGATTTGAATCACATGATTAGGCTTTCACGTTCACTGAACGTTGAAACAAGAAATGTTTCAAGTGAGCATGGAGTCTATAATTACTGCTTTTATAATAATTAGCAATGTGCAGTATGTAATTCGTATCCATTATTAATTAGCAATGACAGTATCTCACAGTGCCGTAGCGCAAAATCCCGGGGCCCCCCCGCAAGGTGGCGGCGGGGGCCCTTTCGCAACGGAGTAAAAAAAAAAAAAAAAAAAAGTGCGTTTTTTAGAGGCCGATGCGTTATTGACGTTGCGAAATTTCGCAATATGCACTCTACATTCTAAATGCTTGACTTAGCAAAAGGTACAAACAAGTGAGAGCAATAGCCTATAACTAAAACCAAATGGTAGACTACACTACATCAGTAGAATGTATTATAAGTAGAATAGTACAAGCTTTATTTATTTTAACAAAGTGTGGTGTGCACAGCAGTGTGATATCTGTAAACATATCTGTAGACTCTCCGCTAAGGGTTGCCAGATGGGATTGAGAATTTCCAACCTAATCAATCTAAAAACTTCTAAATCCACCAAAAACCAGCCAATCTGGCAACCCTGTCTCCGCTGCATCAGAGTCTACTTGTTGCGTAAAATTGGCCAGGGTTAGTCAAATCCTTTGTTGGACATCTCGTTTCTTAAGTCCTGGTATATTGTGGCATTTCTTTACTGTTTGCCATCTGGTCTAGGAATACCCAGGGAGACGCAGACAGCAGAAGTAGAATAGAATAGTAGAATAGAAAAAGAAACAGCTATATATAGCCTAACCATGCTGAATTATGTACCTGTATGATGCACTGACAGCCTGTGACTGTGAACCTGGCCGGACCCTGCCTTTCTGCCTGAGTTTGAGTATGATGCTGCCCAAATAAATGTTATTGTTTAGTGCTGTACGCTTTTGTGGTATTATATTGTGTGAATTATCATCTGTATGTTGTTTTTCTTTCACTCGACTAACCGCCGAGATAATACTTGAGACATGTACTTCCGTAAACATACATTTTTTATTGGATTTTTTTTACAATATCGGACCGACAGTCCCACATATAGCGGCTATAATGTCCGAATAGAGAATCTATCACCACCTAAAGAATGCTTATTGTACTTTGTATTGTATTTTCGCTTGCTCATTTTCCTTGTGTCTCGCTGCCTACGTGTGACGTCAAAGTCATGTTGCTATTGGATACGGCTAACCATGTATATATTTTTAAATATAGGCCTATATATTAAAATTAAGGTTGACACAATGAAGGGCCACTTATTTTCTTTGTTTTATATATTTTTAAATTATAAAAAATAAAAATAAAAAAAATTATGTGGATCCAATGTTAGGGGGCCCCCTAGTGGCTGGGGCCCCCCCGCGGTGCGTCGCTTGCGGGCCCGTCCGCTATCTCTCATTATTGAGTCGAGAGTAAGACACTGGCCCAGGAGTTGTCGTCTCTGGCTGAGATAGCAGAGCTAGAGCTTTTTATTGATCAACGGAATGACATGTTAGGTCAACAAACAAAATGCACAATTGAGTAACTTAGTATCTGACTGACAATCAATAATCAATCTTAGTAAAAAAAAAAAAAAGTGGTTTGAAATCTGTGCAGGTCAAAAGTTTCAGGAATTGCGTGAGACATCACAACACAATTTTAAAAGATATGGCACACGGAAACCAGGGGTGGTATATATTGAAAGAAGTGGGATGGGCTGGGAGCAGCTGTGGGGTGAAATTAAGCTTGTACCGTAAGTAAAATGGTTGAACATGCAGTTTTCTACAGCAGTATGGCAGCCGGAGAAGATTTTTGTAAGGATTGCTGTGTGAAACCTGCTTGGTAAAGGATATTTAGCCTCAATTAATCATGAAAATATTGATACCAATATTAGCCCTTCTCTTCAAAATGTACATATAATGATTGGCTCTCTGATGTAACATGAACACACCACAAACATTTTTGTAACAGGACTCCATAATCCGGAATATGAAAATATGAAATATGAATATAGAATTAGGCACTAAAGGGTTAAAAAATAAATCTCAAGAACTATACCAATTCAAATGAAAAATATCTACACCAGAAATAATACCAAACATTCCATAATAACAGATGTCAATGTAATCTCTGAATTGTAATTGTGAAGTGATACAACTGAAGCAGTGTTGTCCCATGTAAGTTCTTTATCTTACCTGTTTCTCTCGACAGACACCCAGAGGTACAGCATTAGAGTGTGTGAAGCTGGCAATTGATGTGGGATACAGACACTTTGATGGGGCGTTGGTGTATTTCAATGAGCATGAAGTGGGGAAGGCCATACGAGAGAAAATTGCAGATGGAACCGTCAAACGAGAAGACATCTTTTATTGTGGAAAGGTGGGCGTTTACCTCGTCATAATGTTTGTTGAACTCGAAGTTCTTCGTTGTATGAATAACAACTTCATATCGCAATATTACCAGTAGACTTCAACTGTTTTCCAAATGCATCATTGTATGCAATGCATCCAAATGAGTCATTGCAGACCCCTTGCCCTTGTACATCTCTAGCTTTGGAACACCTTCCATCCTCCAGAGCTTGTAAGGCCAGCCCTAGAGAGGACATTACAGGCACTGCAGCTTGACTATGTGGATCTATACATCATTGAGCTTCCAACTGCCTTCAAGGTAACTGACTTACATAGCATTCTATAGCTGCAAAATAACACACAAGGTCAGTGTACCAGCATTCAAAGTTATCAATTATTCAGTATATTATATTTTTAAACAGTAATCAAAGAGGATAACTCCAATTACTCTGCCTCAATTGCAGCCTGGTGATGAGTTTTATCCTAAGGATGAACACGGGAAGTACATATACCATGAGACAGACCTCTGTGCAACATGGGAGGTGAGTTCTGCCTTTCAGACACATAGTTACGTCCATTAACTATATTCTTATTATCAGAATAAACTACAGTATATGTTTATTGTTTAGAATGGTCACTGTTTTGTTATCATATATATCCACATATTTACAGGTTTTCTGGAAGATTTTAGAAGTTTGTAAAACAGATTTTAAAGCAGTGTTAAGTGTTGAAATCCTATCTGCAGAAATGTAGATAACCCTGCAACCTTTCCAATGTCCAAAGTCATAAATAGTCAGCCTGTGTTCAAAGTCCTTTCTACATTATCTACTGCTGTTTTATGTTTTTCTCTTGAGCTGTGTGGTAAATCACTGTCAATGAAGGGCCATATTTTACAGTAGCTTTCCTCTCAATAGGCTTTGGAGGCCTGCAAAGATGCAGGGCTTGTCAAATCTCTGGGAGTGTCTAACTTCAACCGCAGACAGCTGGAGCTCCTGCTGAATAAGCCGGGCCTCAAACACAGACCCGTGTCCAACCAGGTAGGGCAGTGCCCTGACTTTCTCAAGATAGACCACTGCTGGGCTGTTGATTTACACAGTATTGTATATATATACACATGATAGGCTGTGTTTGATTTCTATCTATCCAGTCTACTAAGTGCTATATTTATTTCGTCCCTTCAGGTTGAGTGCCATCCGTACTTCACACAGCCCAAACTGCTGGAGTACTGTCGTCAGAATGACATTGTGGTCGTGGGTTACAGCCCCATAGGCACGTCAAGAGACGCTTCCTGGTACTGGTAGCGCAGAACACCTACAACAACACTCAGTGTTAGAGAGATTACATCATAGGTATCACAGACAGTGTGAATAACTACGTACAGAATATCATGTTTGAATATACAATTAAGGACACAATTTGACTTATTGACGACACAGTTAACACAGTTAACACAGTACACAGTGCCTGTCCAAAGTGAGTGACAGGGTTGATACCCAGGTAACAATCAACCGTGTATCAATAGAGGGAAACAAACCGACAGGGCCAGCCGCTGGCATACGCAGTCTATGCGGACGAAACGTGGAAAGGGCGGCCACATTCAAAATCATGCTTAGGGCCACCAAAGTCCGTGGGCCCGGCAAATAAATACCGGAAAGTTAAGCTATGGAGCGAATATGTAACTCTCAATGCAGCTGTAGCATTAGCCAAGGCACTCTGTAACAGGCAATAATGTATTTCTTGTCTCTGAAACAGGGTGAACTTAAAATGCCCCCCTATGTTAGAGGATGAGCTCCTGGTCTCCGTTGGGAAGAAATACAACAAGAGCAGTGCTCAAGTGGCGCTGCGCTTCAATGTCCAGAGAGGCGTGGTAGTCATCCCCAAGAGCTTCAGCCCGCAGAGGATCAAGGGGAACTTCCAGGTCTGTTTCAGTTACTTTATCACAGGGAACAAGGTACTGGTATAGGAAATGTGCCCCTTTTGACATTGTTTGACTAATCATATTATACACAATACGCCTTCATAGAGATGATTCTGTTATGTTATAGAAGTCATTAAACCAGGCCCTGCCAGAGGCTCCAAACTGCTTTATTTAGCTGCTTAAGAATCCATAATGGTCTGCTGTTTTGACATCAAGTCCAATCCATGTCCTTGCCACCATATTGTCCTCTTTACTCCTCACAGATATTTGACTTTTTACTCACTGAGGATGAAATGAAAGCAATTGAAGAACTGAACAAAAACATTCGCTTTGTGGAGCTTCTTATGTAAGTACTGTGGTCCTCTGTGGCTCACTTGGTAGAGCACAGCGCTAACAACGCGTAGGTCGTGGGTACGATTCCCGCTGGGACCATATATACTGAAATGTATGCACTCATTGCAATGTAAATCGCTTTGGATAAACAGCTAAATGGCATATATTATATTATTATTAAGTACTGATACTGTATATTCTGAGTAGCACTTGAGGTAAGACAGTATTGACAGATTACTTATTTACCTTTCTCCACAGGTGGAGTGACCATCCTGAATACCCATTTCATGATGAATATTGAGCATGTTTCCTGATGTGCCCTATCATTTCTCTATAACCTCTCCCAGAGCCTTTTCCATCATGATACTCTTTCTGTGCAACTGGACATTTCTTTCAGTTCATGATTCTCAGTTTTGTCAGTACATCCCACCACAAGGCCACCAGGGGGTTCTACTTCACAATGAATGAGAATGAAGAGACTATGGTGTATCTCATGAGGTGTATACATTTGTGACACATTCTAATGCTTTGGTCCTCATGTCAGGATCTGATGTAATGATCTGACTTTTCTTTCGAAAACTGTGAATCCATTTCCACGTTGTTGAAAATCAATGACACATCGCTAGTCAACTAACACAGCTTGTTTTGTGAGCCTGCTAACAATGTAAAGTAGTGTTATGGTTAACTAGGTAGCAGTGGGGACCGAATCCATTTCGTTGCAGTATTTTGGCTTGACTAGCGAGTGTGTGTTGTGATTCTCAACCACGTTGAAACGTAGTTCCGTGTTTCAAAAGAAAAGTCCGAACATTTTGATTGGTTGCCGCCATGCGGACTAAATGATCAGACTGTATTACATTTTATTGGCATGTCATACCATAGCTTTTGGAACTTCATGGACAGCTTTATACAGTAGATCAATGATGTTGGGTTTATTAAGTTATTTTCCACAGTGGTGTTGGGTGTAAAATGTAGTTCCACATTAAAATAACTAAATATCCCTCTGACTTCCATTATTCAGAAATCAATATCTTGATCTTTCTGGAAAAACTGTAAAACTGAACTCTTGTGATCCTGAAATATCCAGGCCAGCTCCATGGTATTAAACAGTTTAATGACGTTTGTGCATAACCCCATGAATGTTGTAAACATTCCTTCAGTTTAACTTCCCACAGTAAAAAGTGAAACACTATGTTGCATTGCTGCTCCTAGTGTGTCTATGACGTTAATGCCGCCAGATAGCCGGATAGCCTTCATTCTACTGAATGAGTAGAACTCTTCTCAAGCTGAGTGTGAATGCCTCTCTGGACTTGTCAGTAGATGGCAGGCCATTCAATTTCATATGAATATTATTCTACTGTCATGAGAGGAGTGTTTCGTCATTACCGGTTATTTAGCAGTAATACATGAGAGGCCATGTGTTATGAAATGTTTATCATGGTTGTGTCGTCGTGGTCGTAGACACAAGTGTATTGCTTTTATACAACAGGTGACCAGCATTAAAAGGGAAGATTAATTCCCAAACCATCAAAAACATGATGCTACATTCATGGCAGTCTTGTTTCTTACAGCTTTGTGTTTATTTTTATTTTTTACAGATTTGAAGTAGGCTGGAAAAGTTACCAGAGCTTGTAGTGTTTATTTGATTCATTTTCAAGGACATAACAATATTATTAGAAAAAAGTCAATTGGCCAAAAGATGTGGTTTGAAAGGGGTTGTACCCTATTATTATGTTGACTTATTATTATTATTATTATTATTATGTTTTTAATGATAAACTATCTCAGCCGCAACGTCACAAGATTAATCTGCGACACCTCAAAACTCCTCAGAACAGTTCTGTATAGCAAGACGCATCATTCACCCAAGGTTCATTATCCGTAGTGGTGGTCTAGTGGATAGTGAGTTGGACTTGTGATCGGAAGGTTGTAAGTTCAAATCCCGCCTGAAACCACACCACTACTAGTGTGCCCTACTAGTGTGCCCTTGAGTAAGGCACTTAGCCCTCAGTTACTCCAGGGGGAATGTCCCTGTAATTCGTCGCTTTGGAGTCGCTTTGGATTAAAAGCGTCTGCTAAATGGCAAAATTATTATTATTTATCCCAGTGGTGTCGGAGATAAAGCGTTTGACATACAAATGGACAGATACCGATCCGTAGTCCCCTGCCCGATTTCAGCATGGAGGGACAACTCACTGATCGCCCAATGTAGGTTATAATTAGTTCATGAATGCTGTACTCAGTCTCTGTAATAACTGTGACTATAGTCTTGGACAGTCTATAGACAAGTGTCTAGACACATGTCATAGTTTAGATGCAGTATGTGTTATGTCAGATTGTCCAACATTCTCTTGGATAGTTCCTGGAAGTTCCTACTTCACGCAGTTCCACTTCACTGCCTCGGCCATTCAGAAGCAACAAACGGGTTCAATTAAGGTAATAAAAAGAGGCCAATGGGAAGTTTTACGAGGGAACCTTCCCACTGTGTCTCAGAGACTACAGTTAAGCCCCTCGCGACAGGAGACCTTGAACAGCATGCCTACACTCCTAATGACCTGCCTGTTATGAGCAAGACTGCCTGAGGATGATGAGAAGAGACAGAACAGCCTCTTTAGTGCCAACAGACACACTGACCAGCGACCTGTGTCAGTACAGGGGATAACAGCAGGAAGCTAAGGAAGAAGGGAAACAATTGTTGAGCTCTGTCTCTTTCTTTTTTTTTTGCATCTGTGAAAAATTACCAAGTGTGACAATTACTCTGGACAAGCACTTGAATATTTTTTTAAAGAATGGAATGTGAGTGCAATTAAACCTTCCTGGCAAAGACATGTCAACTAATGCACCATTGCGACCGTAGGAAGTTGTTTTGCTTTGCTTGTCCATCGAACATTGTCTTGAATCCAAACAATCATTGTATTTCATGATCATATACACTTACACACAGTATTGATATTGTACTTAAATGGCATTTTGAGATCTTAGACTTGATCTTGATTTCTTCTAACCCATAGCGCATAGGTTAAGGAAACCTAATCTTGGAGAGCCACAGTACCTACATGTTTCATGCCTGTTGGGGACGAAACTACCTTGTAGAACTGACCATGCATGCTCTGAACTGAGCCAATCAGTTGCCTGATTATTCCTGCCAATAGATTTTTGAAGCTGGCTATATGACGTGGGCAGAACTGCAGCTGCTGCCAAAAAAACATGTTTCCCTATTGAAACTGTCATGCCAAATAGTGTCCGGTTGCCACAATGGGTCCCGGTAATGTAATCAGGTCTTTCGAACGCCATGACGCGTTTGTTGCTAAGTCAACGGTAGCATTCCGGACATTCCTGAATAAACTCTACCCCTCACTGTTTCTCCATTCACTAATTACCACAGATTCATTTGTATCTTAAATTGGAAAGACAAATGTAATCGTCTCGCACTTGAATAGCATTAAGGTTGATGCAGACTCACTAGTCAGCTGCTAGCATGCTAATTTCACGAGTAATTTGCTATGCTAATGTTATCGAGTTGGCTAGTTAACTGATGTAGCAAACAAACCCACATCACATCAGCCAAAGTAGTGATGAATATAATTCCATAACTGGATGCTACGTTGTTTCCAATAGCTAGCTAGCTTACTTACTTAAATACCATCTAGCAGCATCAAATCAAATTGTATTTGTATAGCACATTTCTCACAAAATGTGACCCAATGTGCTTCACGGAGAGCAAAGAAGATAAAGCAACAACTAAGATGGACATTTAAAACTACATGATGACAGAACACGCAAGCAAGCAAGGGAGAAAAACCTGTACACTGTGTGTGTATTCAGGAAAATTCCCTTGCAGCCCTCTACTCATAGAGCGACTACCTCCAGTTTGCTTATCATCGTATACTCTGTCCCCAAGTCAATAAAGTCATTTCCTTGGTTGACTCCCAGCGTTGCCCTTCTGCCTCCTATCCACTGCATTTCTCAGACTGTGAGTCCCACAAATCCCAGCAGCAGAGTAACAGTATGAGAAACCAGCAGTGTCCCATCCAAGGATGGTTGGCCATGACTGCATTCATGGTGTCCTCTAGTACGTGTAGGACTGAGTCTAACAGTCCTCCGTCAGCAACTCCTCAGGTGCCTGAATTCATCCGGCTCCTGCCGGCCGCTGACCGACATCCTGCTAGCCCTTCCTCGTCGTCGGAACTGCCGGACAATTCATGGTCCACAGCGGGGAACAGATCCTGGTGCAGGTCCTGGTACCGGTCCAGGTGCCGCTGACAGCTATCAGTGCCCCACCAGCATCCAAGTCCTTGTTTCCTGTTAACAGAAAGATCTCAAGCGCATGACAGTCATTTGACTGAACTACTGCTGTCCCAAATGTACATTTGAAGTAAGTAAGTGAGCTAGCTAGCGAGCTATGATTGGAAACAAAGTAGTAGGATCTGTTGCAAATCATTAATATGCCTGGGAGCTGCATACCGTATGAACCACATGACGATTCCCGGTAGTTGTGGGAGGGGTGAGATTCTCCTTCATACAACTGAAGTGCTTTGGGTTATTGTTAACATTATTATCATAAAATATATACAATTATTAATGCTGATGGATATGGTTTGTTTATACTAGATTACTGTAGTTTCATGCCTGACATTTCATGTTTTCAACCTCCTTTCTGAACAACAATTCTAGTCAGATAACCTCTCTGAATGTCAGGCCCAGGTAAAGGAAGTCTGTAACTTTAATTTACGCTTGCTGTAAAATCCGACCTCTGAATAGAGGAGGTAAAACTAGTCAAACAACTGCAAGCTGAGGGAAAGCAAACTTCTGGTCCCTGACTGGAATAATAATAATACATTTTGAAAAAGAAAAGAAAAAAAAAGAAAACTACCCTCACCCCAAAAGAACCTGCAAGACAGAAAAGGCCAGAACACGTCAGCCCAGAAAAGGCCTCTGGATTGTTAAGACTCACGACCTTCAAACAAATACCCTGAACTGGGCCACTCCGGACCCCTGTGGTGGGAAAATGTTGTGAATGGGGTGCTGGGCCTGTGAGGAAGGGATCCGGTCGGGGGAATAAAGACTCTTTCCGGGGGCTGAATTGGGGATGTGTTTGGGAGCAGGGGCTTCACTAAGCAGGAGTGATGTTTTAATTACAATCAGTCAGTGCAGACGGCTTAGAAAACTCACTTGACTGGAGGAATATGGGGCTCTTTGGTTTGTGTGTGTGTGTGTGTGTGTGTGTGTGTGTGTGTGTGTGTGTGTGTGTGTCTTGAGGGAGCATCTATAGGGCTGAACACAATATTGACCGCAGTCGCATCTCCCCCACTCTCATGACCGACTATGGAGACAGAGCGACCCTGGGAGAATGTGTGTGTCGAAAGGTTACGCAATCGCCCCACCGCACAGAGACGGCACAGACCTCCAGTGTGCTGCTGAGAGTGTGTGTAATGTGTGTGTGTGTGTGTGTGTAAGTGTGAGTGTGAGTGTGAGTGTGTCTGTCTGTGTGTGGGTCTGGTGTGGGTCTGTGTGTCTGTGTCTGTGGGTGTGTGTGTTGTGTGCATGCATGTGTTTGTGTGTGTGTGTGTGTGTGTGTGTGTGTGTGTGTGCGTGCGTGCGTGCACGCGCGTGTGTCTGTGTGAATGGGTTTGTGTTTGGGGGTTCATTTCTGAATGGGACTGGAGGGGGGGGGGGCTTCAGAGGGTGCAGGGCAAAGTAGACGAAAAGCTCATTGAAGGCTGAACCAGAGCTTTGCGTTACAAACATCCCCGCCCCTCCATGCACTTTATATAGTGAAACCTGAAAACCAACAGGCCAATATCTGGCTAACCATTCAACCCTTAGGGCGATCTTTATCACCATGAAAGGTGAGTACTACTTGTTGATAGAAATTGTTACTTTTCCCTCTAGTGTGAGAGTTTAATCACAATTACAGTGGCTTGTTTACTGCTGCTGAATTTATGGCTGACATGAGTTGATACTGTATGACAAATATCTATTGAAAGATTTGAGTTTTAGCAATGTTCTATGTCATACATTGTGGCTCTGGTGCATACTTGATTTATTTTTTATGAAGTCTTAAGTTTGGTCTTGTGTTTCTCCTTGTGATGTGCTAGTACTGGGGTATTTGGTCACACACTATTTGTAATTTCTTTGACTGCTTATATTATAATGAAGATAGTATAATGAATTTTGGTCATGTTCATGGTACGGTACTTGAACTTTTAATGATATGCAATACGGACATACACTGAGATATGGTTGACAGCCCGGCCCCTCCTTGATAACAGCTTTGGTTATTAATAAGGATGATGAATACTGTTGAGATGTTATTTGCTATGTGTGCAGATTCATTCAACCCTAATGTTTTGGAACAAATGCATTGCACAATTCAGTGGGATGCAATGTGTTTACACTGGGATTATTTTTACCGTTTTGTCTAGTTAACCCTAGTTAATGAACAACCACAGATTGTGCATTGGGTTATCCTGACCTTCTGTCTTTGTAATAAAGTCATTCTAATGAGTTGGAAGGTAGTGAGATGCATGTGTAAAAAGATATCTCTATGTTTGTAAAGAAATTGCATATACCATCACATTGCTAAATCTCTGATCATTCCTGAAGATCAGCAGACTAATAGGCCTGCCTATTGGTCCACTATTCAGTCATTCAAATCCAGTTGTTCGTTCTGCAAGGTTGTGGCAGGTTGCATTACCTAGTGTGATACAAGTGTCCTGATGCAGGCACACAGGGGAAGTCATTCATGGATGGAACTGAGCTCTGAGAGGATCATAGGAGTGCTTTTCACTTCACTCTACAATATGGACTCTCGAACTCAATTATCTAGGATTCTGTCAGTTTTTGAGTTTTCACAGATTCGAGTTATCATATTGTTGACATAACTTGTTAAACATTGACGTTCAGTAGGCCATCACACACTATTATAGTGGATTACTGTTATGTAATTTCAGATATTGTTACGTAATTCCAGATACATTTGTTGAATGATTTGGATAATAATTGACATACAGTACTCTGTCGTACAGTATGTTTGGTAGTATGTTGCATAATTGAATCCCAATAAATCTGTCTGGAAATTTGCCACTGCTACATTCCTCTTGCATGTTTGAATATCTCAGCTAACTGTGATGATGCTCTCCAATGAGCAGCCATTGGCAGGCTCAGTACATGATCAACTGTTTTCATCTGTCAGCAATCAGCAGATATCTACCTGATCAAACATTTGGGTACTGCTCTGTTCTCATTCTCTTGTGAAGTGTTTTTAGTACTTTAGAAACATTCATAATTGCATAAATAAAGCAATGTGTTGTAATATGCAGTGTGTTGTGAACTGTATTTCTAATGCCCTATGTTGGCAACTGTAAGGTACTGTGGTTTGTAACGCAATATAACACCTCATAAAATGGTGTTTCAAGTACAGTGATATTTTGTATGTGTGGAAAGGGTTGAACATGGAACCCAAAAGGCTTCCACGTAGCACCAGAAAGGGTTAGACCCCTGGACCACCCCAGGCCACTAACACCTCTTTTCTAAGAGTGTAGGTCTCCCTAGCTTTCCTCCCTTCAGAACTCATGAGCAATGTGGCCTGGGGTGGTCCATATAATAAAATAACCTTTAAAAAAGAAAGAAATCATGAGCAAACTCGCTAAACTAAAGCCTACGTGTTAACTCAGGGTACCATCAGAATCAGAATCAGAATGATCAAGACCACAACTGTATCTGTCATAAGAGCTCTTGATTGTTCTTGATAAGGGAACAAAGCTTTGAAATTATGAAAAGTCATTCATTCATCTATTGCCTAGACTAACTATAAGAACAAAAAACTGTTTATACATTTATATTGAACATGGTTTTTAGCCTCAAAGTAATGAAATATGGGCCGATGGCAGCTTTGTGAGCTTTCCACCCGTTAGCTGTCAGAGTGAAATACTGTCCACAGTGCCTACAGCAGTCAGTAGACTGTCTGAAGGGCAGATCTGAAGAGAGTTTTGAAAGAGACGTGACGCTGGAACTCTGAACAGGACTGAAGCCTCTCCATGTCGAGTCCAACATTCTGGCATTTCTCACATCCCACGCTGCCCCTGTCTCTCTATAAACATCTATCTGCGAAGCAAAGCGAAGGCTATTTCTGTCCTATACGGTTACTAAAGACAAGGTTCATATTTAGTCTCACCTATTAAAAAAAAAAAAGACTGTTTAATGTGCGGCCTGCTTCTGCGCGATCACTGGGAGGGCTCGCTGGGAGGAATTTGGCCTGAGGGTGGCGCTGCCCCTGGCCCGTACCAGAGCCTGTGAAAAGTCAGGTAAACTGTGATCAGGTGCTCTGGCAGGGTGGCCCCTGATCTGCTAGGCACAAAGCAGCCTTGCGGCCAAGAGCCTCCAGTGCCTTACGATGCCAAGCCTTCATTCCCACAAGTACCTTTGGAAAACAAGGAGCTCTATTTTTACTGCTGGCCACAATTTGGCTCCGGCTCAGAAGATGTTGGCTCTTCCCTCCGACCCCGCCCTCACCCCCCCCCCCCTGCCCGCCCCCTCTTAGCCCCTCTTTTACCCCACTGCTGCCTTTGCCAGTGGAGAGAGCACATTCCCAAGGCTTCTGGCCCAGCGGGGTGGCCCTCTCTCCTGTTGTTTCAGATCCCAACTCTGTCAAGGAAAACAGCCATCTTTATTGGCCTCGGCAGAGCTAGTCAGAATGCAACTTGTGAGTTGGAACATCGATGGATGGTCCAGGTGTT
This sequence comes from Nansenia antarctica, assembly GCF_963989245.1. Taxonomy (NCBI): domain Eukaryota; kingdom Metazoa; phylum Chordata; class Actinopteri; order Argentiniformes; family Microstomatidae; genus Nansenia; species Nansenia antarctica. The sequence goes on along the minus strand of NC_137679.1, from coordinate 12,997,788 downwards.
TTTGTGGTAGGGGTCGAGATGAGATGAGATGAAGGGAGCTGCAACTCTCCCGCAGACCGATCGTTAATTTGTTGGGTTTGATCCGGGGGCAGGCGAGGTCCGGCTGGCCTAGCCAGTGTGGTGGTGGGGGAGAAGGGGAGAAAGAGTGAGGAGGAAAAAGAGAACAGGAGAGGGAGTGGGGTGAGAGGGCTGTTAATGAGACTTGACAGGAGTGAGCACAGTCAGTGAGCTGTCTGTTTCCTGGACAGAGAAGAGGCCCTTTCAGTATCAGTGGCCCCGAAACACCAGCCTGCCAAGGGTCGACCGGCCTTCTATGGGATCACGTAACACGCGACTATCAATGCCTGGGCCCATTCTAGACAGGGAATAGGGACATATATCACATGTGAATGTGAACAGGCATGTCTGACACTTTCTATGTGCATGAGCATAAATCTTCCTGGAGAACTTTCGAGGTCCTGAAATTCTTCCTTTTTGTCCACCTCATGGTGCTGTTTGACTCTTGTTCAAAACTCAAAGGAGGATGGACAGTTGAAAGGCTTTGCCTTGCACGTTGCATTTGTGACAGACAGTCTGGTCATTTGGTCCGCATGTCGGCAACCGATCAAAACGTTCAGACTTTTCTTTTGAAACACGGAACTACGTTTCAACGTTGTTGAGAACCACAACACAAACTCGCTAGTCAAAGTCAGAATACTGCAACGAAATGGATTCGTTGAGTAATCCCCACTGCTACCTAGTTAACCATAACACTACTTTACACTGTTAGCAGGCTCACAAAACAAGCTGTGTTAGTTGACTAGTGATGTGTCATTGATTTTCAACAACGCGGAAATGGATTCACGTTTCGAAAGAAAATTCAGATCATTACATCGGATCCCGACATCAGGACCAAAGCATTAGAATGTGTCACATTTATACTCACTCTCATGTGTTCCTCAGGACTGGCAGGTGACATGGAGAACCTGCCCAAGATGGACCCCTCCAACGGGCACAGCCGGCCGCTGGACATCGTGGCAAAGCCAGATGAGAAGTTGACAGAACGAGGCCAGTGGGGCAACAAGGTGGAGTTTGTTTTGTCTGTGGCTGGGGAGATCATCGGCCTGGGGAACGTGTGGCGCTTCCCCTACCTCTGCTACAAAAACGGAGGAGGTGAGTTTTACTCATCAAATCACACTGCACTTCTGCATCTATCGATGTCAGCCCTTTTAAACTGGCAGACTCAGATTATACAGTACAGTACTCTACTGTAGTCATCTTGGTCATCTCTCCCTCAGGGTGCTGTGTATGTATTTTATCATTCCATCTTGATCATTTCTCCATTAACCACAATGAAGACACAACCCCTTACACTTAAGTATTGAGTAACACTAATCTATAAACGTACAGTATACGCCACATTTACGTACAAATATCTGACCCAAAGTCTGCTCAAATTAATTAAAAACAGCACTGCATCCATCAGAACACTGGATTTCAAAGCTGTTAAGACCTATGAAGGTAAGGAGATAGGGTAGTAAAGTAACATTGTGCTCAATGGTGCAAATTTGGAGGTATGGTATCTATAATAAACCGTGAATAATGATTGCTATTTTTGCTAAAATTGCTTATTTTATGTTTATGTGTCTGCCAAAAAAGACTATTCTTGTAAAACGTTACACAACTACTTACTATAATAAAAGACGGCTTGGCAAGATGGAAGCAGTAAAAATCGAATTGTATCCCAAAGCATTAGTGAGGCATAGGCACCATTAAAACAGGCAGCGTTTTAAAACAACTGAAATTAGAAGAGCTCTCTTAATATAAAGGTGTCAGGTCACTGATGGTCAAACGACTGATACTGTCCTGAATATACAGTATGCTGGTTGTGTTATTGTGTGCAGGTCAAGGGATCTAAGTTCAAAGCTTTGAAATTATTTTCTTGTTTATTGATTCAAGTGCAGAGAGCAGTTCCAGGGCATTTAGCTACGGCATTCTGGGGGAGAATAGAGTGTTGTTCACACTTCAGCATTAGCCTTTGCTCTACCTCTTTCATCTTAAAGCTTATATTAAAGTTCTTAATTAGAGTCCTAAAACAGCACTTGGACACTTAGTGAATTTCACTCCTCCCAACAGGTGCATTCTTCATCCCATACCTCATCTTCCTCTTCACCTGTGGGATTCCTGTGTTTTTCCTGGAGACTTCTCTGGGGCAGTTCACCAGTGAGGGGGGCATCACCTGCTGGAGGAAGATCAGCCCTCTCTTTGAAGGTGACACTTTCATTTAATGTCTTTCTTCTTACTGCATGTCTACTCATATATCAAGTCACTTTATGTGACATTTTTGTGGCCCATCAAAACATTTTTGTGTGTTTTGGATTATCTCATACTCACATAGGGTTAGGGTTAGAGTTGAATATTAACTGCACAGGAATGCCTGCTATGGTGATGAGGCAAGGCTAAGATTACCCATGCCTGCAATGAGTTTGTGTGGATATGCATGCATGATTACTTACTTAACTATGACCTTCGGGTTGTCTTTGCAAAGGAAAATATCAGAAAGATTGCTTATGCATTGGCTGAACAAAGAGTTTCACCAGTCTCTACTGCTTCACTGGGGTGGTAGGTTTTATAGTGGATGACCAAAGAAATCTCACCATAATTAAGAAAAAAAAAAAAGAAACATCTGTCCCATAGACCAGGAACACTCTCCAGGAGGTAGGAATGAGAGAGGTGTGGTGGGGAGCAATGAGCCACACTTGTGACCTTGACTTAGTGACCTTGACTTAGGCCTGAACAACTGGATCACCTCCTCTGGTTCATGACTATAGGCTTCAGTTCAAGGGGCTGACACAGTCCTACAGCATGCATATGCAGGGGTGTCAGAGACTACAGAATCTGCAGAATACATTACCAGACACAATACAGAGACTTCACTGCATGGTGTAAACCACTAGTTATCATTAAAAGGGATGGTCAGGTTAGTTTGCTAAAAGTTTTTTTTTTTAAGTTTTTTTTTTTAAGGTCTAAAAAGGTCTTGTAGGCAGATAAGAATATTAATGAGTACTGTACCATAGTGATTGCAATTGGAAAGTTTGAAAAAATCAGCCCAAGATTTACACTTCAATTTAGTTCGGCCATGTACTGTATAGCAGCCATGAGAACTGGTTAACTTGTTATAATTGATTGATTGATGCTGATGGCAGCGGTAGAATGTCTTCTGATGTGTACAGAAACATCTTGTCTGCTCGAGTACAAGCAAATGCCTCCAAATTCGTTTGCGTTTCGACATAGACCAAGACAATGACCTAAAATATATTGTCATAGAAGTAGGGAGTTTTTCAGGACCAAAAAGTGGAAAGTTCTAGACTGGCCAAGTCAACCTTCAGATTTAAATGTATGAACATGTATTTCATTTCCTGATGATACGCTTTTAGGCAAAAATCTAAACAAACAACAATTGAAGATGGCTGCAGTACAGGCCTGGCAGAGCATCACCAGAGAAGATACCCAGAGTATGGTAGGGTCAATGGGTTGCAGACATCAGGCAGTTATTGCATGTAAAGTATTGTCGACCAAATACTAAACATGGGTGCTAAATGTGGACTTTACATGAATCTGTCCCATTACCTTGCCCTGAAATATATAAAAAGTGTTTTTCAAAATGGCGAAACCGCAAATATACAATCAAATAAAAGCACAGCAATTAACCTCATAGTAATTGTTTGATTCCAAATTTGAACTTTTGAAGTATAGCCAGAAAAAAATAGAAAAAAACCTTCACTGTCCAATTAGTTACGCAAGGTACTGTATGTGAAGTATATGAATAAGTTCTGTACTTTTTAATAATACTCCACTCTCTCCTTTCTTTAGGGGTCGGCTATGCCACACAAGTCATCGTGGCTCTGTTGAATTTCTATTACATTGTTGTTCTGGCCTGGGCCATCTTCTACCTGTCCTTTTCCTTCACCTGGGATCTGCCTTGGGCTTCCTGCAACAACACCTGGAACACAGGTCAGACTCTGAGAATAAGCAGTTCGAAAAGCCAAAACACCCAATATCACAATGACATATAGCTGGTTTAGTGGTGTTTCCCTAGGATACCCTGATAACTGCATGGATTGAATGGTTCTTTTGTTTGTTTTTTATCTTTAACCTTTTAAAGAAACCTGTATGGAGTTTCAGAGGAGGAATGATTCTGCCATCAATCAAACACACTTCCCACTGAACGCCACTTCTCCAGTCATTGAATTCTGGGAGTAAGTTTTGTCATTAGCCTGGCAGCCAGCCAGTTTCTTAGCTATCTGTTCAGGTCCTGGCAAAAGATTCAGTTCTGTTGAATACATCTGGATTAGTCTTCAAGCATCTTCATCATCAGTGAATCTTAGGGCTGTCCTTACAGATACCGAATACAGTGCTTGGTAGTGAAATCTACTACCATTCTATAATGCTGATACTGTTACTATTTGCTTTGGAATATATACAGTCATCCTCATCCCATGCTGTCTTTGTTCCATTTGCTTGACTGTGTGTGTGTGTGTGTGTGTGTGTGTGTGTGTGTGTGTGTGTGTGTGTGTGTGTGTGTGTGTGTGCATGAGTGCAGACGGAGGGTCCTACGGATCTCGCCGGGAATCGATCAGATAGGATCCCTCCATTGGGATCTGGTCCTGTGTCTGGCCATAGCTTGGGTCATCTGCTACTTCTGCATCTGGAAGGGAGTCAAGTCCACTGGGAAGGTAAAGTGCTGTACATTCTCCCTCAGACACTGCTCAAACACAGTATCATACTTTTTTTTTACAAAGTTGCCTCACAACTTTAAATGTGCATAGATGCTGTATAAAGAGTATAAAAGAAGCAATTACTCTCAATATGTGATCCTTTTGAAGTATGGAGAGGGATAGGTATAGCCAATAGCACCAGTAAGACAAGCAAGATGGTTTATGGAATATTTGGCATCTGAACGGACCCCTTAAGGATGTGTTGTGTGGTTACTTAGCTGATGCTACGGCTCTGCCCCCTCAGGTGGTGTACTTCACAGCTACCTTCCCCTATGCCATGCTGGTGATCCTGCTCATCAGAGGGGTCACTCTGCCCGGGGCCTCCATTGGAATCAAGTACTACCTCTACCCAGACCTGGGACGCCTGGCAGACCCACAGGTAACAGATAACACAAGCTAGACATGTAGACTGTGTATGTTGATGTGATCTTTGCACTCGATCAAATTTCAAGACCCTCCTTTCATGACCTTTCCTAGATATGTGCGTTCTACCACCCAGTATCCTTACATTTTCAAAATCACTTCAGGATAAGATAATATCAAGCAGTTTTGCAGTTTTTCTGTGTAGGAGGCAGGCTAAAAAAAGAAGCGCCCTCTAGTGATCTCTGTGTGTAAATAGCAGATTACATTCTAAAAAGGGGGTCTATTTGACCCCTAAGGCGGCTCTACTAGTAGGTAAAATAGGCACGGCTGTTGTAGTGTTAATGATTAACTGTAGGTTAGGTGAGCTCTTGACTTTTTGAACTTAACTAATAACTTTCCATGATTACTAATGATGGGAAAGAGTGGTACTTTAGGAGGCCTATAGGCATAACTTGTAAGCCAAAAGGAACTAACTCATATGTCCTGAAGAATGATCGTTATGTGGCACCACCTTGGGCTGGGCCCGGGGGAATGCCCCTTGTTGGGGCTGAAGTCCTGCCTCAGCAGCCAGCAAGCTCTTTCCACACAACCCCAGGACAGAACACACCTGAGACCAATCAGTTCATTAGGACACACTGACCTGAGACACATAAAGGTCGTTAGCATGCTTCATCGACATCAACGGAGGTCGTGCCACCGTGACAGAGGAGGTCGCAGGGGTTCGCGCTTCTCTCTCGATTTTTGTCACGACAAGCAACCTGCCGTGTAGATGTTGCACACCGTTGACTGGTTGGATGGTAAAGCTGAAGAGGCAGAGCTGAAGTGGTTCAGTACTGGAAGAAGATTCTGGAGAAGTTTGTGCGAATTAAAAGAAAGCTGGAGAAAACAACGCCCTCCTTCTTCGTTATGCTCCCCTGGCTGGAAGTACTCACAAAGCGCAGAGAGACAAACTATCCTGAGGTAAACGCAGGCAGCCCTGTAGTATGAATTACATACTAGTGCCTGCGACAGTGTTGCACAGCGCAAACCGCATACTAGTCGCACAAATGATGCATGTACATGCCTTAAGCCTTAAGCCTGTGATTTGTTTGGCTTGCCCATGACAGGAGGGTTGAAGCCAAGCTTCCCCCAGTATGATTGGACCTGGATGTGGTCAGACTAGACCTGGGGTCGTTTCCATTCCTAATTGATACACCTTACTCCCTCCTATAGAGTGAGCCCTTCAGAGACATTTTGATGACCTTTGTGCAAGACAAAAGGGACCTTTCTACCTGACAAAGGGGAGTGAACAAGGGAAGGGTGCTGGGAGGTTTAAACATTTAAATCCCTCAATCCCTTTCTATACAAAGCAAAAATTGTATAGTACCTTTCTTAGCTATATTGAAATTGCAGATGCTATATTCTGACTGTAGATATTGCAAGCTACTTACATGTGTACAGTGCTTTGCTGGACATCTTTGAATTGCATTGGAAATGTGGGAGTAAGAGACATGTTGAATGAATTGCATAGAATCCCTTCATGTCGAAGGATGTTTATTGTTGACTTGGTGGAAGTGGATATTGGATGGGATAGAATTTCCCCTTCTCTTGCTTTCAACGGAATGGAAACACCTCCGACCGATGCGACTTCATTTTTCCCCAGTGTTAAAGGATCTAGACGTGGTAGTCAGATCTGACAACAGAGGGACAGTAGCATACATCAATCAACAAGGGGGAGTACGCTCACCATCACTTCATCGCCTAGAGACAGAAGTGTGTCTGTGGGCTGTCGCACACCTGAGATCGCTGAAAGCTCTCCATCATCCCAGGCCTTCTCAACGAACCAGCAGATATGATGTCACGGACAGGCCCGAGAGAGGACGAATGGTGCCTAGAACCCTCCATTGTCGGACTTCCGGTTGAGACACGGATAAGATGGCAGCATAAAGAAGGCTCTCCCGTTGAAATACATTTTGAAATTCCCTCAAACTAAGAATTTCATTTTATAAGAGATTACCAAATAAGTAGTGAAAGAGGGCAGAGATGTCTATTAGGAAAAAAGATAAGAAGCAATTACAGCTACAGTTACGAAACGAACAAAGTCATAGCAACTCTCCTACTAATGCTAGCAATGATGGCCACGAGGGTGATTCAATGCTCCCGGAAAATACAGTAGACTTAGATCTGATTTGATAGATTAGATCTGAATTGAGAGATTTCCGACGGGACAATAAGACCCAACTCGAGGATATCAAAGGGGAAATGACGAGGGCAAACATTAGACTGGACAAGGCTGAAGGGTGAATTGTGAAGAGGATTCAGAACACGGAAGATATCCTGGCAAAAATTCTAAAGCTACAGGCTAAGACAGAAGCTAGGCTAACCTAATGAATCTGTTTGCGCCACAGACCAATGCGCAGTGTCGCATTTGGTTCTCTCTGCGCGAGCAGGACAAGCCGCTACTGGGGGTCGATGCCTTCGCACACCACCCTTGGCCAAGGGTCCTGCTTTATGCCTTTCCACCTCTGGCATCCATCCTCCCACTGTTGGCACGAGTGAGATCAGAGAGGCTGGAGTTAATTCTCATAGCCCCTGCCAGCCCCAGTGCCCCATGGTTTCCAGAGCTGATGGAGATGTTGGTAGAGGGCCCATATCCTATACCTCATTGACAGGATAGGCTCTCCCAAGCCAGAGGCTTGGTGAAAGGACAACCTGGGTGGGGGGGGCACTCATGGAGTCCACTCTAACAGACGCTGTCATTCTGACCATTCAATCCACTGCAAGAGGATATGCATCACATTGGCGGATGTTTACACAGTCGTGTGAGGAGTGAGATGTTGACCCGGTCTGTAGTCAGGATGAAACGTTTCTGTGCTTCTTGCAGTCACTGTTTGACAGAGGGCTAGCTGCGGGGACTATTAAGGTTTACGCAGCTGCCATCTCTGCATACCTTGAAGGTTTTGCGACAACAACGCTGTTCAGTCATTCGCCAGTTACGTCTCTCGAAGCAGTGGCTTTTCCGTTGGCTTCATGAGACGAGCAGTCTCGCATACGAGTCCAAAGGGCAACCCGTGCCGGTTGGCATTCGGGCTCATTCCACTAGAGGCATGGCAACTACAGTGGCCATTCTCAGGGGAGTGGGAGTGGAGGAGACCTGTGAGACGGTGTCTTGGTCATTGCCGTCTCCGTTCATACGATATTACTTGAAGGATATCTCTTCCTCATCTTCGCTCATTCTGTCCTTAGCATACCTGATGACTAGTGTAGCGAGGGTAGCACATGGGTTCTAACCCTAGTTGTGGGAGATTCTTTTTCAAGTGTAGATAAATGGTAAATGGACTGATTCACACACCAATGGCGGAAAGCTGCCATGCAAGGCGCCGGCCCGCTCACTGGGAGCAATTTGGGGTTCAGTGTCTTGCCCAAGGACACTTCGACATGTGGACAGCCGGGGCTCGAACCGCCGATCTGCCAACCCTGCGATCATTAGACGGAGGCTCTACCTCCTGCGCCACAGCCGCCCCGGATGTGCGAAAATGACCTAGGGGGGTTTCTCCTTTGTGTTGTTTTTCGCATTAATGATGGCCCTCCGTGTTTGTGCGTTAGGGCTAGATCAGAGGGACGGACCTGGTGTAGACTAGATCAACACTTCGGTGTTAGATTGAGTCGACATCAGTGGTCAATCCCGGGTGCTGTTGAGATTGTTGTGTTCTGATTAAGGACCTAGAGTCCCAGTGGGGGTACATTTCGCCTCACTCACTCCGCCTAAACCAATAGGAGCAGAGCTCCCCTATGGGGCGGAGCTCCACCGGATGTAGACTAGAGAGGTAGACTCCAGTTCTATGAGTGGACCGGAGCCCCATAGGGCTTCTGGCCCACCTCACCTCATTCAATCCGGCTGTATTATGTACTTTTTGGCAGAAGGAGTGACAGGTTTCACCCCCTTATAAAGCAGCCATAAGGGACAGAGGCATTGGAAATCATCAGTCATTGGCTACCCTTAGGTAGCGGGGTAAACCACTAGGAGAAGAGCTCCCCTATGGGGCTCGCCTCTACTCATAAAACTGTCTACCGGAGTCTACCTCCAGTAACTATCGAACGAGCTACTGGACTAGTAACTAGTACTGAGTAAAATTACTTTGTAGTAGATTGAAGACTCGCTCACTCCAGTGAACTACCCCCAGGTTCTTTGTAATTATTACTTCACTGCTTTTACACTGTTGAAGCTAGGAACACCAAACCAACAGCTTACATCTAGGTCAAAGACATTCCCCCCTGAGTGAAAGTGAAAAGGCTCTCTGACTGCTTTGGGATCAGAGAGTTCGGACTACATGCCGAAAAACCAACTATTCCTGTTGAAAACTGTCTATGTGGCCTAGGGAGTCGACATATACTGTACATGAATTCCTGCCTAAGAATGTATTCATTCCAGACCCTTTGATAACTTTGCTAACTTTTTTCTGAGAACAGAATGTGACTGGCGGTGAATTGTTATGTCATGCTGTTTCACCCTGAATAATATTGAAGGTTCAGCTTTGGCTGATCAAACCACACCTCAAAAAAATCTCGCTCTCAGTTGCATGTTTTTGGATTTAAATGAGGGGTAAAATCAAGGCTAAATGAGCTAGTGCAGTCCCTCTTTAAGTTAAACTAAACCTGCAAGTATGCTCTGTGTGAGCATGCTTTTTGTTTCAGTTCATTCATTTTATTCTTTTTTTCTGATAAATACACAACAAGCCTGGTTTTACCCTGTGCCTGTGTGTTGAGCCTAATTATCTCTCATCACTACCCACCTTTCTGACAAACCCTATGCTCTGCTAACAGATAACAGCCTTTCTGATCAGATCAGATGTACAGATCTCTCTAAGCCATGGCTGAGTAGTATGCGCGAATCTTGGATGTTGGCAGTGCCTGGGAATATTTTACAAGTGGACAGGTGTTAATGTCGATGAAACAAGGTCATGAGGAATGTGGTCAGCATAGCTCCCAGACTTCTCGACCGGTGATGAAACAGAAGGAGAGCTATTTCGCAACCACTTCTACATTTTGGCACTTACGTTAAGTAACAACAACCGAAAAAGGAGAATGAGTGCCATCTTCAATCTGTGCAGGGGCACTCTGGATGAATACAACATTGTGTGTTGCAAGGCAGAGTCCATGAGTCTATTCCTAGTTGGGGTCTTGGGAACATCTGTCATCATGGTGTGGTCTGCTGTTGTGTTGCCAGTACTGGCTTCATCAGAGACACTCTCTCTCTGCACCGGCTGCCAGCCAACTGAAACGTGCCCCATTGCTTCAGCGCCACTTCTGCCGAATTCTGAGAACAAAGAGTGGCCTCTTTCAAATTGGAATTGTGCACTGGTCGTTCACAGACTCGGTGGAAAAGTACCACACTTGGTGCAGTGGAGCCATAGAGACGGAGAAGTAATGTGCCAGTTTGGCATTGTCACGGTGGAGAGTAGAGAGAGACGGGGGGTGGGGGGGTGGGGGCAGTTGTATACACGCTGTGGGAGGTAATGGGTGGGTTTCTCATCTCTCTGATGAGAAATATCATGTTATTCTTGTTAGAAGAGATACTGGATGGAGCTCAAGACGGTTGTTTATAAATGGTACAACCACCAACAGTGTCCATTGGATGCCTGGATGACATCGCCCACGCAGATAGATAGTTATGGGTTTACGATAAAATGACTCAAAACTCTAGCTCCACTGCAGACCTTTAGCTTAGGCAGTTGGTATTCAAATCGAATGACTGACTAGAGACTCTAGTTTGAGGTGTTGGCTTTTTCTAATCTTGGTGATTCTCTAGACGTAAAGCTATCAAGAGCAATAATATGTTGTTGTCGTTTTTTGTTTTCTTACCAATGATGAAAGAGCAATGACATGGTTTCTCCCTCTTGGTTTCTCCAAGGTATGGATGGACGCAGGGACTCAGATCTTCTTCTCCTATGCCATCTGCCTGGGCTGTCTCACTGCACTGGGAAGCTATAATAAGTACAACAACAACTGCTACAGGTCAGCCATCAACTTAAACACCTCTACAGTATGTCATACTCTCGCTGGTTGGATCTAGCTTGACAAAGATCTTGTTTTGTCATATTACTGCTACATCAACAACAACAAGGGCCTTAAAGTCAGTCACTCACTCGGTCAGGATAAACTACTGGCACTAGTCATAACACTTCTGTTGCACAATACATGTACAGAGTCTAACAGCTGTCTCTCTGGTGTTCCTAGGGATTGCTTGGCATTGTGCTTCTTGAACAGTGGGACCAGTTTCATCGCCGGTTTTGCCATCTTTTCCATCCTCGGCTTTATGTCCTATGAGCAGAACGTGTCTATCTCAGCAGTGGCCGAATCTGGTTGGTAGTCCTTTTGATGAAAACGCTCTTCTGGAGAGCCATCCAATTTCTAGATTGTAACAGAAATACTCCATTCAAGTACCACAGTACAATTTCAACACTATTCAACAATGAAAACACATTGTTATGTAATAGCCAGAACATGTTCATGACATGCTGTCAACTTTCAAGATCAAGAGAACCCCAAGATGACCCACGTTTTTAGAATTATGTGCCAGCGGCTGGTGAAAGGTGGACCAAGTTGGCAAGATCATTTTTCTGTTTTTTTACATATGAAAGTGCAGATTGTAGGCTTTCAAATGATGTGTACATTGAAATCTGAAAATCGACAGCTAACAACAAAGAACATCGCACTAGCTAGATAGTTGCTCTGCATGTTTAGCACATTACAACATACTGACAGAACATGCTAAAAATACATAACTACACATAACTAGATAATCACACAGTCCCTAAACATAAACAAGACTATAGCCCGAGTACAGCAGATAATAGTGGAGTGAATCGCGTATCGAAAAACAAGCTTTGTTTGCTGACAAATGATAAGTATTTACTTATCCTAAAACAGTTTTTTGTTATATTGAGTGGGCTCTTCAAGATTTAAACTTTCATAATATAATTTTAAAATATATAATATAATATAAATATAGATTAATTATATATATATAATACACTTTTTTCTCAATTTGCGCAAACTTCACGGTTGCTGACTTGGTACCCCTTTCACCAGCCACTGTCAGATAATGGTAACAGGTCATGTAGGTCATTCTGGTCAGGTGGCTCCAAAGTTCTCAGAGTGTGACTGATTACTGTTTTGTTTTTCTCTAACCCTCTTGAATCCTCTGTCTCAGGTCCTGGTCTGGCCTTCATTGCGTACCCTCGCGCCGTGTCCATGATGCCCTTCTCTCCTCTCTGGGCCTGTTTCTTCTTCATTATGATTGTCCTGCTGGGACTGGACAGCCAGGTGAGGCTTTACAATACTACCCACCTGGACAGCCAGGTGAGGCTTTACAATACTACCCACCTGGACAGCCAGGTGAGGCTTTACAATACTACCCACCTGGACAGCCAGGTGAGGCTTTACAATACTACCCACCTGGACAGCCAGGTGAGGCTTTACAATACTGCCCACCTGGACAGCCAGGTGAGGCTTTACAATACTACCCACCTGGACAGCCAGGTGAGGCTTTACAATACTACCCACCTGGACAGCCAGGTGAGGCTTTACAATACTACCCACCTGGACAGCCAGGTGAGGCTTTACAATACTACCCACCTGGACAGCCAGGTGAGGCTTTACAATACTACCCACCTGGACAGCCAGGTGAGGCTTTACAATACTACCCACCTGGACAGCCAGGTGAGGCTTTACAATACTACCCACCTGGACAGCCAGGTGAGGCTTTACAATACTACCCACCTGGACAGCCAGGTGAGGCTTTACAATACTACCCACCTGGACAGCCAGGTGAGGCTTTACAATACTACCCACCTGGACAGCCAGGTGAGGCTTTACAATACTACCCACCTGGACAGCCAGGTGAGGCTTTACAATACTACCCACCTGGACAGCCAGGTGAGGCTTTACAATACTACCCACCTGGACAGCCAGGTGAGGCTTTACAATACTACCGACCTGGACAGCCAGGTGAGGCTTTACAATACTACCCACCTGGACAGCCAGGTGAGGCTTTACAATACTACCCACCTGGACAGCCAGGTGAGGCTTTACAATACTACCCACCTGGACAGCCAGGTGAGGCTTTACAATACTACCCACCTGGACAGCCAGGTGAGGCTTTACAATACTACCCACCTGGACAGCCAGGTGAGGCTTTACAATACTACCCACCTGGACAGCCAGGTGAGGCTTTAATATACTACCCACCTGGACAGCCAGGTGAGGCTTTACAATACTACCCACCTGGACAGCCAGGTGAGGCTTTACAATACTACCCACCTGGACAGCCAGGTGAGGCTTTACAATACTACCCACCTGGACAGCCAGGTGAGGCTTTACAATACTACCCACCTGGACAGCCAGGTGAGGCTTTACAATACTACCCACCTGGACAGCCAGGTGAGGCTTTACAATACTACCCACCTGGACAGCCAGGTGAGGCTTTACAATACTACCCACCTGGACAGCCAGGTGAGGCTTTACAATACTACCCACCTGGACAGCCAGGTGAGGCTTTACAATACTACCCACCTGGACAGCCAGGTGAGGCTTTACAATACTACCCACCTGGACAGCCAGGTGAGGCTTTACAATACTACCCACCTGGACAGCCAGGTGAGGCTTTACAATACTACCCACCTGGACAGCCAGGTGAGGCTTTACAATACTACCCACCTGGACAGCCAGGTGAGGCTTTACAATACTACCCACCTGGACAGCCAGGTGAGGCTTTACAACACTACCCACCTGGACAGCCAGGTGAGGCTTTACAATACTACCCACCTGGACAGCCAGGTGAGGCTTTACAATACTACCCACCTGGACAGCCAGGTGAGGCTTTACAATACTACCCACCTGGACAGCCAGGTGAGGCTTTACAATACTACCCACCTGGACAGCCAGGTGAGGCTTTACAATACTACCCACCTGGACAGCCAGGTGAGGCTTTACAATACTACCCACCTGGACAGCCAGGTGAGGCTTTACAATACTACCCAATGCCATCTTTGAATATATGTAGGCTAGCGGTAGTAATCTGCTCTGCGTTGTGTTGTCAAATAAAGATGTCTCAATGCCTTTGGCAGCAGCCATTTATTCGCATCAGGCAAACCAAAACACAAATATTAGGATCCTCACAGACTCGCGGTCACTCAAGCACCATTCACTACAACGAAAGAAAATGTTAGCCTAGCTAGGAATGTGACAGCCAGCTAGTTCTAATCCTTATACACAACAAAAGAAAACATTGTTAAATGAATAAAAGTATTAACATAACCACATGACACTTTGTCAGCATATTAAATGAAACATTACACAACTAATTATGATAAGAAAATAACTGAAATAAGACATTTTTCATGTTAAATCAACTAAATGATCAGGTGCTTAGGACATTAGAACCTACCCATGGGACCTCTCGTGGTAGACTGAGGGGAAGAGGGGTTCCCGCCCCAGATCTACAGGGTAAAGACAGGACATGACAAGTGGAATAAAATATCAATCTGCTACATATCAAATGGACATCTTGTTTCACACATAGGCCTATGCACGTGTCTACCTATCTGCATGTCAATGGTAGTTTTTTTTACAATGCCAATCGATGACATCCCCTCTCTGCTCTCACTTGCTGTAGTTTGTGTGTGTGGAGAGCTTGGTGACCGCCATGGTGGATATGTACCCCTCCACCTTCCGCCGCAAGAACCGCAGAGAGCTCTTCATCCTGGTTGTGGCCATCTTCTCTTTCCTCATGGGCCTCATCATGCTGACTGAGGTAGGGATCAGCGCCCCCTAGAGGTGCACTTAATGGAACTGCAGTATCAGGAATACTCTCCTCTCTATCCCAAATGCTATGTGTGGTGTTGTGGTGTAGCCGTTAAAGTCTTTGGTCACATGAATGGAGGGTCTTCAGTGAGATTTTTTATTTATTTTAAAGACACGTGACCACAAGTTACGGGACACATTTATTCAGTGCATGAAAAAGAGCATGTGCGTGTTGTCCATTGGACATGCCTAAACATGTATCCAAACATCTATCTAACGAGTGCCAACTCCCTGGTGAATTTTTGTACACGCTTCCTCAGATGTGAATTGGACAGTGAGACAGATGGTGCCCCTAGTTGCCTGCATGTAAACATGTGTTTCTCTCTACAGGGGGGCATGTACGTCTTCCAGCTATTTGATTACTACGCGGCCAGTGGGATGTGTCTGCTGTTTGTGGCTATTTTCGAGACTGTTTGCATTGCCTGGATTTATGGTGAGTGTCTGGCCAAGTTATGTGTCAAAATGCCTGAAGGGGGACATGAACAAGACACAGGGTTATTTTCATAGGTTTCTTTTGGTTTTAGTTTATCTAGCACACATGAAACGGTGCAAGGAGGGAACGGAGCCCAGAAGGCTTGTAGGCCTACATAGTTCCACTCCCGTCAATAGCTAAGTTTCAATATACTACAAAGAACACTTAATACATGTAAATCAGATAAAAGATACCACAAACAAAATCAAATCCATGGGGCAAAATGGTAGGATAGCACAAAAAAACTGATAAAAGACACACACAAAAAAAAGACACAAGGATACATTTGTTCAGAACACATCAAGAAAAGGAAAAACAGAAATAAGAGCAATAATCATGGAAAGGAAAAAAAGTTATGAAGAATTTAAAAAGAAAAAAGAAAAGAAAACCAATCTATTACTAATAATATTAACGCGATAGGTGAGATAAGCATCTATCCACTCCCCATTGGGAACCATTGGAAGTCATAATGCTAGAAGAAGGAAGAATTAAGATTGGTCCACTCCACTCCACAAAAATCAGTCCTCTGTGTCATATTGAGGCAGTTGTCTGAATGTGATATTGACGATGATTTCAATCTAATGTTTCTGTGGGTTAGCTGATATTGTCTGACGCAATCAATAACTATTCATGTACAAGTACATATTCAATCATAGACACATAAGTAGTATACATCTATGGCCTATATAGAAGCATCTGTCCCTTATCTGACTGTCTTACCCCTACTCACTATAGGTGCTGATCGTTTCTATGACAACATTGAGGACATGATCGGCTACCGGCCCAGTCCTATTATCAAATACTGCTGGATGTTCTTCACCCCTGCAACCTGCTTTGTGAGTCAAACAGTATTCTCAGTTTAAACAGTTTAAACCTTCCAAACACTGTCCCAACTACTGGAGACGAAAGCACTTTCTGTGGAAATATCAACTGACAAAAGCACAATCATTGAAGTATTTGATTAATTACAATTCTAGCGGTTATTGGTTATGTAACAACTACCTAGTTACATTAGGTAACATTAGGTAAAGAATCTGAACATCTTGGCCAGGGGCCACAGATGAAAATGTGCCTCCTGGCTAAATCTGGCGTATTTACACTTGTTGTCAATTGATATGCATTGTCCCTTCTTGAATGAAAAAAAAACGAAAAAAACATCTAACCAAGATGTTGTATTGCCAATGAACAATAACACATCTGCCTCTACAGGGAACTTTTGCCTTCTCCCTGATCAAGTATACCCCTCTGAAGTACAACAATGAGTATGTGTATCCCTGGTGGGGCTACGGGCTGGGCTGGGTCCTGGCCCTGTCCTCCATGCTCTGTGTCCCACTCTGGATGGTCATCAAACTCTGCTCTGTTGAGGGGACCCTCAGAGAGGTGAGAAAGAAACACACACACACACACACACACACACACACATACAGATCACGGCCTGGTCTTGTAATCAAAATGTAAGTTAACGTAACACACATCCAGTTACTTTTGTTTACCCCTGTTTTGAGTAAGGCACTTAGCCCTCAGTTACTCCAGGGGGAATGTCCCTGTAATTCGTAATTGTAAGTCGCTTTGGATTAAAAGCGTCTGCTAAATGGCACAATTATTATTAACATTAAATTATTATTAATTATTATTTTCTGTTTCTCTTTTCTCTCTTCCTCTGTTTGTCTGTTAGCGCCTTCAAATCCTGACCACCCCTTCCGTCGACTTACCCAAAACCAAGAAGGAGCAGGAGAAGCTGCTGGCCATCTTTGCTGCTGATGGGGACAGCCTTCGTCAGAGAGTGCCCCCCACCAAGGAGGGCTACTTCCCCGTCAACGAGAAGGAGTCCCACTGCTAGAGCCTGGATGGGAAATCACGACCTCCCCTAGGTCAAATGTCACTCCCCTCGACATGGCCCCTGGCCCTGTCCCAAACCTCTCCTCATATATATACAGTATATATATAATACCTCATTAAGGCGGCCAAATAAGCACAGATGCAGAGACATTGGGCTGCGCCTTCTTTTTCTTCTACAGAGTCTTTCAGAGATTGCACAGACAGCACTGCAACAGGTGCTTCCCTGTTATTCAGTCATGTACATTCATACTGTACATGATGACACATGATTCCCCTTTTGCCCGACGAACCAGTAAACCAGAAATTCCATCTGGATTCTGTTGATTCTTCATTCAGCAATGGCAGAGTGGAGCAGGCAGTAACGATGTGCTCTTTAAAAAAAAAAAAAAATGCTTGATCACATCTGCTTTCTACGGAAGCATTCTTTTTATTTGTTATTTTTCATGGACATCTCTGATGTTCAGATCAGTATAGTATATTTAAAAATGATGACATGTTTTTTTTGTTCCGTCAGTTCTAATGGCTGGTTTGCAATGGTGGCATGGTTTGTTGCATTTACTGTATATGCACAGTCATAGATTTCAGTTGAATACAGTCAAATTACATTGCAATGTTTGTATTTGTTGGACTTAGCTGAAAAGATTGCCTTGAATTTACTGTAGAGCACATACTAAGATTTGACAATGCTGTGTGCAGTCCACCCCTGCCAGACATGCTCCCACATAGCACTACTCTTCTATCTAGATGTGAGAGACACTTGCTGTTGTAGGTTAAGGTCATCTTTTAGTGCATTTTATTGAATGCTGCGAGATGGAAGCTAAATGACAGAATTCACACACACACAGCATGTTTTACCCCCTGTAATACAGAATTTCATAGGTATTAATTGTCACCTCCCCCCCCCCCCCTCTCTCTCTCTCTCTCTCTCTCTCTCTCTCTCTCTCTCTCTCTCTCTCTCTCTCTCTCTCACACACAGATATTTTCAACTGATTTGAGGTGAAAGTGTAGTCTTCCTTCTCTGTTAGTGACCCACATGAGGCTGATTGAATCACATACCTAATCACCTGAGGTTATCTGGAATTAGGATGGATTTAAATGTAATCCACGAATTATAAAATAAAGATTTATTATGATATCTGAGATGTAATGATTATGTTTTAGCATTTTAACCCTAGCCGTTGTCTTTTTATGTATTCTGAAATAGATGGATGCATTGCTTATCCGTGCCTATATTTTAAAAACTGTATTCAATCGTATTTCTAATGTGTATATCAAGTCCAATGTGATGAAGCACATGATAGACATAGTAAGAAACTAGTGAATAAGGATTGTATTCAATGTATTTTTGTTGTACAGAATTTTGCATTGAAAAGCATTGTACAGTACAATATCATAGTGAGCATCTTAAGTGAAATAGAAGTGAGGCTAGAAAGGTAGGCTGACTTGTAAAGAGACCTATGTATCTACTCACGTTAAAAACAGAGGAAAGGAATGACTCCAAAAGAGGTAGCTTGTTATTGTTGTTGACATTCAATACATTGCTCTTGTATACTTGCTGTTTCCATTCATTAATTGTCTTCTTTTGCCATTGAAAGTTAACAATTTAGAAATTGTACAAATGTTTGCACTTACAGTAAGTGTTCATCAGTATTGCCAAGGGCATGTCCTGTGAAGCACAAAGGTAAAGGCTGAAGAAGGTACACATGTATTACAAATGACATTGTAAGATAAGAACGTTAGAATGTTCTTCATGTCTACTTAACAACTTTTGCAGTCCAAAAGTCAATTCTCACACACACACACACACACACACACACACACACACACACGGCCCAGTCTCATATGGCTACAGATGATAAAATATATACATGAACCCTATCCCCATTCTATGCTCTGTCACATGCTAATTCTGTATAACAGCTAGATCTAAGACTCAAGTCAAGATGTTTTCAAGATGTGTTGACCTGCTAACACATTTATACTAATTAATATTAATTACTGAAGTCATATTGAGGTTCTGCACCACTTCTGCATTGTCCTTATAATTCAGTCATGATGTCATGATCACAGTTGACGATTCTCCTCCATTTAAGTCTAGAATCCAAACCCTAGCTGAGTTTTTTTTGCCTGAAACACTGAGAACTGAGAAGATGTGAGGGTGGAGTACTCATATAGTATAGGGAGAGCTTCTTACACATGGATTGCTGTCAAAAACACAACTCAAAATGACAGTGGAATAATGAATGTTATACAGTAGTTGACTCCTGATATACAGTTCAGGCAATTGCAAATGCCATGACCAATAGCCTAAAGGTTTCCGGTCTCCATTCAATAACATTCTCTGTAATTTTACTGAATGCTACAGTTTAGCGTGCATGCTACCATAACATTCCAAAGCAGTTTGCATTCATCAGGGGTTCACTATACTTGAAATTGACAATAGAGTGAGTGTGTGTGTGTATGTGGGGGGGGGGGGGGATGTGTGTGTGTGTGTGTGTGTGTGTGTGTGTGTGTGTGTGTATGTGGGTGTGTGCAAATAATGATCAAATAATGATCTAGTTGGTAATAATAATAATGATCTAGTTGGTCTGTTTGTTAAAGGACTTATTAGCTTGTTTACTAATAGTTAACCAATATGGTCGTTATTAGGAAGTTGATCAGCTCCTGTAACACTGACCACAAGATGGAGCTGATGACCTGACAACATAATAATAATAATAATAATAATAATAACTTTATTTATATAGCACTTTCCGTCAAAGTGCTTTACAAGTACAATAAGTAAAAAGCAGCACATTTTAGACTATATAAAAACAGCTATTTCAATTTTAAAAACACACAATTTCGCACCACAAATATAATAGGTAAAAACAAAAATGTTAAACAAATTTAAAAACAACTATTTCAATATAAAAACACACATAAATTACAACAGCACAAAGAACAGCCTATGACATGTAGACAACACAAAACAGGTGGGTCTTTAGCTTATTTTTAAACACTTCCACTGATTCTGCCTGTCTGATATCAAGTGGAAGACGGTTCCAGAGAGTTGGTGCCCGGAAAGAGAACGCACGCTCACCGATTGTCTTTCTTCTAACCCTAGGAATAGTGAGCAGGGCAGAGCCTTGTGAGCGCAGAGCCCTTGAGGGCACATATGGGACGAGAAGGTCCTTTAAATAAGAAGGAGCGGTGCCATTTATCGCTTTGTAAGTTAGCAGGAGCAACTTGAAATCCGCTCTAACATGGACAGGGAGCCAATGAAGGGAGGCCAGCACTGGTGAAATATGGTCGTATTTCTTGGACCCAGTCAAAATGCGAGCTGCAGCATTTTGGACCATTTGTATGCCATGGAAGCTCTTTTTTGGCAATCCCGACAAAAGGACATTACAATAATCTAATCTGGATGTCACAAAAGAATGGATCAGAACCTCAGCATCTTCAAAAGAAAGGATTGATCTAATCTTGGCAATTCTTCTGAGGTGAAAGAATGCTATTTTTATCACCCCCTTTATGTGAGGGTCAAATGTGAGGCTCTGGTCCAGAATGACACCGAGATTTTTAACCTTGTCCCTGCACTGGATGACACAATCATCCAAGGTCAAGACAAGACCATCACCTGGATGAGTTAGTCTAGCTGGACCGAATTTTATCATTTCAGTCTTGTCTGAATTTAATAGCAGAAAGTTCGCTGATAACCAGCCCTTCACAGCAGCCAGACAGGTCTTTAACGTACTTAAGTCTGAGACATTTCCTGCTGTTATAGGCATATATAGTTGTAAATCATCAGCATAACAATGAAAAGCAAGACCAAAAGAACGCAAGATCTGACCCAGTGGTGCCAGGTACAGTGAGAACAACAGAGGGCCCAGAACGGACCCCTGTGGGACTCCATACTTCACTGCCCGGGATGCAGACAATATGTTATTGTGTAGAACACATTGGGATCTATTTAACAGGTATGACTCTAGCCACTGGAATACTTGGCCTGAGATGCCAAACAGGTTCCTGAGCCTATCTAGTAATATGTGATGATCTACTGTGTCAAAAGCAGCGCTCAGGTCCAACAATAAAAGAACAGATGTTGAGCCTGAGTCGACCGTCAATAGTAAGTCATTTACCACCTTAGTGAGTGCTGTTTCAGTAGAGTGGTTGGTGCGGAATGCCGACTGTAGTGGCTCAAACAGATTATTTGAAGACAGAAAATTTACAAGCTGTTTTGAGACCACTTTTTCAAAAACCTTAGATAAAAAAGCCAAATTCGAGACAGGTCTATAACTTGCCAGTGAGAGTGGCTCTAGACCCGGTTTCTTTAATAGGGGTTTAACCACTGCAGATTTAAAACAGGCTGGGAAAACTCCATTTAAAAGAGATAGATTGAGGATAGCTAAGACATAGGCTCCTAGAGTTGACCAAAGATCCTTAATAACCCAGGCTGGTAGCGGATCCAGGGAGCAAGTTGTGGATCTAGAAGCCACGACCACCTTAGTCAGATCATCTAATGAGATGGACTCAAACTCAAAGAAAACATTTCCTGAATAAGGGGGCAAAATGGCACCAAAAACTAATCCCCCCATGGATGGCTGTGGTATCCTGGCTCTAATAGCCTCTACTCTGTCATCAAAAAAGTCAGAAAAATCATATGCTGACACTTCAGTACAGCTCTTTTTCTGATGGCCTTGTGTCAACCGAGCAACAGTGTCAAAAAGAAGTCTGGGATTGTGCTTATTTGTAGCTATCAGATTCGAATAGTAGGCTGCCTTCGCCGCATCCATCCCAGACTGATAAGTGATCAGATTTTCGTGCCACAGTTGATAATGCACCTCCAGCCTAGAGCCATGCCACTGGCGCTCAACTTTTCTGCAGTTCTTTTTGAGAATTTGTAACTCATCATTTAGCCAGGGTGTAGAGCTCTTTTGAGAAGCTTTACGGATCTTTGCTGGTGCCACTAAATCGAGCAGGCCCTGGAGAGCGCCATTAAAGTTATCAGTAAGATTGTCAACTGAACAGGTCTGGCTAAAAACCTGGTTTACAGTATCAGGCAATCTCAGACGTAGATCACTTAAAGCTCTGGGGCTAATATAGCGACACAAACGTGTTTCCTTAGTCCCTGGGTCTTTTAAATTCGGGAGTAAAGCATCAAACACAAGCGCAAAGTGATCCAACATTGGCAGTTTACAGAATTCTATTTCTGTCACAGATATTCCGCAACCTATTACTAAATCTAGTGTGTGCCCAAGCTGGTGTGTTGGTCCAGACACAAACTGTGTAAGATTAAAAGAATCAATGATGTTTAAAAAGTCATTCACTAAAGGCTTGTCAGGACAGCAGACATGAATGTTTAAATCCCCCATAATCAAAATCGTCTCATAGTGAGGGATAAACCTGGATAGAAAGTCTGCAAACTCAGAGATAAAGTTCCCATTATATTTTGGTGGACGGTAGATCACAGCAAACAGGAAATCAGCTGGTTTGTTTATCGAAAAAAGCTGTAATTCAAAACTAGTAAAAGCAGCACCATTTAGTATCTGTTTGCATTTAAAGCCATCATTAAACAAAGAGGCCACGCCCCCTCCCTTTCCAGTCAGTCTGGGAGTGCTGAAGAAACTGGTGTCGGGAGGGCAGAGATCTGTCAGGGGCGCTAATTCACCCTCATTCAACCAAGTCTCGGTTAAAAACATAAAATCCAAGGCATGGGAGTTATAAAAGTCACGAAGGATGAAAGTCTTTTTCGATAATGAGCGGACATTTAGGAGAGCCATGTGTACCTTCACCTTTTTACCAGCGGCAGCCGGCTGAACTGTAGACTCCGGTACACACAGGTTGTCCAAACACGCTCCGCCTCCTCCTCTCCTCCCGTTCCAGCTGGGTTGAAACAGCTGATCGGGCAGTAGATACGACGGGTAAACAGGCTGGATGCACCGTTGTCGACCGGCCAGATCCACGTCGGTGATGCACTCCGGTGTGTTGTCGTCCTTGTCCACTCTCCTCTTTGCAATCGCTACATGTAGTCCGGCGCGTATACCGCGAATGCGCTTTCGTCTCCTGCGAGTCCTTTTTTGGGGCAGGTAGAACGGCTCGCAGTGAAGCAGCTCCTCGGGAATTGTAGCCAGGTGAGGTGGTAGGCATGGCACCGATTTTCCGTTTCCAACATGAGAAAACTTCTCAAAAGAGTCGAGTATGTCCAAAAGCACCTGGCGCTCATAAGCCAACAGTGAATTTGTGTTTGTAACAAACAAAGACAACAGTAGACAAACAATAAACGTGCAAACACAGAGAGAGGGACAGCATGCCCTGACAGTCGGCGCCATCTTCCATATGAAAGACAAGTGACCAGCAGGTGGCGCTTATGAGACACAAGGGACTTAACAGTATCAGAACTCACACAAGTAAGCAACATAGTATTATTCCCCCAAATTCAAGATTTTAATAATAATAATTCATTGTATTTATATAGCGCTTTTCCGGGGCTCAAAGACGCTGACAATATGGGAAAAACAGAAAACACAGAAACAACAAGCAACAGATAACATGACACATAGAACACAGAGTTAACAACAGATAACATGACACATAGAACACAGAGTTAACAACAGATAACATGACACATAGAACACAGAGTTAACAACAGATAACATGACACATAGAACACAGAGTTAACAACAGATAATAGGGAACTAGCCTCGATCATCTAGTTTGTGTTGTGATAAAGGTCAGACAGTTGAACATCATAATCAAAGGGTTTATTCATCTTTTATATTTCTGGAAATATTGCTGACTGATTAGTAAGTGTTATTTATCTTTGATTGTCTCAGAGGAACACTAAGGTCTAAGTACGTACTGTAAGTTAGTTAATCATTGATTCAGACAGAGGGCGTAACCATGGATACAGACACTTTCGCTGGTAACACCCTCAGAGGATGAAGAGTACAATTATTCCAGATAAATGGAAATACTTTCTCAGTGAAGGTGTGTGTGAGTGTGCGTAGGTGTGTGTTAGTGTCAGGGTCAGAGAATGACAGCTCTCCTCTGTCCCAGTCCAGCTGCACTCTGACCCTCTGGGGGTTCTGCCTCACTGTGAGGGGAGTTTCTGAAACACCTGAAACAACTGAAAAACATGTATGAAAACTCCCATTATAAAACCTAAGCCGCCAGTTTCCAAACAAAAAGCCTGAGTCTCCCTTCCTGTCTGCAGACTCTGTCATCACACCCAGGCCATAGGCTGTACTCCCCCCCACCTCAACGTCCCAGCTGTGTGTCCCTGAGTCAAAGCCCTCAGAGCCCAGGACCGCACCATAGTCGTCAAACCTCTCTGGGTTGTCAGGAAGCTGCTGTTCATCTCTGCATGTCACACTGGTCAGATCCTCAGACAGGATGTGCCATGGGTTGGCAGTGTTGGGGTCCAGAATCACAGGAGTGTATTCCACTATTCCCTGCATCTTCTCCCAGACTCTGAACTGCAGGTTGCCCAGGTGCTTTGCCACGTCTATCAGCGCTCCTGAAACCTTCTCTGGATCCGGCAGTGTGCTCTGGGCTCTGTCCATGGAGGCCTTGAAGTTCAGCAGGAATGTGATGTCATCAGCTTTTAGCTCCTCCTCCATGGCTCTGATTGTGTCTGAAAGAGATGATATCTCTCCGCTCAGCCCCTCAATCTTCCTCTTCATCACCTGACTCTTCTGCTCCTCTTCCTCCCTTAGTGCAGCGATCCTGACTCTCTCTTCATCTCGTAGAAACTGGTGAAGCTTCTCAAACTCCTCCTTCATCTGCCTCTCTGTGTGCTGGGCCTGGCTCCCAATATGTTTAGCTGTTTTATCACAAGTCAGTTTAACCTTTAGGAAGGTCTTCAGATCCTCCTTTAAGTGTTCCAGTGCAGTCTGGAGTTCACTCTTATGATCCAGTACAGCTTCATCTACCGGGCAACAGTCATGTTTTCTATGCTGTTTTGAAGTCTGACAAATCACACAGATGGGCTGTTTATCCTCCAGACAGAAGAGCTTAAGTTTCTCACTGTGCAGACTGCAGAGCACCTCAGACCCTGCTGCAGCTCTCTGACTTCTCTCCTGTAAGAAGTCCTCACACAGGTTCTTTAACGCCAGGTTACAACGAGGATCCATGGATGATTTCCTCCTGCACATTGGACATTCCTGAGTGTCTTTTTGTTTCCAGAATTCCTGCAGACAGGTTTTACAGAAGCTGTGGCCACAATGGAGGAGGACAGGATCCTTGAAGATGTCACAGCACACAGGACAGGAGAAATGCTCCTCAGAGAGAGAGAGTTTAGACGCCATGTTCTCACCACCTCCGTCTCCCCTGTAATGGCTTCTGAGGTGAAAGTTCACATCTGAAAACTCACCGTGTTGAAGTCAGTAGGAAGTAAAATCCAGATTTTGACGGTGTGGCTTCTTCCTTTGTGGTTGTTTTGAATGTTGATGGTAAATGTTAGTGAGGTTATGGGAAAGGACTGTAAGGTGAATAGTTCAATGAGAGTATGCTCCATTCGCCCCCGGGGCGTCGATCAGGACACACATGACAGGGGATTGACTTTGTGTTCAGGTTTCTTTAGTGGGTTCAGGCATGGGTAGGATGATTGCAAACACTACAATGGGTGTATGTGTGGTTCTGCAATAAACAGAAAGAGGTATTACAGTACACATGTTGTTACTAATAATACAGTACTGATCTACAATACAAAAGTACATGTAACTTAACCATACACATTATGCTACTTAACAGTACACTTTGCCGTACAATCTGAGTTATAACACCAACTTAAGACAGTACTCAAATAACAATCTCTGCAGCGTGAACTGCGCCAGATGAGCTTCATTGAAGAGCAGCAATAGCGGCGCCCATAGAAAGCACATGGCCAGACCAACCGCTAGTGCTAATATAGAGTGCAGAAAACGGCAGTATCCAAATCAACACAGCAAATATGTACAACCTAAATACTGGGTGAAACATTGTACTTACAGTAACATTGACACTGTAGTGCTGCACAACGATGCTAACTGGTTGGAGTTGTAACATGAGAAACTTGACGGAAGCTTGCAACGAAACAATGCAGCCCAGAATGCACTGCGCACTTAAGGTGGCAGGTGATATTACGCACAGCTTAGCTCTTAAGGTGGAAATGATAACCAAATATAATAATCATGAACTTAGAATATTGGAACCTTTCTAACAGTAAATGAGTGTAAAGTCCTTCAGAGAGTCCTATATTATGTAATGTTGTTGTTAGTGAACGGCAGCACCAGAGAGCTGAATGTGTGGTTCACTTCTGCTCTCCACTGAGGGTGGCGCTTCAGATATGGTATGAGTCACTGTGTTCAAGGGTCACAAGCAGAATGATGTCAGGTGTGTGTGTGTGTGTGTGTGTGTGTGTGTGTGTGTGTGTGTGTGTGTGTGTGTGTGTGTGTGTGTGCGTGTGTGTAATTAATTAATTAATTAATTTGGCCATTTAGCAGACGCTTTTAATCCAAAGCGATTTACAATTACGAATTACAGGGACATTCCCCCTGGAGTAACTGAGGGCTAAGTGCCTTACTCAAGGGCACACTAGTAGTGGTGTGGTTTCAGGCGGGATTTGAACTCACAACCTTCCGATCACAACAAGTCCAACTCACTATCCACTACTAGACCACCACTACCCCTGTGTGTGTGTGTGTGTGTGTGTGTGTGTGTGTGTGTGTGTGTGTGTGTGTGTGTGTGTGTGTGTGTGTGTGTGTGTGTGTGTGCGTGCGTGCGTGCGTGCGTGCGTGCGTGCGTGCGTGCGTGTGTGCGTGTGTGCGTGCGTGTGTGCGTGCGTGCGTGCATGTATGTGTGTGCCTGTGTGTTTTTATGGTTTTATTCATCCTTTTTTATAGGTAAGTTTCATTGAGATTTTTATTTTATGTTTTTAACAAGACAGACCTGTTCCAAAAGTAAAAGTCAGAGCCAGGGGATCATCTGGAGGTTTCTGCCCCTAGAGTTGGAATGTGTGTGAAGGCATTGCAACACTCATAGCTTCCTGTGTGTTAACACTCTCTCTCTTTCATCTTTTCAGAATTGTTGACATTTGACACACCATGTTGCCACATACAAAAATAGTACTATATCACTGGAAAGCTTAGAATCACAGCTATCCACCAACAATATGGATTGTGCCCAGCAGGATTTCAAACATGAAATGTTGAGACAAAGTCCTCTAGGTGGTCAGGGCTTGCCTTGAACGTGTGCGAGCAGGCCGTAGTGGGGACGAGGAAGGCTGAAGCTGTGTTCAATATTACAAACACAATATCTGGCGATGAGGGTTGGACTCGAACACACTTCGTGAGCTTAGAATTATAAGGTTCCATCTCCGTTTAGGGTACGGTATTCTATTATGTTTTGTGAGATGGAACCTTTGTATTTTATGAATTACTAACTCAAAAATGTCAACATTTTAAAAATAACACCACACAGGCATTAATAAACACCTAATGGATCAGATTATGTAAGAAAACTCAATTTTGACAAAAATGGAGATAGAACCTTATAATTCTAACGTCACCACTTGTGTGCAGACATAACACTACTGTTGATGTACTGTTCTTACTGCTTTCATGGGAGCTCAGACCTTCCTTATGGGAGCTCAGCTCAGCTCCCATTGGCTCCCACATAACTCGAACCCTGACACTGAGACTGATGTCTCTTTTGCAGGTGCAATACATATATATATATATAAATACAATTTCTAAACAACACAGTAAAATACAGAAATCAATACATCGTATAAAACCACAGCATGATGTTATACCAAGAGAAACATTATATTATTTAAAAAGTATCTGTATTACATTCTATTAATGTTTTATTCATATTTTATCAGTTCTCTTTTACCCTTCTAATTCCTACTCTATTAAGTCATTTAGTTATGATTTCAATGGCGCAATAAATTAGCTCTCCCTTGTTACAGTTCTATAGCAAATGAGATTTCTTTAGACATGGGCCTACCTCTTCTCTGATACAGTCAAATTCCGAATGGGGGATAAGTGGCATAATAGCCTTTAAGTTAAGAATGCTCACTCTGATGGTCCTCATATTTGGAGAGGGAAATACCAGGTGGCTGAACTACATCACCAAATAGTCATAATAAGAGTAACCCAATAAAATAAAGTTTATTAAAAACCGTTCAAATCAATAAATAGATAGAGAAATGTGTGGATAGAGAGATAAAGATACAGTATAATGGCCAAAACATTGCTTGTGTATCTGATTAGGTTATTTAACACTGGTGTATGGGCTGCTTGTGTATAAGACACACAACTACAGCATCATGGATGTTGTACAGTAGTTTTTAACACTCTCTGTTTAAAGGTTACAAGAGTTGGGTCTGTCTGGGTGCCATTGGTATGTAACTCAGATGTGTCTGCTACTGATATTTAACATTGTGCAGCAAGAAGGGTCATTTGCATTGACTATAACTAGGGCTCAGAGTTCTTATTCAATGGCCCAGTGCTGATGTTAAAATGGCAATATCCTGTCTAGTTTGACAGTCTGTTGAAGGTAACGAAACAAATACTGGAATATTGTCATTACTACATAAAGATGCAACCAAAGACTAGAGATAGTGTTAGTGTTGGAAAAAAGATAGTGATACCAACATTAAAATGACTAGTGACCGTGTCATTCTTGTTTGAAAAAGTAAGAATGCGATTACAAAGTAGCATAAGAGAGTATTTAACAAAGAGTACGTGGTCAGAACAGCCCATGATCATTGCATGTTAAGCAGTGCAATGGGTTGAATTCAAGCTGCAATGCTCGGTGCTTGAGTTGAATTGGTCTTCATATTCCAACGTGCCAGAAAACTCAAGTCAGCAAATTGTAAAGGTTCTCAACCTTCTAACTTTCCAGAATCTCTTTCATACGGTGTCATCATATGACGTCCTCATCCCTCCATTCATACGGTGTCATCACATGACGTCCTCATCCCTCCATTCGCGTACTTCCCAATCCATTTATTTATCACTTTGACCTCAATTTTAATTTCAGTTCAAACTAAATGGCAAATAAATTGATGAACATAGGACATTGTAGTAAATTGGTTAGGGCAGGATCAAATGTATTCCTGGGCCACCCATGCACCCAATGGATGTGGTTATTCATAGGGACATGGCGGGTTAACTAAGACATACTTTAGAAATGTACCATGATTATTTTCACCCCAAAAATGAATTCATAATTTGGACCAGTAGTAATCTAATCCCTGAGCATTGTAAACAAACGTAAATCTACCATTATACATTTTTGTGGACATATTCATAAGAACATCCATAAAGCCTATCCAGGGTCTAAAACCTTTGATGTCTGTTCATATCTGCAACTTCATCATATTTTAGCCGCTGGATATCAAGTATGAATGGGGACTTCAGTATGAATGGAATTTTTCAAATTAATGATTAATTAACTGTGAATGTGTTCACCTGGTCTGTCATTTTTTGGACATTATGTAGAGGGGAGACACATGCTCTGTCTGGGGGTTTAGAGAGGTGTCCTACTGCTGTCATGATAAAAAATGCACCCCAGAACCCGCCCCGCCCCAACCCACTCCTCTAAGACATAGCTCCAATGTTACCTCCCAGTTTCACTTCCTGTGGGAGTGGAAGGCAACAGGAAGCTCAGACCTGCAGTAAGCGTTGTGCTGTGCCATGACATGAGAAGAATAATGCTTTGTGTGAGATGGCAGCCTGGTATATTTCCTAAGCTTCTGCCTAAGGTCAAGACAAGAAACTAAACAGAGATAATGAACGTGGTCTGTGTGCATGAATGGACAAATGTCCAAATATTTACTGCAGTTCTGTTCCAAACGTTATTTCCAGATAGTCATACTAGTTTGAATTACATGACTTAGCAGATCTCTGAAATCGACGATTAACAATTCATTGACACTGGCAGAAGCTTTGCAAATATTTTCCTATTTTCCAAACACACAACAATGCGAGTGTGTGGTTTCTTTCTCAGTCCCCGATGCAGATCAGACAAGCAGGAAAAGAGTGCAGTGACCCTGCAGTGGGCAGGCCCAGCAGAACTGAGCCCAAATAGAGTGAGCAGTGGAGGAAGAGGGGTAGAGGTGGAGAGGGAGGGGGGGGGGGGGGGGGGGGCTGCACAGTGCTGCACACTTGGGGCTGGGTAGAGGGGCGGACTAGGGACTGAAGTGAAGAGGGGAAGCTCAAACTAGAAGACAAGGCAACCAGTCCAAAGATAGAGAGGATAGAGGGACTACAGGTGACAACCAGGCGCAACCTTTTACTACCACAAAGAGGTCACAAAGAGGACCAATTAGATAATTCCATACAGAGATAGCAGAAACAACCTGAGATACAGCGAGGGGCCAAAGGTTGGCCACTTCTGAATAAACCCTTTAAACAGCATAGGGCAGCAAGATGACACCTTATGCTGTAAATGGTTTAGACTACATTCAGAATAACTGATTTCTGTTATTTTAAATGTCACAGATTCCTCTGAATGGTTGTTTTGCAGCCATCCTCTTTGAGCAGGTTTGGTGTGACTGGTAGGGTGGGGGGGTTAGGCGTCCATACTGGTTAGTGTTCAATTATAGCACCCTAGACAATTCAGTAATGGTAGCCTATATTTTTTAGGGATTTCAGTTTTTCTGATAAATGAGAGAAAAGTGATGGAGTCCTATGTTCCTATCACCAAAAAGTGCAATTTCCGTCTAAACTAAAGCTAAGTTTACAAGACTATAATTCAGTATTTATTTAGGTAAATAGTTGTCTGACTATTTGGTGATGTAGGACAGCCACCTGGTTCATACCTCAGCAAATCTGAAGAGGAAAAGAGTGATCCTTCTCAAGTTATGGGCTTTTTTGTCACCTTCCCCATATTCGGCCTGGTCTATTTTGCCTCTTTTTCAGGGATTGGGGTAGTTCGAAAGAACAACCAAAAAAACATATTTTCCCCAAAAATAAAATTTGACAACAATCAATTTCATTAATGGGAGACCCTAAAGATAAGAAAAATCATTGTTGTCATTTGTTCTACCTCGGGTAGGGGTATCTCAAAATCTGAGGGCCCTTCCTGCTAGACTATTAGGGACAGAATACACTTTACAATGCATTTGGTAGCCTACAGGTTAATTATATTGATAGGGTCTTACTTATAGGGTCGCGCGACTGCGTTAATAGCACAGCATTTCACAATGACGCAATTGTATTATGACGTAATCACAATCTAGCCTAAATAATGTGCGTTTCGGGAAGTTTATGTCACAGTTTGACTTTCACTTATCGGAAGACGGTTGTGAGTCTAAGATGGAAAATAGAGAGTACGAGAATGTGAGTCATTTCCTACATTTAGTTTGTTAAAAGCTGTATTCCTGTCAAATGGATAACGGAATGCAATTGTTTTGTGTGATTGATTGATTGATTGATTGATAACATGAACTGTTGGACGCAGTTATGTTTGGGACACAAATAGTTGTCTATGTGTATCTATACTGTGCGTAACTGTATTGAACATAATTGGTGATTGACTTTGTCAATCCATTCATATTGAACATGTAGGCCTATCGATTTCAGGGCGCAAACCTCGTCAACACATCAGTATTGAAGCTGCTGTTTATGTGTTGTTTATTAACTCTGCACTCCAAGATGAATTCCACTGGGACATAATACATTCTATAAATATATAATGCAATTGAAGCTGCAGTTTATGTCCTGTTTATGTTATGCTCCAAGATGAGTTGCATTACTTAGGGACAGAATACACTTTACAATGCATTTGGTACAGGTTAATTATATTGATAGGGTCTTACTTATAGGGTCGCGGGACTGCGTTAATGTTTTACCCTGAGGACTATGAACCTCACCT
The DNA here is from genome assembly GCF_963989245.1 of Nansenia antarctica. Lineage (NCBI taxonomy): Eukaryota > Metazoa > Chordata > Actinopteri > Argentiniformes > Microstomatidae > Nansenia > Nansenia antarctica. The sequence continues at coordinate 12,965,667 of NC_137679.1, read as the reverse complement.
GTATACAGAGGCGCCCCGTCCATAGAGGCAACCAAGGCAATTGCTTGGGGCCACCAAACAAAAAGGGCCTCCAAATTTTTTTCCCCAAATTTTTTTTTTTCACATTTTGTTTTCCACATTTTTTTTTCTCCAGATGGGAGTGTTACATTACTTTTCTTAAGATAGGATAATAAATAAATCTGTTCAATGGGCATTTGCCAAAGTAGCCTACTGTTAATCAGTATTTATCCTGTATAGAATAGAATAGAATAGACTTTATTGTCGTTGTACAGTTGCCTATACAATGAAATTGTAGTGGCTCTTCCGAAGGTGCAAAAAAACAGAAAACATATTCACATATTCACAAACATATACACATATAAGATAAACATTTATGAACATGTCTTATGTCTACTGTTCAGTGTCTACTGTATGGTGTATATGAAGATGTTATGACGTTTTATCATGAAAATAATGAACAGCAAGCTAGATCCAAAACTAGGGCCGGTGGAGGAGGGCAATTGTCACATTGGACATTTATTGAATAGAACAGTCAAACTTGGCGACGTACAAAAATAATCCATAAGCGATCAAAACCAGAAAAATAACAAACAATGCGTATAGAATATGCGTATAATGCGGTCAACAAAAATACATCGCTCCCCTCTCTCTCCACTACCACCATGCAAGGTGCGCAGGTGCTTAAATTACCTTGCAATATCACCCCCCATAACCATATGACTTCTCAATACGGTGATCTAGGCAATAAACAAACAATCAAAGTAAACTCACAATAAACCCATTAGCCTGTTATACTAAATACCCCCTAAATCATATTCATACCTCCTACAACACCTCAGGCCTTTGGGTCGGGTGGTTCATGGAGGCAGACTGAAAGGACACACATTCATTGCCTATTTCATAAATGTTCTCCATATAACGACGTCGATCATTGATCGGCAACGACACTATATAATTGTTTGCCTGACTGGCAATCGGATTTGGGCAGTCTGGGGATTTACACGGCAAATCAAATGAAGAACTACAAATCCCTGATGACAGGGAGATGACGTATGACTGCTCTGATGAATCAACCCCTATTTCATTATTTTCTCTATATAGCGACGTCGATCATTGATCGGCAACGACACTATAATATAGTTTGCCTAACTGGCCATCGGATTTGGGCTCCTAATATCTAAAAAGCACTACGGTTTTCTTATTTTATCGGATTAAAGTAGCGAAGACCAGAAATTCCCATTGACCGCCAGTCAAACTTCTCCCCTTCTATCACCCAAAAAGGGGCGTGATCATTCTGATGACAGGGAGATGACGCGCAATTGCTCTGATGAATTGTAGTTTATTGATAGCTGGCTAGTCTCGCGGTGCCAGCCGTTTCCACTTCCGCTTTGCTCTCGCTCCAAACGTCTGGAGACCTTTATCCATAGAACAGATTCTATGTGCCGCCCGGAGCGAGCGGCAAATCTAGGACACTGATAGGCCGGACCGATGGGAAGCACCGCCCCCCCCGTCCTTCTCATTGGTTCAGCGGGGCAGTTTTTTTTTTTTTTTTAAAGTTAACTATTCATTTGTTACGTATTTATTTGACATCTGGGTACAAAATATAAATAGTTAATACATCATGTAGCCTATATTAAAGCCTTTAAAAATGATTCATGATAAGATCCATCATTTACATGCATTTACATGCATCATTTACATGCTCCATGTTGCATGTAATTTGTATGCTACTTGTGGTCCAGTATGTCGCAATGTGTACTAGGTGTGCTACTGTACCTGTGGTCATGTACTGTTTTTACTGTTTTTATGTAATGTGCTTTGCATGTTTTTATGTGCTTTTATTATGTCAAATGTAATTGTTGTATTGTGGCTGTCTTGGCCAGGGCTCCTTTGTAAAAGAGACGCTAGTCTTTCAGACTGTTTTTTTTTACTTACACACACACGAGCGCGCGCATATGCGCGAACTTCGTAAACCCGTATTATATTTTAGTGTCAGGGAAATAAATACATTTAAAAATGTCCACATCGTCACCCGCCTAAGACCCTTACCAGGGGCCTCCATAATGTTGTTTGCTTAGGGCCCCCAAAAGTCTAGGGGCTCCACTGCCTGTATAACATGTACTTACTCAGACAACGGCTGTAACTTGAGTATTTATTGTTATGTACTGTGGAGCCCCACGTTAGATCAACCTAACAGTACAACATGGCATTTTCAATACTCAGTATGCATAGCGTTAACAAAACCATGGCAACGGTGAATACATAACGCTAACACAACCACCGTATTATGACGTAATCACAATCTAGCCTAAATAATGTGCGTTTCGGGTTGTTTATGTTTGACTTTCACATCCATGTTACAAGGTCTATTATCTTTGCATAAACCTAGTTTGTGGCAGGTATCAATCAATAGGTCTCAATCAATATCCTCCTCGCATCTCAGGTGAAGTTTATGTCACAGTTTGACTTTCACTTATCGGAAGACGGTTGTTTGTCTAAGATGGAAAATAGAGAGTACGATAATGTGAGTAATTTCCTACATTTAGTTTGTTAAAATCTGTATTACTGTCAAATGGATAACGGAATGCAATTGTTTTGTGTGATTGATTGGTGAATATTGTATATATTGTATATATTTGTATTAGTATTACTTATTACTAGCTAATGCTAATTACTTAGCTATTACTTGTTTAAATCTTATAGTAATTATTATATTATTTTGTTATTTTGTTTATCTATGTTTGCAGGAAAAGTGCTATACAAATAATCTGATGAAATTTTGATTAAAATGTCTCTCTCTCTCTCTCTCTCTCTCTCTCTCTTTCTCTCTCTCTCTGTCTCTAGAGGGGATTCACCCCATCACCATGCAGGGAGGTCCTTACAGTCTCCGCCCGCCCGCTGTCCGCTGACATCTGTCCTCTGACACGTCATCACAACAAGGCTGCCGGCAAGAGTCGGTGTGCCTCAGCGGTGGACAGAACTACAGACCCTGTGATCATCACTGTCCATGAGGACACAGTCAGGGACGTGTTTATCAGGCTGTTCTCACAGCTGAGCCCCCTGAAGCTGCAAGAATGGGACCTTGCGGATGACGCGCTGACCAAGCTGAGGAACGCAACGTGGGTGAGGGTCACCACCAAGTGGAGCAAGGCCAACGTCTGCCTTGGGTTCACAGAGGTGTTCCAGCTGGTGCTGGCGGTGCAGAAGAAGCTCCTGCAGAGGTACGGGGGGGAGGAGGCCGTGCAGGAGATGATGACGCACAAAGCCCCCAAGCTGGGGAAGAACATGGTGCGTTACGTGGTGAAGGGAGTTTCAGAGTCCATGGTTCCAGTGTCCATGGTTATTGGTCATGTCACCAGAGCATGTCACCAGCATGTCACCAGAGCAACACCAACTAAGAGGGACTTTGACATTGGTCAGGTGGATGACCTTGTCCCTCACCTGTTGGTGAGGATGAGTCCTGATGGGAATGTTGGGACCCCCTTCGATCCCCGGGTTTTGTCCCGCACCGACCTCAACCTACTCTCCCTGAAGGTCATTCTCATGACCCAGGAGCTCCTGAGCAGGGATCCTGAGGTCGTAGTGGTGGACAGGGTCGACACCATCCCAAAGGCTGCGCTGGACCTGATGGCCACCAACATCCACTCCACCATACTGTCGGCCGCTGGTTCACTGGAGGCGATTCACTCTGGCCTGGTGAATAAAAGCCTGTGGCTCCTTAACAATCTCACAGCAGAGCTTATTAAAGCCCTGAAGGCCTACCAGTGGACCAACAATGACACAGAGAGCCACAACCAGACGGTAAGACAAGCCTATACTATGTACCTTCATAAAGTTACCATAAGTTACATCAATATTTCATCTTGTTTTTAAATTGACATATTTACATTGACATACCCCAGCTCACGACCAACAGAAAATCTTGATGTTCTATTGCTATGTTTTTTTTGTATCTGCAGCAGAATGATCACGGGAAGAAGGGAAAGAAGAAGGGAACGTGCCTTCTACGTGCCTTCTTCAGAGGAGCAGTGAACGCCATGAGGAGTTTTGTCCCCTGCTGCTGTGAGCTCTCCGCAGAGGACGACGACTACTACTATGTCCTCCAGTCATAGACTGAAATGCATTTACACTTTTTGTAGAATGTGTAGAACACACACACACACACACACACACACACACGCGCACACACACACACACACAAACAACTTAGCCCTAATCAATAAATTGTTGCACTGGAGATTTGCACTGTCCTTTTGGTCATTTTATTTTCAAAGTAAGTTTTGATGTTAAAGATTCACTCTGCAAACATGTTCCACTAGGATACTACTTAGTATTATAACTTCATATTTATTATGAGTCTGGATCATCAGTGGGTTCCTTATGTGAAGTGATACTGTTATGGAGGCGACCACAACCTTTGGATGAAAAACCTGTCAGCAGCATTGTGGGAAATACCAGTTTAAATAAATCAAATGTATGTATAATTAATAATAACATAACTGTGAATCTCTGATTCCTTGATTCGTCTCTCCTCGTTTCCGTCTCAAAACCGATTGGAGGAGAACATCTGAGGGGAGGAGCCTCAGTCCTTCTCCTCCAATGAGCAGTGTCACTTCTATCTCTCCGGCATAGACCTTCCCAAAAAATCACAAGGGTCTGATCTCTGACCCCAGCCACACGAGGAGTGGAGTGATAGGCTGAAATGCATTAGGATATTGTTGTTGGTTGTCTAATTATGTATGTGTGTGAGCACATCAATTAAGTAAGAGAAATAAGTCAACTGCTTGCCACATTATGCTGAGAGTACTGGTGATAAGATCGAATGAATGAATGAATGAATGAATGAATGAATGAATGAATGGTCTTTAATGCACACTGTATGGAACTATTCACAGCATCGAGGGGTGGAGGGCGTTGGACTATTTACAGCAATATATATATTTCTCCACTAGATGTCCCTGCAATTTAATAATAATCCAGTCACTCTGTTTACGGAAGTCCAGTCAGTGACGTGTCAATGTCTACCAATGCATTGTGGGGATCGGAACGGGACTGGCAATGGTGACGGCAGGAGCCGTGAAAAAACCTCCCAGCTAAAAATTGACAAAATACTTCAACGGCACCGCAAACCTGGAAACAGTGCAAACGATGAGGATCTATGAAACCGGCGTCGAGGCTCTGTATTGAGAAAAAACACATGCCCGTGTCGTCGCTTAAATTCTGCATAAAGGCGGATAGGGCAAAGCAGAAAAGTGGAATATTGTGTCGCTTGTGTGGAGTGACCCAGGGCTGGTTTTCTTTTTTTTTGAGGGGTGAATAAGTAGGCCGGACCATATCCATAGCCTATCCTTTTTTTATTATTATTTCAAACGTTTGGCATTTTGGGGGTCAAAGACATTATCCCAAAAAATGTCGACCAGCAGTCCCGAAGCGGTGAAGAAATTGCTGGAGAACATGCAGACGGACCTGCGCTCTCTGTCCATGGAATGCAAGAAGAAATTCCCCCCAGTGAAAGAGGTATAGAGGGCTATAGCTTAGCCATGCCTAGCTCTCACCCTGTCTTTCTGGCTGGCTGGCTGGCTGGCTCTGCACATGTGTGTGATGGGATTTGATCTGCCACCTCATCACCGATGTTTAGATGCATTAGATGAGGTTGGGGTTTGCTGTTTGCTCTCTCATCCAAGTGCAACTGCTTTCCCCATGGGAAAGGAGGATCAGGATGACATCTTTGCAGAGCAGCATGGATGCTGTGCGATGATCACAAGCTTGAATGACACTCCAACAGTCCCATACAGTTAATAATAGAACAATTCTCAAATGCATGGATCAGATTAGTGTTAACCACTCTCATGCCCTATCACACTGTAGGTAGGCTATGTGAGATGTTGTGGTATTAGTATGTGGCTTTGAGATGATGTCTGGATCAGCTGCTTGACATTTGTGTCCAATGACATGATCTCATAAACAACATGAGTGTTGTTTATCCCAAACGGTTTAATTGATTCGATGGTGGGTAGCACTCTTATTTACAGTACTGAAATAAACAAGGCTCTGCTTACATGTTGCGAAAGGAAGGGGTACATGCCTAAATGTTCCTGTTGTTAGGGGACATACGCCTTTATTTGTCAGTCTAGTTTGAGTACGAGAAATGAGGCGGGAGAGGGGTAAAAGATATGCCGTGTATAGCATTTATTCTTTAAAACAGAACTGGGTAGAATTCCACCTTCTGTCACCTCTACAGTCATAACCATTGTCTGGCACAGAGATTATTCCACTTTACAGAAGTTGATCTCAAAAGGTGATATGACAAATGGTACTCATCTTTCGTTTAAAATACTTGGGACTCCTAGGCTTAGGATAGACTAAATGATGACTGTCTCCATTGTCTTTGAGCTGTTTGTAGACGTCTTCATGACATAACTTGCTAGTGTGAGGACAGTAGAGGACGACAAGTGAGTGCTTTGTGTTTTACAGTGGGCCTGTATGTAACGTTGCCACTAGCACACACTCTGACACTCCTTTACATGGCTTGACTTAGCCTAAACAAACCAGACCTGTTTTGTTAACTACCAGTCTACTTGCTGGCTTATGAATGCAACAGTTTGTAATCTTTCAAGTTCATACAGGGCTACATGGCAGGAATGCACTGCATCCTCCTTAGAACCTTCATGTATGGGTCAAAAGCACAGGCCTAAAACCATTGCGATTGAATTGGTAATGGTAAGCCTTCACCTGCCTTGAAGATATAGGCCTAATCCAAGTTTGATCAAATGTCAGACTTATGTTAGTCATGGGCTATTTTATCCCACATAATGGCTATTATGATGAGTCATACTTGGACAGTGTAGTGAAGCAGTCATACAGAAGTGATGCTTTGTCAGTCAGTGCTTCTTAAACTCAGTTTCCAGATTAAAATAGAGATAGGTCAGCATCTTACCTATTTAGGGCTATGCTGTCGATAAAACTACCCCTCTTTATGTTCTACTTTATGTTTGTACAACCTGTCCTCCAAGTCAGCCAGTAGTGGGTAGAAGGTAGTACTCAGTGGCTTTGTTTGGTTTTCCTCAGACCAGCTCACACAGAAAGACTCAGCACTCATGTGGGGAAATACATCGGTAGTCCTCTCGCTAGCCTAATATCTGTCTCAGACTGAATACCTGGAGTGCATGAAGCACTGACGTGAGTTATGGCCTATATATGACAAGGCCAAGGCCATATAAGCCGGTGTTATCATATTATAGTTTCTGCTCACCTAATCATTGCTGGGCCTTCTTTGTAGCCTCTTAATGTCACTCTTAGGCCTATATTAAGTTTGAAGTGGGCCTGTATTAAGTTTGAAGTGGGCTTCAAAGTGCTTATTGGCAGTCATTGATCTGTAATAGGCGGTCCTTCTGTTTCATTATGAAACAATTGTTACTTTGTCTTATAATCTCTTTTTTTGAGTCAGACAGCCAGGTAAAAGGCTCCTCCTCGACAGGCAGTCTGCCCTGTCACACACACCCCACTCCCACACATCTTACACAGAGTGACTCTGGAGTGTACAGCCAATTCTCATTGGTTTGTCTGGGTCAAGAGGGCCTGAAAAGAACCCCATAGATTATTTTCCTCATCACAGACCTCCATCTCCTGTATTGAGTGACAAGCCAGCTCCAAGTCCGTGGTAGCGCGGCGCCTCAGTTTGTTGTGCTCTGATTGCTTTCGCCTGAAGAAAAATCAAAACACAATAACCAGTCATGTTCCACAGAGCAAGCTACAGTTGTCTCTGGGAATACTGCAGTATTCATGAAAGCATCACGAGCATCCTTTTACTCCACTCCACCGAAGCACGACTTGCTTTGCTACACAAGTCATGTAGCCTACAGTGTGCAGAAATAACAAGCAGAGTGAAAACTCTGAGAAGAACTGACAGAATCCAAAACTAGGGTTCTCGGTCTGAATAAGCCCCTTGAAATTATGCAGAGCCAAGTCTGCAGCGTGAAAATCTCACCACATGTGTCTTAATAAAGTCAATACGTTGAGCTAATATTGTTGGTCTGTGAGAGACAGGTTGGCATTCAAACATGGTTCACTTCATGAATACTCAAGAGGGTCAAAATATGTATGGAGGCAATGAGCTTGACCTGGTGTAACCCAACCTAGCCGTGGCTCCTCACCATTTACACTCATGTGTTGAGTCATCATCACAGCTTCGTACTGTTTGCAGAAATAGTCCAGTTTTAAAAACTGCATGCTTGTCGTTTTGGTCAAAACTAGGGCTCCTCAGTTCTTCTATTATGAGGAAAAGAACCTCATGCAGTGGCAGGCCTTTTTGGACCACGTCTGCGTTTAGGGTAATGGGTGGAGTCGGTACAGAAAGGCTACTGCGCTAGCATCTTAAACTGGAGCGTTTCAGATACAGATTACCTCAGGCAAGTTACATTTCCTCCAGATGGGTAAATGCCTAGATGGGCTTTCGTAGTTTCAGACTGCGATTTGCGGTCCAGCGGAAGTCCCACTGCTTTTCTGTGGAGATCTGTGTGAACGAAGCAACACTGTGTGTCTGCGTGGCGTGCTCCCTTGTGCTACGCTCCCACCTCAGAGCAAACAAGCTAATGTGAGACTTGTAATTTGCCAATATTAGCTTTATGATTTGAACATGTTACAGTGCCAACTTTTACAAGCTGAAATTGCCAACAAACTTGTTTTACAATACTGCTGCTTTGCGCCTAGCTGAAGATAGCCCTTACTGTTGTACAGTACATCATCTGGTGGGAGATGGTTTGGCTGACTTCTAAGTGATATCCAATTTAGTAGACCCATTCAGAGTTTTTTTCTGTGGCCTACATGATGACATAAGAACTGTGAAACTAGTTCATAAAACATGAGAGAGATGAGATCAAAGAGCCATTGAAGATTGTTGCTCTCTGTTGATCTCAAGGTTTTCCTTGTGGATTGAATATCCATGTTGTTGACAGTGCAGTGTAATCCACACTGTCATCCACAGTGTCATCAACCCTGTCATCCACCTCAGGTTGGTCAGAAGGAACACATGGTTTCACTCGAGGCTGAACCAAGGATATCCGGCAATCTAGCTGTGATTAAAGACTCTGTGTTGTGTTATGCGACTGAGACAGACTGTACTGTAGGGGAATGCACCTCCGCTACCAAAGGTTTTTTTAGGAGGCTGCACCTGCCAGCTAACTGGATGCACTTTATTATTTTAGTTAAAGTAGATCCAATATTTCTTATCCTGCTAGAATTGGGCTTCATGGTAATACCATAATGTATATTTACAGTACATGGACAGTGGATTGAAGCATTGGAACAAACCCTCACTCATTGGAAATGTCTGTTTTTTATAGATGGACATAAGATTTTTTTTCCAGGTGAGAGTAAGGTCAAAATAACATTATCTGACTACATTGCCCACAGCAACCCAATATTCAAGTAGAATGATGTTATAAATTGATATGGATAAATGTATACTCTTATTAGATTATAAATACTATGGTTGTTATGTTTGCCATTTGGTTGACTGCAAAAGAGGGAGAGAGGGAGAGAAGGAGAGAGAGAGCAGGATGGAGTCGGTTCACCAGAGAGAGAGAGCAAGAACCAGGTGAGAAAGTGGACAGGTAGTCAAGACCACATAAGTAAGTAGCCTAGGTAGAACCGATGGTTCTCAAGCCTAATGGCCCATCTCCTGTTTCCGTAGCGTGAGGCGGCTTGATGTCAAGTACAACCCCCGGACTAGGGTTGGGTATCGTTTGGGTTTTATCCGGTACCTGTACATAACCGATACTTTAAAAACGGTACCGGTACCAAAACGGTACTTAATTCGGTACTTTTGATTTTTTTAAATGACATCTGTATATAATAATAACACGGTCGACAACATTAAACAGCTTTTCACTTTTTTATTGCTGAGGCACAATATATATTAGTTAAATATACACTCAAATTAAAATAAATGAAAATAAAACTCCTGCTGACTGAGGCACAATATAAATATATATATAATATTACAGTTAAATATACACTCAAATAAAAAATAAATTAAAATAAAACTCCCACCTCAGCAATTCTTTTGCAAAAAGATCAGCATATTTGCCTTCTCTGGCAAAATACGACACCTCTCTTGACTTTTTTATTGTCATTTTGACTTTTTTTGGGTTTTGACATAATTGTCTAATGGCACAGATTTATAAACATAAAGTAAACAAATATTGTTTTCACGTCACTTTACCTGAAACTGAACGACACAGCGCGGAGCGAATTCCCTGGTAAAACGTTTCTCTCCCCCCGCTGTCAACGGGAGTCGTCAACCAGGAAGCGGTGCTGAGAGAGCAAGACACGGATCTACCGGCATTTGACTGCCGCTGGACTGAGGAACACCATAGGCACAGCACATCGCCATAATAGCGATAAAGTGCGAATGATTTTAAGCATTTTGAGCACTTCGCGTTGTTTTCGTCGAGTCGGGTGAAATGCAGCCACACTTTAGAACGCTGCTTCATTAGGGCCTTCGGCATTCTCGGTGACCTCGTAGCTAGGCTAGCTAGCGAAATTCGATAATATTATTATGATTATGATGATGATAATAATAATAATAATACAATAATACAATAATACAATCACTAACTATATTACTACACTTACTATAAACTCACTCTTCTTAAGTTGTCAACACAACTGCTCACCTCACTACCACGACACGCACTGATTGGAAATTTAACAGGCGATGTCACGTCACGACTCAAGTCACGTGTGGTTGACTGTTGCATGACACCGGACACGAGGAAAAAAAAAAAAAAAAAAAATACCGAAATGAGGTACCGAAATCTCCTTTGCGATTCGGTACGGGTACATACCGAATGTAAAGTAACCGGTACCTACCGGTACCGATTTTCGGTACCCAACCCTACCCCGGACATGACGCTGGTATGTCACAGGGTCTTACCCCCGATCCAACCCTTAATGCTGAGTTATCTTCACCGAGGGGGGGGGGGGGGGGGAAACACTGCTTTATATATTTTCTTTTTTAAGTATCGAAAGTATACATTTCGGTAGCTGTACCGTTTTAAAAGTATCGGTTTGGCACCGGTATCGGAAAAAACCCAAACCATACCCAACCCTAATTATGGCACTCTGAGCCTCCATTCATATTGATACTGCTTTTCTCCACTGATTTACTTTACTTTTTACCGTTTTAAAACTTAATTACTGGTGCTTGTTCTTCATCTTTCTGTGACCCCTCTTATATGGATCTTCAGCCTTCTCTGCCTTACCTACGGGGTATGAGAAGAACCCACAAGTCCATGTTACAAGGTCTATTATCTTTGCATAAACCTAGTTTGTGGCAGGTATCAATCAATAGGTCTCAATCAATATCCTCCTCGCATCTCAGCCTCAGCGAGCATCAACATCTAAAAATGGCTGTAGCAAAATTGGAGGGATTGAAGAATGTTCCAAGTGTTCTTTTATGACCATGTACAGCCCTTAGGCTCCACACAGGGAACAAAGGAGAGGAGGGAGACTTGCATTTTTGAAGATTAACTACCAAGTCACAGCGTTTCATGGTGAGGCCTACAGTTCTTCACCGTGCGAACCCAGCTAGCAGTAATGCCCTGTGTTGCTTGGTAACCAGCGGTTCAAGAGGTCACACATTGTTGACTCCCACCACTCTGTCCTTGTGGCAGGACAAATTAAATATTAAGTGATAGGATTGTACAGCAGGAGAACAATAACAGCCGGAGGTGCTCATCTTCTATGCTTCGTTCATCTGTAAGCAAGAGGTTGTGCAACAAAAACAGGCTATTTGAAGAGGGGGTATTATGGATTCATATGAAGCACCTGCTATGGAGTAATGCACAATATTCAAGCTCAGTACTTTTAGGCTATCTTTGTGGAGGATAATAGGCCTACCCATCTTACTAGCTCAGTGGCCTTGCGGTTAGAGTGTCCGCCCTGAGATTGGGAGTCGAGTCGATACCAAAGACTATAAAAATGGTACCCGATGCCTCCCTGCTTGGCACTCAGCATTAAGGGATGGATCGGGGGTAAAAACCCTGCGACATACCAGCGTCATGTCCAGGGGGTGTACTTGTACATCAAGCCGCCTCACGCTACTAAAATAGGAGATGGGCTCCTGCCCCCTAAGGGCCATTAGGCTCCAGAACCATCGGTTCTCAAGGCTACTTACTTATGTTATGTTTGTGTACCAATACGTGTATGGAGGAGAGGAAACAAGTAGAATAGGGTTAGGGTCTTGTACATGCTTGGTTCAATAATCACATTTGTTGCCAGGAAACAACACGTTTGACGTCAAAGTAGTGTTTCTTTAGTGTTTCCCTGATTGGCAATGTGCTTCAGCTTCTTTTTGAGTAAAGAGACTCACAGTTGTGTAACTTGCTTGTAAAGGTATTCATGCTTGACCCAGCCTAAGAGCGTGCTCTGTTTATGTACAGTAGGTAATGTATTGTCCACATCTGCAATGTATAATAATGTCAGTGATGGTGCATGTGTGTGTACGGCGGGAGATAGATACAGAGAAGGAGTGGTGGTTAGGGAAGAAGAGGAAAAGCAGCAACGGGGAGGGAGAAGGAGACGAGGCGCGACAGGCAGAGAAAGAGGGGAGAGGTTGGAGAGGGGGAGAACATTTCTTGACAGCACAGCGGCTGCTGTAGCAGAGAGATAAAGAGGCCTCTGTTGACTGCTGAAGGCTCAGCGTGCTCTCCTGCTCTCTCCTCCTCACACTCTCTCTATCTCCATACCCTCCCTCGCTCCCGCGCTCTCTCCACTCTTTTCTTCCTCTCACTTCTGTAGTCTCTCCACTCCTTTTCTGTTTTGGCATATCCCCCTCTCTTTCTCACCTTCCTATGGCACCCCCCATCCCTCTCTTCCAGGGGTGGCCAACCAGTCGGGGACTAAGAGCCCCCCAAAATTATTGGGGTACCACAAAGAGCCACATCATACATGCAGGCTCACAATAGCACTCCCTCTCCCTCTGTCATTCACACACACACAACCGCACATGCAATGAATTTCGCAATGAATTTCCAATAGGTGAAATTTCAGCAGAAGCCAAGGTATGGCAAGGTACTGAGTGGGGGGGTTTCCCCCCCTTGGTGGATTTTTTTTTAAAATCAGTTGTGCAATAGTCAATTTTGGTGAGTTGTTTCTATACAATTATTGACTTATGTGACATTAAGGTAATGAATAAAGGAGACAACTACAGTATGTAGGTAGTAATCTACATCTTTCCTAGCAGGCAGACTGGTTCAATCTCCTTAGAAACAAAACATTACAGATTTAGCTGTTCTCAACTCTAAATTAACTGCACTGTTAAAACGCTAGTATTGTAAGACCTCATCTGTGTCCCTGTACTTGTCTCTGCTGCCCTTTTACCAAAAAAGGTCCTTGTTATGTCCATTTTCCTTTTTTTCCCTGGCATATTTGTGTTACAGCTCACCTATTAAAAGTGAGACGATTTGACAATATCAAAAACATGCTTGCACACTATCCTACTGACACACAAGTTATTGCTACTGGCCCCAATTTGGTACAATTATTACTGAAATGATTGAGAATAGAGACATTGTTGACATGTACGTAAACTAGCTGTTGTACCCTTTAACGTTCGCTAACTAGCTTGTTAGAGTTAGCTTCACAATCGCGGGTGAAGTTCGGTCGGGTTTTTCACTAAAATATTATTAGAACATGTTTGTATTGACACAACACATGACATGGACTTGTTCATTAATATGTTATATTTGAACCAACAGTATTATGGCGTTTATAAGTTTGTTTAACCCACCTGAATGAACGAGAATCATGGACAAGATTTTAACATTAATGTTACTTGTTTATTGAGGAACGAGTCTACTAGCCAGAGCAGAAACCTTGATGTCCCGCTCCACTACAGCCAGGGTAGCCAGATGGGATTGTTCATTTCCAGCCTAACCACAGTCTAAAAACGGCTTAATCCAGTGGCCCATTCTGCGTTAACCAACCCCATCTGGCAACCCTGACTACAGTGCATTGCTGGTGGGGTGAGATGGAGCCGGGAGGATTTTGAGTTACCATTGTGTGGATAAAATGACAAAAACGTGTTTCAGATGTAATTTTCTGGGTAAAAAGGCAGTTTTTTTTAAGCCAGGTATGGCGAGTGCCATAAATTGCCATACCAAAACGATGCCTATCGAGACACAGAGAGTGTGCCACACACTTTTAATGAATGGATTGAAGAGCCGCACACAGACAGGCAAAGAGCCACATGCGGCTCGCGAGTCGCGGGTTGGCCACCCCTGCTCTATTCGCATCTCACCATGCCAGACAGCCCACCTCCACACACTATGGAAATCTCTCTCACGGAGAGCATCATTAGGAGGAGAGACGTCTACCTTATGTATAATAGTGGTGTTAGAGGTGGTAACGTAAGGAGAGACGTCTGCCTTATGTGTAATAGTGGTGTTAGAGGTGGTAACTTATGTGTAATAGTGGTGTTAGAAGAGAGACGTCTACGACGACTACTCTGTGTACTAGTGGTGTTAGAGGTGGTAAGTTGGTAACGTAAGGCCTGACGGCTCCTTTGTGTTTTTCTAGGCTGCAGAGTCGGGCATTGTGAAGATCAAGACCATCGCCGCGAGGAATACAGAAATCTTGGCAGGTGAGTGACGGGGGGAGGGAGGGAAGAGGGGAGGGAGTGAAGAGGGTGGGGAGGGAGGGAGGGAGGTAGGTGATGACCCCTCCCTGATACCTGGCCTCCATATCAACAAATGAATGCACGCTTCGCAAAAATAAGCCTGTTTTTTTCCTTTAGCGACGTTGATGGACTATCCTACTCGTAGCCTATAGGCTGTTTGTTGTGTGTGAGAGTGATAGAGGTGGGCTATGCATTCAATATACCGATGTGTCCTCCACAGCTCTGAAGGAGAACAGCTTGGAGGTGGTCCAACCCTTCCTGATGGGCTGTGGTACCAAGGAGCCTAAGATCACACAGCTGTGTCTGGCTGCCATCCAGAGGCTCATGTCCCACGAGGTGGTGTCAGAGGTAAGAGTGCTCCAGGACTAGTTTTGAAGTGGCAGATGTCAAATAACTCATAAATCTAACCCCCCCTACCCCACACCTAGCATCCTAAACATTTCACAGCTCGGAGAGTGAGTCTGAAGGTACAATAGCAGTTTCTCGCATGTATCCGACCTGTGACTTATGGCTTTCAAGCCCAGGCTGGCCAGCGCACCACAAACTGGACAACTGACACACTGGTTCTGTGTCTGAGTCATATTCTGATAACTCTGCTAGCTTAGTTGCTCCACAATGCAATACTGATGTGAAAGCCCCATTGAATTGGAATGGAAAGTCAATTTCTTGTTAAAACAGCATGACATAATGGGGACCAGGTTATCCCATCGATGCCTAATGTTCACATGCATCGTTAACAGTCGAGTCATCCTATTGGACCAAGCGTAAACTCCTCGCAATCCATTGTAACTTGAGAGCATGGCGGTAGCATATTGGGTGGTATTAATGGAATCTAGGATCTGATATGATCGACTGCAGGGCTTGACATTAAGCTTTTCAGGTATTTGTCCTTCAGACAAGTGAACTTATCTTTTACTTATCCGAGAGCTAGAGTTACTTGTCCAGATATGACGACGTGAGTGTGTGTGTCCACTAACACTTACAAGCCTACTGTATGAGACAGCACACGCACACGCACACACACACACATGCATGCACGCACACACACACACACACGCACACACACACACACACACACACACACACACACACACACACACACACACACACACACACACACACACACACACACACACTCACACACACTACTTCATACAGTGTCATGAATGTAGTGTGGTGTTCTGAATTGCATTGTGGCAACAAGGACAGTAGACAGGGAGGTGGGCGTAATAAGCCTGTGATGAATATGTAATTGCAATACGGAAATGTGTTTTGGAAGGAAAGAAGAAAGGAAGGAGGTGGGGTTGGACGGTTTCCAATTTTTGATACCGGTAAACCGTTCCCCAATATAACTGTGTTTTTTGGGGGTTAACCGCAGGATTCAAAACGACATTGTTGTCGGGCTTTCACTAAGCCGCCAATTTCAAACGATTAAGCCCTCTCCTTCCTGCGAACCTGCACGAACACTTTGGTTCTTTCTCTATCCTTCAAAAAATGAAGGAAAGCAGAAATATGGCTCTATTTAAACAAATGTATAAAGGAATGATATTCGCTAACTACCAAAATGAGGAAAGGGAAGGTGACTTGTTAGTCCTCTAGATTCTAAGCTGTGGTTTTCTTCGTCTTTCTCGTTTGTATTACATTGCGGATACTGATGTTTATTTTGTGTTGTTTCAGTATTAAGAATGGAAAATTATCAGTACTGTGGATACTGTAATTCATGTATTAATTAATAGATTATATAATGTAAGTATTATTGTTCTCACTTGGAAGTGACGGATAGGGGTAGGACATAAGCTTAGGCTTCATCCTACTCCCCTTCGAACAGTGATACTTGTACTTTTCGTTATTAGATATTCGTTTTAAAATGTTTAAATCATGTTCGAAATAAAGATTAATTAATTCATTCATTCAGTGTTTTTATCCCAGTTGTTCAGACCCAGACCCATCAGTTAGAGCTGTCAGTTAGAGCTGTCAGTTAGAGCTGTCAGTTAGGCCTGTCAGTTAGGCCTGTCAGTTAGGCCTGTCAGTTAGGCCTGTCAGTTAGAGCTGTCAGTTAGGCCTGTCAGTTAGGCCTGTCAGTTAGGCCTGTCAGTTAGGCCTGTCAGTTAGGCCTGTCAGTTAGAGCTGTCAGTTAGGCCTGTCAGTTAGGCCTGTCAGTTAGGCCTGTCAGTTAGGCCTGTCAGTTAGAGCTGTCAGTTAGGCCTGTCAGTTAGGCCTGTCAGTTAGGCCTGTCAGTTAGGCCTGTCAGATAGGCCTGTCAGTTAGAGCTGTCAGTTAGAGCTGTCAGTTAGGCCTTTCAGTTAGGCCTGTCAGATAGGCCTGTCAGATAGGCCTGTCAGTTAGGCCTGTCAGTTAGGCCTGTCAGTTAGGCCTGTCAGTTAGGCCTGTCAGTTAGAGCTGTCAGTTAGGCCTGTCAGTTAGGCCTGTCAGTTAGAGCTGTCAGTTAGGCCTGTCAGTTAGGCCTGTCAGTTAGGCCTGTCAGTTAGAGCTGTCAGTTAGGCCTTTCAGTTAGGCCTGTCAGTTAGGCCTGTCAGTTAGGCCTGTCAGTTAGGCCTGTCAGTTAGAGCTGTCAGTTAGGCCTGTCAGTTAGGCCTGTCAGATAGGCCTGTCAGATAGGCCTGTCAGTTAGAGCTGTCAGTTAGGCCTCTGTCACCTCTGGTCCTCTACTCTCAATTGTCATCTTCTGTCACATGCCAGCCAGCCACGACCATGACACTGTCCCTCTTTTTGTGTGTGCGTGTGTGCGAACGTGTGTGTGTGTGTGTGTGTGTGTGTGTGTGTGTGTGTGTGTGTGTGTGTGCTTGTGTGCGTACGTGTGTATGTGTGTGTGTGTGTGTGTGTGTGTGTGTGTGTGTGTCTCTGTCTGTGTCTGTGTCTGTGTCTGTGTCTGTGTGTGTGGGTGTGCGCGTGTGTGTGTGTGTGTGTGCGCAGGCGGCCGCGGGGAACATCATTAACATGCTGTGGCAGCTGATGGAGAACGGCCTGGAGGAGCTGAAGCTGCTGCAGACGGTCCTGGTGCTGCTCACCACCAACACTGTGGTACACGACGAGGTCCTCTCCAAGGTACTTCAAACACTGCTACACACACTACTACTACACACACTCACCATTCAACACTGACATGATAAGGTCCTCTCTAAGGTACCTCACACACTCAACATTCAACACTATCGTACACGACAAGGTTCTCTCCAAGGTACTACACACACTCACATATACCATTCAATACGCAATAGATACACACACGCTCACAGTCCCTTGTGTAGACACAACGCACTATATATACACACACAGCAATACACACAGTGGCATATGTTCAGTACACTCTCAAGCCTCATATTTGCACACTCTTGAAATCTGTGAGCTTATGTTATTACTCTGAAATCAGACGTCAGTTTCAGAGGGGAGAATTTATCCCCTGTGAATTTCAAGTTCAAGCCTTTTAGCCAGACATTCACACAGTCGTGTACCATAACCTTGGTACCACCATCACTTACAAAGCTATCAACAGTCTGGCCCCCTCCTACCTTGCCGACCTCGTCCCCCTCCACACCCCCTCCCGTTGCCTCAGGTTTGACCACCAAACCACCCTCAAGACTAGGGCTGCACGATTTGGGGAAAAAATCGAATTGCGATTATTTGGACAGATATCGCGATTGCGATTAATTTGCGATTATTATTTTTTTAAATAGCAAAAAAAAAAAAAAAAAAAAAAAAAACGTTTTTGTAAAGTGTGGCCATATCTCCGGCTAGGAAGGTCGTATCAACGTGCAGTTTGTTTGTACGTCTTCAGGGGACTTAGAGGCTCCCTCCTCTAGCACCCCCACAGCCCGAGCTACGAGTGAAAGAACTAAACTTACATTGGGTTGCTTTAAAGTTGGGTTGCTTTAAAATCAAGCTTCAGATTAAAACATGTGATGGAGCATTACTAACCTGACTCAGGTGGTTTGTTTCACACAACCATCTAGGAAAGCTTAATTGGAAGCTGTTTGGAAAAGGGCAGGTACTTTCAAAAAATACTTGGCAGGTGATTGGATGAATCTATCTATTTTCAGAGAGCATTACCACATGATACCATCAAACTACTTCTGCTGAAGCCATTATCCACCATGAATGTTGCTATTGCTAGCTACCGAAACGTGGGCGTTTCACGTGCGATGTTGTTGGTGTGCGTTCATTGACGTTGACGTTCATTGACGTTCACGTTCATTGTTGACGTTCATTGTTGACGTTCATTGACGTTGACGTTCATTGACGTTGAATCCGACGCGCTGTATGACGTATCCCATACGGGTAGTGGTGGTCTAGTGAGTTGGACTTGTGATCGGAAGGTTGTGTGAGTTCAAATCCCGCCTGAAACCACACCACTACTAGTGTGCCCTTGAGTAAGGCACTTAGCCCTCAGTTACTCCAGGGGGAATGTCCCTGTAATTCGTAATTGTAAATCGCTTTGGATTAAAAGCGTCAGCTAAATAGCAAAAAAAAAAAAAAAAGTAAAAAAAAAAAAAAAAAAAAAAAACGCAGGCAAATCGCAGGCTTTGCGATTAGCTAATCGCATAATTTCAAATCGCGATTTCGATTTAAAATCGATTAATCGTGCAGCCCTACTCAAGACCACCAGGACCAAGCTCCGGACCTGGGGTGATAGGGCCTTTTCAGCTGCAGGCCCGTCCCTCTGGAACGCCCTCCCCAACCACATCAGACAGGCTAACACCCTCCCAACATTTAAACAGGCCCTCAAAACCCACCTCTTCAAGCTTGCCTTCACCAGTTAACCCTCTCCCCCTCCCCTTCCCACGTGTCCCCAGCACTACCTCAATTAGGCCCCTATACTTTCTTTTTCTTTCTTTCTTTATTTTTGGTTTCTTTTTATTATTACTACTCGATCTTTTCAGTTTGTAAAGCGTCTTTGAGTGTCTAGAAAAGCGCTATATAAGTCTAATGTATTATTATTATTATTATTATTATTATTATTATTATTGTAACCGTTCTGCGTTGTGTTCAGTGTCCAGATGTGTGCGTCTGTAAGAGCGTCTTCCTCTGTCTCTCCAGGCCATCGTGTTGTGTTTCCGCCTCCACTTCACCAAGGACCCCATCACCAACAACACCGCCGCCGCCACCGTTCGACAGGTGGTCACCGTGGTCTTCGAGAGGATGGTCGCAGAGGACGAGCGGTTCAAAGGTCAGGAGACAGAGAATCACAATCACAATGACCGCTTTTATTAGGCGAACATCTCACTGTACAAGTACACAAGAGTCATTCTCTGGCTTCGGCTCCTCAACATCCGCATCGATTTCTAAATTCTGCTCCTCACTTTCAAGGCCCTTCACAATCTTGCACTCCCATATCTCTCTGAACTCCTTCACACCTACACTCCCTCTCGTACTCTCCGTTCCTCCGCTGCCTTTCGACTCACTGTATCTTCTGCCCGCCTGAGCACTATGGGGTCTAGAGCCCCCAGTCTCCGGCACTCTCTCCCACAAGACATCCGCAACACTGACTCTCTTTCCACCTTCAAATCCTGCCTGAAAACCCACCTTTAAGTCTTTTGTTTTGTTTTTTGTTTTGTTTTGTTTTTTGTTTGTTTTAATCTGTTTGAATCTGTTGCTTGTTTTTAAATTATGCTCTGTAAGGTGTCCTTGAGTGCTCTGAAAGGCACCCATAAATACAATTCATTATTATTATTATTAACATTGACATTGCAGCATTCAGATATGGGGGGGACGGGGACGGCAACAATAAGCAAAAAAAGCAATCCCACAATGACAAGGAAACAAAGTGGCCTTTTAGCAAAGTGGCAATTTCACAGTGGCCTCAATAATGCAAGAAATTATGAAACACAACACAATACAACACAACACAATACAGCACAACACAATACAGCACGGCAGTGAATCAGTCCAACGGTACACAAGTGATCCAGTAGTGTACAGCTGCCATACTACTGCAATATGTTCATTTCTGTAAGTTAGTAAGTAAGTGTGGGGTAAGTTGGCTCAGGGGTGGCAGACCCTTGCACCCTTCCTGCGTATTTCTCCAGCAGCCTGATTGCTTGGAGGGTAACAGCTGTTTGTCTGCCTCTGGGTTTTAGCCCCAAGGCTTCGGTACCGTTTCCCCAACGGTCAGTAGCTCAAACAGTTTCTGATTGGCGTGCTCATGGGAAATTGAGTCCATTTGGAGAGTCGTAGCGGCTCAGAGTTCCACATCAGAATTCCACATCACGTTTCTATTCCCAACCCTGCTCTACCTCTCTAACTTTGTCTTCAGCCTCAGAGGAGGGGGGTTAGTTTCTTCTTAGATTGCCTAAAGCTGCTTATCCCATGACTTAAGCCAACTTAAGAGTTCAGTGAAAACATAATGAGTTTTTTGTTCAGCCCTTTTTTGATTTCTCTGCAGTTCCTGTTCTGCATTTAGAGTTTGGGTGTAAGAATGTAATGAGGGGGGCGGGGGGGGAATGCAGGTCGGTTTCGGCATTGGCGGGTAAATAATGTCATTCTTACCAGCCACTTTGGTGGGTAGCCAACAACGGTTCACGAATACTATGCTTCAATTTAAAATCGAAAACAGCGTGATCCGCAATTATGGTCACGGTCGATCAGGTCAATTTCAGAATCAGAATCGCTTTTATTACATCAATGTACGGGGTACACTGTACAATTATACAAAGTACAATTCTTGGGTTCAGGTTCATTGACCTTGGCATTGCAATAGAATCCAAAAAATTATAATAAAGTAGGCAGGATATAAAAACAACAAATCAACAGTCAACAATAGCAGCGATAAAATAATCAGGAAAAAACAGCAAATCAACCTTAGCAGCGATAGCAGCCGAGACAATAATAGAATAAGTAGTACCAGCAGAGTGCAAGTCAGCATATAAACATTATTAATGTATCAACATTACATTAAGTTCAGCATATCAACATTATTTCAAGTTCAAGTATTAGTCAGGTGTGCAAGAAAAGCTGTGCAGGTTGCAGCGAGATGTAATGCAATCGTACAGTGTGCAATATGGTGCAGATATGGCCAGTACAGAGTTCAAGTAGGTAGTGTTCAGGTAGTCAGGTATCCATTATATATGTGTTATTAATGCAGTGGGGATGGTATGGAGAGACAGTCCTTTGCTTTATGCCAGTGCATTGCCCAAGGAGCCTGATTGCTTGGGGAACATAGCTGTTGGACATTGAATGAATGAATGAAAACCTTTATTGTCCCCAATGGGGACATTTTGTTGTCAAACAGCTTAGTTAGGGCAGACAGAAAACATTCAATAAATAAATAAATAAAACAGTGCAGGCTCAATAAGTAAAAAGTGCAAGTAAAGTGCTCAAGTGCATGTATAGTCCAAGTAGCAGTCTTAACGGCCTCTCAGCTCCAGGTCTCCCCCACCCTGCAGGGCCTGGTTGTAGAGTCGGAGTGCAGCTGGAATAAAGGACTGTCCCAATCTTTTTGTACTTTGACGGGGGAGAACAAATCTGTGGCTGAACTTGCTCCTCATCCCCGCCAGCTCGCAGTACATCGGATGGGAGGGATTGGCCAGCATGGCCGCCAGTTTTTTCCCCATCCTCTGTTCTGCCACCACCTCTAGGCTGTCCAGCGGTCTTCACCACATTGGTGGCAATACTCCTGCTGCTCCTTACTAGAACCGCTGTGCATCTCACTCATGCTTCGAAAATTGCACTACATGTCATTAGTCTCATAGCATAATTGCCTAAGTCATATTTTGGCCAAATTGAGATATCTACTCTGAGAACTCTACTCTCCTAACACTGCTGATTCACTGTGCATTATTGCCTATGCCATCAGAATGCTTGTTACATTCCATAATCACTATCTGCCCAAGTCATCTCTTTGACATAGGCGTTTTTGACAGTACATACAAAGATGGCTCGGCTGACCACAAGTGAAGCATGACTTCATAGCAATTATGCTATGAGGCTAACGATATGGTAAATGGTAAATGGACTGACCTTACTTACTGGCCTTATTCCAAAGCGCTTTACAACGTCTCTCATTCACCCATTCACACACACATTCACACACACATTCACACACCAATGGCGGCAAGCTACCATGCAAGGCGCCGGCCCGCTCATTGGGAGCAATTTGGAGTTCAGTGTCTTGCCCAAGGACACCTCGACATGTGGCCAGACGGGGTTCGAACCGTTACTCTGCCGACCTTGTGATCATGAGGTGCCGGCTCTACCTTCTGAGACACAGACGCCCTGTCCTGCACTACATATAACAGCATGAGAACAACTTGAGATGAAAGAAAAAACATGCAAGGGAAAATATTTCCGCGGCGTTTTGACTGTTATAGCCGTGAAACTTAAAGACGGGAGACCTGAAGCCTACTACAGCAGGCTTGTTCTGGGCAGGGAGTCAGAAGTCAGGTGTCGTGTGTTCTCTTTTGTGGTCTTTGGCTTGTAGACCAAAAAGTACATTTTATACCCTGGAAGTGACTTGTTCAAATTGTAAAACGAGGTGTTGTGTGCTTGCGTGTGTGTGTGTGTGTGTGTGTGTGTGTGTGTGTGTGTGTCCTCTTCTGCATTTGGACGTTACAATTTAATCATGTGACTTCCTCTTATAAGGTGTGTGTCTGTGTCTGTGTCTGTGTCTGTGTCTGTGTGTGTGTGTGTGTGTGTGTGTGTGTGTGTGTGTGCGCGAGCGTGTGCGTGCTCGTGCGTGTGTTTACACTATTTGAGTGAGAGACTGCTCCCCTCAGGCCTGAGGTCACAGCTGTGTCTCGTCTCTTTCTGGCCAAACCTCAAGTCTTTCCTTGTCCTCTATCCTCTCTCTCTATCCTCTCTCTCTATCCTCTCTCTCTAGCCTCTCTCTTTTTAGAAAAAGAAAAAGAAAAAAACATTGAAAAAGGAACTGAGGTTCCTGCCCCTCTGAATCGAGGAATCGAGTTTTGAGATGCAACCTCTGTCTCATGTCTACCTCCTCTCCCCTCTCCCTTCCTCTCCCCTCTCCTCTCCAACCCTCCCCTCCCCTCCCCCCCCTCCTCTCCAGGCATCATAGAGCAGCCCCCCCCAGTCCAGGGTAACACCAATCGCAGGTCGGTCAGCACCCTCAGACCCAGCGCCAAAGACGCCTACATGCTGTTTCAGGTGCGTCCACTAGGGGGAGACAGCCCTCCATACCTCTATGAACCCCAATACACCTCTCTTATATTCAGCTGGGTTTGAACAAAGGGAGAGGAAAACATTTAATGACTGTATTGTTTTTCTGTGCCCTTACAGGACCTGTGTCAGCTGGTCAACGCTGACGCCCCCTACTGGCTGGTGGGCATGACGGAAATGACACGTACCTTTGGACTGGAGCTCCTGGAGTCAGTGTTAAACGACTTCCCTGGGGTCTTCCTGCAGGTACCAACACACGGTCCTGATCTGGAATCAGTATTACGCTGTGACGATAATTTTTAAGCAAAACTATTTGTGTCCGAGTTATTTCTTTTACATACAACACAATGGACCTATCGCTAAGCCACGCCCCCTTTGAAAACTCGGACAAACAAACAACACTTCACTGACAGTGACTGACTGACCGACCGTGACTGAATGACATTCAATGACTTACAATGGGAGTTGGCAAATTTCTGATTTCTGATGTACCACAGCAAGTAATAGACATGTTTATTATAGATGACAAGAATATTTTGCCTAGAAGCTTTTCACCATCAGATATTAGCGAGTTGTTTGTCCAATGTTTCTGCCTGTAGTGACTTTTGCTGTGATATGATTGGACAATTTCTATTTTGGGGCGTGGCTTAGCGAAAGGTCCAAGGTAAGGCGTGAATCCCTGCAATTAAAAAATAATCCATAATGAGCATAATTCTCATATTTTCCACGGTTTTCCTATTTGAACGCCACTCTCTGTGTTTGAGATGATCAGCCTCAGCCAAAGGGCAGCTGCCCAGATTCACTGATATCGTTCACCAATCGGCGGTTATCTCTTGTAGGCGGCGATTTGTAGATCAACGATTCCGCACAGCTACTCGTTCAAACGTGGAGGCCGTCTCGGAGGGAAACAAAGTGCAAAGTGCGCGGTCAAGGACAGACGGTCGTAGGGCAACGCTAGTCTTGCTGCAACAGTCACGTTGTATACCCTGTCTGACCCCAGAGTGGTTGTCTCGTGGTTGACTTGTCCTTACATGGATACAGGCCTGGTTGTTGTCATAGACTGAAGAGATGTTCCAGTCAGCTGTGTTCCTGTAGTACACTGATTCAATCAGAAACGTCCTACTCCCTTTCCAACAGTGATACCTGTACTTCTCGTTATTAGTTATTCGTTTTTTTCTTTTAAATCATGTTTCGAAATAAAGATTCATTCATTCATTCATTCATTCATCGGCGACTTATTATTCCCTTTGAATTTGTGTTTGTGTCTGAGAAGATCCACGTATCCCATTTCTGTCGTACACAGTAGCTTGTTGTGTCGGTTACCATGGATACGGGGGAGTAGATACAAGTGAGAACATGCTTTATCACACCTTGCTGAATTGTTATTGGCTGACAATATGCTACATTTACATCTGACGAACATTATGTTTTATGATATGTGTCTCTCTCTCTCTCTCTCTCTCTCTCTCTCTCTCTCTCTCTCTCTCTCTCTCTCTCTCTCTCTCTCTCATTAGTGCTCAGTTTGACTAAACCAAAATGTATTTGTTCCATGATCAATCACAGTAAACAGCAAACAACGGCATTAACGTTGTAAGTCGCTTTGGAATAAGGCGTCTGCTAAATGCCCAAAATGTAAATGTAAATGTAACTCTTAACTACATTAAGTCATTGTGTGACTGAGTCAACACAACACATTTACCTGTTCTTCACCCTCCGCACGGTCGGTGTGCCTTGTGTGTGAACGACCCTGACCTGTCTGTCATGTGACCTCCGACCCCCTCCCTCCCGCAGCACCAGGAGTTCAGCTTCCTGCTGAAGGAGCGGGTGTGTCCCCTGGTCATCAAGCTGTTCTCCCCCAACATCAAGTTCCGTCAGGGCAGCAGCAGCGCGGGGTCCCCCGCCCCCGTGGAGAAGCCCTACTTCCCCATCTGCATGAGGCTGCTCCGCGTGGTCTCTGTGCTCATCAAACACTTCTACAGCTTACTGGTGAGGACACACACACACACACACACACACACACACACACACACACACACTGTCCTCATCAAACACTTCTACAGCTTACTGGTGAGGACACACACACACACACACACACACACACTGTCCTCATCAAACACTTCTACAGCTTACTGGTGAAGGGACACTGTCACCATGACTGCTATAATGGGGTGGTGGTGGTCTAGTGAGTTGGATCTGCTGATCGGACGGTTGTGAGTTCAAATCCCGCCTGAAACACCACCTCTAGTGTGCCCTTGAGTAAGGCACTTAGCCATCAGTTACTCCAGGGGGAATGTCCCTGTCATTTGTAATTCGTAATTGTAAGTCGTTTTGGATTAAAAGCGTAAAAAATGGAATAAAAAAAATACAAATAATAATAATAA